>NC_137674.1:30029763-30044763 GCF_963989245.1 Nansenia antarctica | reverse complement strand
GCAGGGAGGCTGGCGGTCTGGCTCCTCACAGCTCTCGGGTTGGTGGGCTGTCGATGCGGTGTGGGAGTCCGCTGGGTCTCCTTGTTCTGACCCACTGTTTCCCCGTCTACATACTAATGAGCCCTACGCGTCCATGTGCACCGGAGCTGAATAGTTATTGTTTTTCGGACTGTTGTACTGGGACTACATGTAATCCATAAAAACACTGAGGCTTCTACACGGAATTGACACGGTTAGCTCAATTATGAACCCCACATAACATATTTATGGATGCAAAAGGGTAAATGTTGGGTGGCGATCGATAGCGCTTTTAGCTCCTTTATGAGTTCAGTTCTCCCAACTACCGTGGAAGTGTCTTCGACCTCTGGAATCGATGAAGTCTGTCTAACTCTTAACTTTAACCAGTGTAATAGACCCAACAGAAGTTAGAATGCGGCGAGAAATGGTTGAAACTGAGAGTTTTGGGTTTGAAGAGTAGAGCTAAGTAGGCTATACGTCAGAGTGGAGGCTGGTGGAGGTAGAAATCGGAGGACCGGCTCACTGTAATGCATGGAATGGAATTAGGAATGGTATCAAACATGTGTGTGTTTGTTTGATACCATTCACTATTCAATTACATTAATTACAACGAGCCGGTCCTCCGATTTCTACCCCCACCAGCCGCCCCTGCTTTACACAAGGCCAGTTATGGACCAGGATTGTCAACTAGCCAACTAAGATGTTTTCTTATTGATCCATTATAATTCTTGAGGCATAATGAGTATCTGGAATGGTAAATGGACTGCACTTATATAGCTCCTTTATCCAAAGCGCTTTACGACGGCCTCTCATTCACCCATTCACGCACACATTTACACACCAATGGCGGCAAGCTACCATGCAAGGTGCCGGCCCGCTCACTGGGAGCAATTTGGGGTTCAGTGTCTTGCCCAAGGACACTTCGACATGTGGCCAGCCGGGGCTCGAACCGCCGATCTGCCAACCTTGCGAGTCTAAGGGGTTTAATACACTACAGAGACGGCCCATATTATGTCGCATGCATGCACACACACACACACACACACACACACACACACACACACACGCACGTACGCACATACGCACACATGCACACACTCACACCCACACACAAACAGCTAGACAGTAACTAATGTACATCTAGTTATCCAGTACTACACGCTGACGTGTATTTGATGCCCAAGTTTCTTGCCAGGTTCTCGTGTTGTCATGGGAGTATTAAAATAATAATACACTTTATAGCTTATAACCCAATTTATAATGATTCATTTTCCACTAGAGAAATGCGTTCGGGACTATTTTGAGGAAACCCAGGTATTCCCAAATTTTTCAATACATCTCTTTCAGTCTCTCTCTCTCTCTCTCTCTTTCCCTCCCTCCCTCTTACTCTCTCTCTCTCTCTCCCTCCCTCTCACTCTCTCTCTCTCTCACTCTCTCTCTTTCTCTGTCTCTGCAGTCAGGAGTACTTTGCATTGTAAGTTTAGAAACTGCCAAACCAACTGACTCTGGTAGTTTGTGTGTGTACCATCGGTATGTTCCTGTCAAGAGGAGAATACTGTAACTGGGTAAAAGAAAAATAACTTCACCATGCACAGGAATCTGTCAATGTCGCTCCAGAGCTATTCCTTATTCCACATCTGTAACAACACCAACCGCTCAACCCAGGTTCTTACAATGTTACACAGATATAAGGGCAACCCTGCTCACATTCAGGAAGAAGCCTGTGACTGATGTAAAAATAGGACATTTAGAAGCAAAAAAACATTAAAAATAAAATAAAAACAACATCATGTTTTATATACTGCAGGTGTTGGAACAACTGTAATAACCCGAAACTCCCAGAGAAAAACAGCTGTAAAAAACAGATACCCACAGTCTCTATCCCAATTCCTTTCCAAAGGTGAGGGCTTCAACTGTGCGGGCGTGGGACCTGTCTGAAGCGCCCACGGTGAATCCCTATGTTCCGGAGACTAACTCCTAACACTCCTAACGTGTCTGCTTGCCTGACAGGTAAGTAGCCTTCAGAGCGGCAGCAGCAAATCTCTGGGCGAGGAAGCTTCTAGCAGGACAGCGGCGTTGGACGGGGACGGGGACGGGCGGGAGACGGACCTGGTTTTACAACCTGTTTGGGATTTGGCCGTGGTGGCGTGACTAACACCCCTGCTGCATCACATATGCTCCTGAATCTTAAGTCTGGCGTTCTGCAGGAGGTACTAAGGCGGGTCCGTCGGACGGCCACGGAACAAATGCCATCTGTTATAAACAAACACCGAATACCCCCACCACACACACACACACACACACGCACACACACCCATTTCTTCTTCTTCCATGGAAAGAAGGAAGGAAGAAAAAAAGAGTTAAAAAACGGAAAATGAATGCGTGTGTACGCTCCGGTCCTACGCCGTAACGCGTGACTCCAGACGTCCAATTATATTTTATTCCCGCACATAAACTTTGTGGTGGAGCACAGGATATTGCCCATAATGTATACACAAGCAGCCCAAAGCAGCAGGGCCGCTGCCTAAACCGGCCCCTCGGGGGCCCTGCAGGGGGAGAGGCAAAGGTACCACGGAGACAGAGACGGCCACCTGCACGTGTCGGCTCAAATGTGTGCCAATTACCCAGTGACAGACAGACAGACCCAGGGCCTGACAGGAACCTCATCGCTCGGCAGATGCCACGCACAAGCAAGCGCCCCGCACCGTGCCCTGGCTGACGTCAACACAGGGCTGGAGACGGAGGGATGGAGGGGTGGTGAGGGATGAGGGGGGCAGGGGAGGGGAGGGATGGGGCGGCCTCTGTCTGTCTGACAGCTTGGTTGGAGCTGGGCCAGGAAGAAGAAGAGAGGAGGAGAGGAGTCACAGCAGGGGTGGGAGGAAGAGAGAGAGAGAGAGAGAGATGGAGGGGGGGCAAGGAGGAGGAATAATACTATTCATCCGTCCAAGTAGTGTGACAGGAATGAGACAAGCACCTTATGAAAATGTGAAAAAAGTTTACAGAGGTGTGTTTGTGTGCTGACTGTTTATGCTCTGGGTTATATCTGGGAGACACCTCCGTACTGTATCCTAAGGCGTAATATAGTCACAGAATGCATTTCGCACGGAAATATATATTCTACTGAAATCAGACCTTTCAGATGTCGATGTCATGCAAGTTTATCATAACCTGAGGTGCAAAACAATGAAGGATCCCTCCCTATCCCGCTCTGTATGTATCAAATTCAGGGTGACACGGTTATGAATTTGCACATGATATTCAACTATTGTCATGCAGATTGGGTAACCTTCAAAGGCAAACATGTGAAATCCACACCGTATGCTTTTGGCAAGAGTATAAATAGTGTAATTTGCATTTGATATTTACCTGACTGGAAAAAGGTATGTTTATAAAAATGGCTGTGAAATAAAGAATGGAAGGACTGGTTGGAAGAAACCATATCTTGATCCAATAATGTCAAGCTTGTCTGTGGCTAAAGATTTCAAATGTGGTCCGAAAGACATTATTTTTTATTTGATATTCAATACCAGATGTTACCCTCACAGATGAGTGGAAGGCCACAATGACTTCATTTGGACTCAGAACAGAGGTTGGTTCAAGTCTCTGTTATTAACCAATAGTCCAACCGGTCCTGGTGCCTAGAACGAGCTGCAATGCTGTCAGGACTGCAGAGTCACTACCTGTCTGTCTTCTGCCGTAGATTGAAGACCTCCATCTCTTCAGCCTCCATCTTAACTGTCCCTCCTAAAAGACCCTCCTAAATAATATGGCCTTGTCACACTGTGTGTGTCACATACTCTCCGACACCCACTATGACACCACGGCAACCGCAACGAGAACGACTTCATCATCGCCACGTTCTTCCCTGCCTAAAAGCCAATTAACGGGAACGCTTCAGAGCGACCGACCGACAACAAACATGTGCAGCGGTCAGACCGGAGACGGAGAAGGAAGAGGAACGGGGGGGTACGCCGTCCTCCCGCTACGCCCCCTGAGACTGTTCACAGTTCACCTTCCATCAGTCATCTCCCAGCGCCGCGTCGGGCCAGGGCCCCCCACGCTATTGTCTCGCATGTCAGCTTGATTACCCAGGCCGGGGCCCGGCTAGCGTGACACCGTCACCCGATCCCACGGTGCCCTCCGGCAGACAAGACAGTCAGGAGACAAGAGGATCTCCGTCCCTGGTTCTTCTTCTCCCCAGGTCGGAGCATTAGAGGTTGAGGGGTGTGGGGGGAGGGGTGTGTGGGGGGGGGGGGGTTGGAGGAGAGTGAGAAGCAATCGACCTGGGGCCTGGAGAGGGGAAAGACGATGGAGAAACATCTACTCTGGTACGACAGTCTCAGGCACTCAGATGGGCAGCTCTGTCACCAACGATTACCCCTCTACCACTCTGACATAAAGAGATTGGGGCCACGCGGAATTCTGCCCTAAGCGATGTTTAGGGGCCAGGAGAGGAGGGAGCGAAAGAGAGAGAGAGAGAGAGAGAGAGAGAGAGAGAGAGAGAGAGAGAGAGAGGAGGGGAGGGGGGAAGGGGAGAGAGAGGAAAGAGAGAAAGATAGGAATAAGAGAGAAGAGATTGAGAGAGATAGAGAGAGAGGAAAGAGAGAAAAGATTGAGAGAGATAGAGAGAGGAGGAAAGAGAGAGAGAGAGAGAGAGATAATGAAGAGGAGGAAAGAAAGAGAGGAGAGGAGAACGAGAGAACGAGAGGAGAGAGAGAGAGAGCGGAGAGCGATGGGTGCGATGGTTATGTGAGGGGTCATTATCAGATGTGAAAGCTGTCTTGTACGCTCACTGGCAGCATTGTCGTGAGACTCGCGTGGCGGCACCACACTGTAATATTGATGGAGTTTCAGCTGGGTCACATTAGGAGGCCGGGGAGGAAATTGGAAAGGCATTAGCAACACCTGATGGATCTTCTGGGTTTCAGGTTCAAGGATCCTGAACTCATTTGGCCCAGAGGGGAATCAGAATGTAAATGATTCAGATGTGTGATCCATCACACCGGCAGAGCAGAGGGGGGAAGACACAACTCTGAGTGCCATCTTAATGTGCATCTTGAGAAAGTCAAATCAAATCACATGTCATTGGTCAGTACATTGCATACAGCCGTAAGTGATACAGAGAAATGCTTTTTGAATCTAGCTTCCCCCGTTCAACAATCGATAAATCAACAATACAATATCATAAAGTAATAATAAAGCAATAATAAAGCATAGACAGTATAGTCACAGGCAGTAGCCGTTTCCGTAAACATTACCTGCATGGAATCTACATTTTCTGTGTTCGTATAATATGGATCGTATAGTTTTTTTCATATTGACAGAGAGACAGACAAACAGACAGGCAGGCAGATAGATAGACAGGCAGATAGACAGGCAGGCAGGCAGGCAGGCAGGCAGGCAGGCAGGGAGGCAGGCAGGCAGGCAGGGAGGATCCCTGAATGGAAATTAAGACATTACAGCAGCTCACATCACAAACAACAACAACAAAATAAAGTGAATAAAATAAAAATGAACATAAATACACATCTGAATTAAAACAGAAAAAATAGACATAGAAATAGACATCTGTCAAATCCTGTACCAAACAGCTCTAAGACAACGTCAAACCTGGCAGCCATTGTTCTGTGTTCTATCCATCTAGAATCATAATCAATGGTGAAAACTGATTCACTGAAAACCATCTGTAAGCTAGCAGGCTGTGGCTGCTCCACAACTCATGGAGCACGACTGAAGATGTATTTGATCCCATCCCCTCATTCACGTTTTCCAATCTACTGCTTCTTGATGGTTATGGTGATGGTGATGGTTCCAGCCAGCGAGCGAGAGCCTCGACATTGTCAGGCTGGAAATAACAGATAGCTAGCGTGTCTGTGGATGAGCGTAGCCTCCAGGGTGGCTATCAGGGAGGAACAACAAGAGTAAACACCTCGCCTCACGTCCTTCCCTCTCACGCACACTCTCCAGATCTCATGGTCTCTGGGAATGATGAGAACTGACAGTGGATTTTTTGTGTGCAAAGACTACCTTTGTTGTTGGACATACACTGCTACAGGGTAGCTAACCCCCCTCCTCAAAGCTTAAACCGCTATGCGCTGTACTGCGCCGCTGACAACACGAGCCGGAAGGCCGTCTTTCAACCAGCCAAACGAGCGGGGGGAGGGGGGTTCTCTGTCTAAACAAGGGCACCAGGGACCTGATGGTAAACAAACTCTCAGCTCTCGCCACACGTTTTTTGCGAGAAGCGGGGTCTACTCCCGTAAAGACTGTTAGCAATCAAAGCTAACAGCTGAATATTGTTTTTGAGTGATCCAAATGGCTGCTGTGGAGTACATGTTTATCAGGCCTGCATAATGCATGTGTGCATTACACACTAGGAAGAAAAAAATGGATAATGATTTTGTAAGTGCTGACCAATAAAACTGTGTCAATGTTGAGCTGTCAAATGAAGGTCTGGGTAGCTGTGTGATTTAAAGTGGTTATACGCACCAGACATTAGGCTTTCCTCCCTCCCTGTTTGAATGCATTTGTTATACCGTAATGGGTCACCATATCTATAAATGATGAGATGGGGCCAGTCATTTACACTTTGTGCAGATCACTGGAAACGTCTGTAAAAAATATTTAATGTGGATTTCATGAAGACAAAAAACTAAAAGCTCAGAGAGCTATTAAAATACAACACACACACAGTTAACAGGGACATATGAGTTTGCATTCACAAACTTTACCGATGACATTTGTTTAACTCTTAAACACAGAATCATTCGGGGCGCAGGGCTTGTACCCCTGTACGTGATTTGCAGCGGAATGACCACGGCAATTAATGACACGTCTCTCTATCGTCAATTCAAATATGCAAATTAGGTTTACAATACCCATAATTTCTGATAACTCTGAAATAATAAATTCATCCTTATAATTACAGTTATGATTCAACTCAATGCGCAAACAAATTTCATTAATGGATTAAAAGCTAAAATGGTCTCTCTTATCCACCACTTAGTGGGAGGGATTAGCCTAGACCATATTAGAGTTAT
This sequence comes from Nansenia antarctica, assembly GCF_963989245.1. NCBI lineage: Eukaryota > Metazoa > Chordata > Actinopteri > Argentiniformes > Microstomatidae > Nansenia > Nansenia antarctica. The sequence continues at coordinate 30,037,705 of NC_137674.1, read as the reverse complement.
CTTCATATGCAAATGAGAATGATTAGCAATCACCGGTTCGCTCTTTAAAAGATACAAAGGCAAATCAAGAGAGTTACTGGGGTTGAAACAATAACGTTGGTTCCTGGAGGAAAATCGGTTGTGTTTTTAACTGGGAGCTCAGTTGAAATGTTGAAGGCTGCATGCTCAATGTTGTGTCAGTTGGGAACCATTAACAGTACAGGTTTAACTGAATCCCTAAACTGTGCAGAAGAGATTCAAATACAACCCAATACGATTGTGAACATGGACAATAAAATCAGTTTGACTTGTGTGTGTGTGTGTGTGTGTGTGTGTGTGTGTGTGTGTGTGTTATTATAACAATAACATTGCAACATTTGAATGGCTAGTCTAATGAGCTCTATCGCAAGAGACCGATATCCCTAGAACATTTCCATTGTAAGTGGCTCGCTTGAGTGCATGGCCAAATAGATGCCCAAACCCAATCTCTGACACCATTCCATGTTGCTGCCCAGAATCCTCCTAGTTGCTGAAGCTTGTATTTTGTACCTAGCTATCTACTGCTCCGAGCAGCCGATTGCAATGCTTAACCCTCAGCGGATCTGTGAGGCAGATAGCCCTGAGGATCCATAGAGAAGATAGGCCTTAGCTCATCCTCTCTCCTCCTCCTCCAGCAACAGCAGCAGAAGTGGCGGGACTGAGACCTAGGGCATACATACATACATACATACATACATACTTACTTACAATACATACATACATACATACATGCATACATACATACAATCCCTTCCATGGTCCCCCCGGCGGGCTTTCTAACAACACTTCTTTCTCTGCTGTTGCTGCTGATGCTGCTGCTGCTTCTCTCTGGGTGAGCAGTCTCAGAGGGCTCAATTTAGACTGTGGATGGTCACCCCCGCCTCAGACGAATGTGTGGGAGCTGCCGGGTAGATTCACAGGGATTTAGCCCTCACTCTGGCTGTGTTCAGGGAGGGAGGAAACGAACCGACACGGGTTTGTAATGCTTATACAATTGGATTCACTCGCAGAAGCAGTGGTCGTTTGTCTGAGTAGTGCTCTACCTCTCTCTCTGTCTCGGTCTCTCTCTTCTGTGTCTCTCTCTCTCTCTCTCTCTCTCTCTCTCTCTCTCTCGGTCTCTCTCTTGCTCTTTCGCTCTCTCCTCTCTCTCTCTCTCCCTCTCTCTCTCCCTCCCTTCTCTCTCTCTCTCTCTCTCTCTCTCTCTCTCTCTCTCTCTAAAAAAACCCAAACAACATCCATAGATGTAAGACTATTGCACTGTACTATCCTCCGAAGAACCTGTTGAGGATACGGATGCGCTGTTACCGCCGTGGTGTTTTTCTCCTAAATTGGTTCAGCTAGACACCGTTAGCCATCTTCAATTCATGAGCTGTGCAGTAAGCTGCAACCGCCCTGCAATCCCTAGCCTCGTTATGAAAACATCATGGTTCAAATTATCTCTGATATTAGAGCACGTAGGAAGTTCCTCCTGCCTCCCGGGGGAAGTGAAGTGGTCTGACTGACTGAGCGTGGCTGGCTAGGGTATGCCACTCAGGGAGCAATCTCACTGACCGCCTGTCACAGTTTCTGGGCTAGCCAACCCCTCGGCCAATCACTCTGGGTACTTCTACGGTACCTTGACCGTCCCTCTGGAGGGGTACTGTATACTGTATAACAGAGAGTGCAGAAAGTTCAAGTGTATTGTGAATTTTACCTCAGGTACTTTTCCGCTGAGTGTTGTTACTTTACTTGGTTGGATCGGTACAACAGTGTGATACTGCAGAGAATTCCCCTCCCTAAAACATATCACCGATCTTATGTTTGTAGTTTTGAGATACATCCTGTACATTTCATGCTTTCTCCAGAGCGCCACAATGGATCACTAAAGTTTTCAGCAGCTAGTATGTAGGTTATTATTTCATTCTCCCCAGAGAATGCTTTCTCATAAATTAAGTTCCATGTTCGTTTATATAGGTCATCGTCACAATAATGTCAATTAAAACCGAGAGAAGTAATTATCAGTGTGGTGTCATTAGTGAGATTGATAGTCTGGTTGCTGCTGTACAGGGTAACCACAGTGATCATAATGAGGTTATGGACCTATGATGAAAGGTGGAGTTCTAGAAGTGGAGTGACAGTTGGAGATGGTGGACAGTAATACAAATGCATGTATGGCTGACCTGCCTCTGAGCGTCATACCATACAGCTACATAATGCTCTCTATAGCTTTCTACGTTTTGGAAACATAGCCTATCCATAGAGAGCAATTTCCTGAACATAATAATCTACGCATATAAGCATATACCACAAATGTTTTTATGCATATCATTAAACTATTAGTCCAACATCCTATGTATATAAATATACAGTGCTGCTTGAAAGTTTGTGAACCCTATAGGGATAGTCATTATTTTTGTATAAAATATTAAAATTAACTTATACCATTTTTATCTCAACCCCAATTTGTAATAGAGACATTCCAAGTAAAGGACACACACAGAAAAAAAGAGACATATTTTCATTGTTAATTTAACGAAAGTTTTTTTTTAACAAAAACTCAGATTTCATGTTTGCAAAAACTTAACCTCTTCAGTCATCAATCGCTTGTGGCACCTCCATTAGCTTGATAACTTGGAGTAAATGTCTCGTATAGCCACTAATCAGTCTCTGACATCTGTTTTGAAGGATTTGAGGGACTGCTCCTTACAGAACTCAGCCAATTGAAATAGGTTTGAGGGGGGTCTGGCATGAACTGCCCAATTCAGGTCCTGCCATAGCATCTTGAATGGATTTAGGCCAGAACTTTGACTTGGCCAATCCAAAACACAAATCTTCTTTCTCCTGAGCCATTCTTTGCTTCATTCACACCACCATGGTTGACTGTCGGGATAAGGTTCCTTTGGTGGTAGGCAGTGTTGGGTTTTTGCCAAACATAGTGGTTTTGATTGTGATCAAAAAGGTACATTTTGGACTTATCTGTCCTGAGAATGGACTTCCAAAAACCTTCAGGCTTTTCCAGGTGGTCTCTGGCAAAGTTAAGATGGATATTTGGTTCTTTTTTGACATCAGAGGCTTCTTCCTAGCAACCCTCCCATGTTGAAGCACCTGAGATGCAGCAAGGGAGGTCTACAGGGGCCTGCAAATCACATCTAGATGTAATGTCTGGGCTGGCTTTTACCTGATTTATAATTTATCTTGTGGCTCTTGGGGATATTTTGGAAGGGCGTCCACCTCTAGGCCTTCTAGAGTTGCTGTCATGTCAAATGCTCTCCATTTGTAAATGATTAGCCTCACAGTGGACTGATGGAGCTCAAATGTTGCAGAGATGATCGTATAGCCTACCCTCTTCCTGAATGGGTGGGTAACACAAAACTGACCAGGTTTCTTATCTATTTATCAGATTAACGCCCAAACTCTTTCCTAAAGATCTCTCCTTTGATTGGTTCATTAGTACCCAATTATTTACCCACCTGATTCGACTTACCTACTTGATTTAACCAATGCAACTTGGGGTTCACTTATTTTTGCACCTGCACTCATTTCTTTATAATTTTTTCTACAGCACGCATGGTTTCCTCTAAAAACAACATATGGCATTTGTAAATACAAACCTGACTGGTTCTGATTAAATAAAGATTTCATGGTAAAAACAAAAAGAAGGGGGTTCACATACTTTCAAGCAGCACTGTAAAATAGCCTCACCATCCAACAGAGTATAGCATATTCCTAAGAGGTGCTTGTGAGATTAAACCAAAATGGCTGTCACTCTCACATCATACCAGTGTAACCTAATAACATGAAAGTCTGAAATAATTGAGTCAACATTGTACAGCCGCCTTACTAATTATGCACTTTGCATGCGTTCAAAGCCGGTTTCCATGTCCTATACCATATAATCCTTTCCTTTAATGTATGATCCTGCAGTCCCTTCCTTAATGACCTAGACATTTCCCCTTCCTTTTCACTGTAATGAAAGGAGTGTGTGGAAATGGGGACAGAGAGAGAGACGCTTTGCTCTGGAGAGAAGTTTCATCTCTCTGGACCGTGTCCTTATTAGAAATACTTTCCCAAAGCAAGGTTACAGTGTTTCACAGTTTCATAACATACCCTAACATCCAGCTCTATCAGCCTGGGGCTGTCCTCAGGCTAGGACTGTGTGGCTTGACTGCTCCTACTGTACCCACACACACTGGAGCATGAAACCCTTTTGAGCCTTATATGTCTCTCTTTTTCTCTCTCTCTCTTTCTCCTTCCATTTCTCTCTCTCCCTCTTTCTCTCTTTCTCTCTCCTTCCCTTTTTCTCTCTCTCTCTCACTCACTCCCTCTCTCTCTCCTTCCCTTTTGCTCTATCTCATGCACCCCCCCCCCTCTCTCTCTCTCTCTCTCTCTCTCTCTCTCTCTCAAAAGAGTTCTATTCTCCAATCCTCTCCACCTCTCTCCTTCCTCTGTTGTCCATATTACGTTTTCCCTCTTGCTTTATCCAGACAGCAGCGATGTGTTGTTTCTCCTCATTAGATCCTTGCTAGAAAGGGCTTTCTCTCTCTCTCTCTCTCTCTTCTCTTCCTCTTTCGTCTCCCCTCTTCTTCCCTCCCTCCCGCCCGACCCCGACCAGAGGATTCATCTGCCGGTGCCTGAGTGACCTCTGACCCCGCCGTGCCTCCCAGGCAGGATTACCATAGTTACCATAGAGTCCAGAGACCCGCTTTGTTCTCCCCCCCACGCCTCCCCCCCCCCCCCCCAAGCCCAGGGAGACAGAGGACGGAAGGAAGGGCCTTTAATGAAATTCAAACTTTGGGCCTCGAGGAAGAGCCGAGAGACATCTGACGATCCTCCCCGTTCCCAAGCTCGCCTCGGCGGCTGTGTTGTGAGATCAAAACCCTCAACGGGGACGACGGTTACAGTTCAGTTAGTACCTCAGTGTGCATGCACAATGACATAGTAGAGGCTTATACGGAGCGTCGATTGAAGAAAATGTATGTGTGAATCAAGGGCTTTTGAAGGACACAAAAAGACTCAAGACTTGAGCATGTTTGTGGCCAGTGTCTGAATGCTACGATAAAAGAGCAACCTGATCATCCGCAAACCTGACAATGGCTTTGTATACAGAACAGTGCGATTCAAAATGCCATGTTAAAATCGGATCTAGAGTAATATATAACGGAAAAAATAAAAAAAAGAACAACAGTGAAGGAAGACAACTAGTTGTATGATGTCGTAATTAACCAGCTATGTTGAGGAAGTATCTAATACCTTTACACCCCTTAATTGCATTCATAGCTCGGGGAGTAAGCATCGCAAAATGGCAGTGAGAGGCCATTGGGTTTATCAGTCTGTCACGCACATCTGCGCCCCTATCCATCTTCTCACCCGAGGTGCCAGGCACTAACCATCGACTGTGAGATTCCATATGGTTATCGCCTCTCCAGATTGTGTCAGGGAAGTTCAAGTGTTTTCATTTCCATACAGGTCCTGCCTGTGTTAGCTCAAGCAAGCCAAGCAAAGCATAGAGTTAACACATAGCACAGGCCTCCAGCACTCCAACAAAGCTGCCCATCCCAATCCCACACTGCAATTTCCTCCTTCAGCTGTTCGTATACATCGCTGGCTCTGCCAATCGTTTGTTTACCATCACTGATTGCCGGGGATTCATAAAAAGCCACCTGGCGTAGCAGTGCTAATCATATACCAGGCTCATACACTCATACTTAATCATGAGAAAATGTCCTTATGACATGAGGCACAGAGAATATCATGTACTGTAGATAAGTGTGATGGTTCACCCTGATGCAGTCGGGAAAAATATATTAAAAAAGAAAAACACATTACAATGTAATTACAATATTTAATCATGTTACATAGCTACATTATGTAATTGGCTAAATTAGAGTTTGATTTGGAATTGGAAACCATGAACAGTTGGCTCCAGTAATTGCGAGATGGTGTGAAAATGGGTGTGATAATATTTTGCTTTCGGAATCCGGAGTCTATACGGATAAGACAGGGTTCTCTATGGAAACAGCTGTTTGGATTACTGGGCCTGCTGCATGGAGATTTGTCAGGAAGTCTTCGGAGAGAGCTGCAGTCGTCATGGTAGGCATGACATTCCCAAATCTGGGAAAACCGTGAACCAGGAGTGTCAATCTTCATCTAAAAAGGGCCATGGCTGATGGAGACCTTCATGGGCTTCCTCTTAGTCAAGATCCAGCATTAAAATCACAAGTCACACTCACAAATAAGATTTGAACACAGATTGTCTGTCTTACACACGTTTATCAAAATGCATTGGTCTTGCTTTGTACCTGTTGGTTAACTACAAAATGCCTTTTGTTTATGTCTTTTTTTTTATCTGCCCTTTTTCATGCTTAGCACACGGGTGTCCAAAAAGCTGCCAGTCAGATAAGCTCCTCCATCTTATCTGAAGATTCCCAATATCTCTGAAACCTCATCATTTATTCTGGGGGTGGGGTGGGAGGTGTGTGTGTGTGTGTGTGTGTGTGTGTGTGTGTGTGTGTGTGTGTGTGTGTGTGTGTGTGTGTGTGTGTGTGTGTGTGTGGGGGGGGGGGGGGGGGGGGGGGGGGGGGGGGGGGGGGGGGGGGGGGGGGGGGGGGGGGGGGGGCTCAGGGCTCAGAGCCCTGTTCTGGTTTTGTCATTGACAGAAAATGGCTTTCCACAGAGCAAGATCACACAAAACCATTCCTGTATTGATTTTGATGGGGTGGTGGGACTGGGGGGCAGCAGAGAGGTTTGTGGGGCAGCAGAGACACTGCTCTCAGAGCAGATGTCTAATGGCGTTTAGAGAGGCTCCACTTTATCAAGCCAGGCCAGCACTGACAGTTAGATGCTGGAGGGCAATTAAAATTAAAGCGTGCCTGATTAGAATATCATATTCATCTGGATAGTAATTACTGTGTCTGGCTCGGTATAAATAATTAATTATGCAAAACCCATGCAGCTGCCACTGGCTAGAGTTAACTGACTTTCTGTCAACATCTCACAGTTCTAGAAAGGATAAAGAGATTTGGGGAATAAGCTGTTTAGCTCCTATCTGGAGGCCTGCCGGGGCGCGGGTGGATGAGGCTCCGCTGACACAGTGGCAGCCTGCCCTCTGCATGCGCAGGTGGCATCATGGGGACAATGTGGGGTTTCCTTTTGAAGATCTGCAAAACACAGGGGTAAAGGAAAAATGGAGAAAGAAAAAAAGTATTCTAAGGATGAATGTCCCTGCATTAATACACATGGGCTTATTTGGGCATGTTTGGGGTTTTCTAGTGATTATTATTTTTTATTTTTTTTCAAGTTATTTATTTTTGTTTAGTTAAGTGGAGCCTGAATGATGTGCTTCAGGTTTCTTCGTCCCTGTTAAAACTACATAGCCCTGTGATTGCATCACATCTTTATACGTCTATAACGGTTTATAAAAGCATGATTAAAATCGGGCTTCTTTGGCTTCATTGTTTGCGCTCTGTTTGGTATGGTTATGATAACCTTGGAAGTCTGCATGAGGTAAACATTTATGAGTTTATGAGGAAGTCGGCTCTGAAACCGGTGGTTCGAGGTTTGGATCCCTATAATAGAGACAGTGTATAACCACTTTCATTCAAGGATCTGAAGGGATTTTACTGTGATGAGGTAACTCACCTCCTCCTATTACTGGATATGGCATTAAAACGGCACAGATCAGACTGATTTATGATGTCAAACGCTAGTGCTACCGCACTCAAAACAAGCTAGGTGACAGCTAACGCTAACACACTCAGAACAAGCTGTCAGCTAGCTCCAAATAAGCTGGTTATCCACTAGCGCTAGTGGCTAAATAGAGAGCAGCGATATGGCCAGATCTCTCTTTGACAGGGACTCTGAAATCCTACTGAAAGCATGCCAAGCCTACATGATTCCCAGCCTCTTATAGATGAAGGCAGCAGAGAAGCAGGCTACGTTCAAGTTC
>NC_137674.1:30009763-30024763 GCF_963989245.1 Nansenia antarctica | reverse complement strand
AACTTACACTGCAATGCTAGGCTAATACACTCTCAGTCTGGCCTGTTGCAACCCTTCTCTGGGCCTCTGCAGTGCGGTGGAGCTGAGTCGACCCATGTATGCCAAATGCCATATCCCTCCCCAGTAATACTATACTATGTTATACCAATGTCATATGTGACAGCAGCTGGTGTTTTGGGGAACAAGTAGACTGAGGTCATTTTTCTGTTTCAAAAGTTGAGGAAGATATGCGTATTTGAATGTTGGTACACCTCAAATCAACTAATAGAGAAAAAAACTTTTTAAAGGTTTCACACTTTTCACAGGCAGGTAATGGGCGGTAACAACAGCTGGTTAACCCCACCCCCAACCACTCCCCCATTAGACTGACACTAGGCTGTCAGCTGTCAATATATATATATATCTTGACAGCTGATATATATAGATATGTCTGTCCCTCATGTCTGTCTCATATCTGTCTCACATCTGTCTCATATCTGTCTCCAACCCCCTCATGTCTGTCTCATATCTGTCTCACATCTGTCTCATATCTGTCTCATATCTGTCTCACATCTGTCTCATAACTGTCTCATATATGTCTCATATCTGTCTCACATCTCATATCTCTCTCATATCTGTCTCACATCTGTCTCATATCTGTCTCACATCTGCCTCACATCTGTCTCATATCTGTCTCATATCTGTCTCATATCTGTCTCACATCTGTCTCATATCTGTCTCATATCTGTCTCCAACCCCCTCATATCTGTCTCATATCTGTCTCATGTCTGTCTCACATCTGTCTCATATCTCTCTCATATCTGTCTCATATCTGTCTCACATCTGTCTCATATCTGTCTCATATCTGTCTCACATCTGTCTCATATCTGTCTCATAACTGTCTCATATCTGTCTCACATCTGTCTCACATCTGTCTCATATCTGTCTCATATCGGTCTCATATCTGTCTCATATCTGTCTCATATCTGTCTCATATCTGTCTCTAACCTCCGTCTCGGTTCGTTGATGATCTGATTGGCCCGTGCATGCCAAAGCCAAACGGCTCCTTGGCACCAAGAACAACGCAGCCTCTCTCCCGAAGCCTGACGACGTGTGATTCCCCACCAGCAGTCACCTGATGTTCACATCCATAATCGTCGCGATGACCCTCCGCGGTGGGCACGGTGCCACCCAGGAGCGATGCCCATCTGCTGCCGACAGAGGGGCGGCCATCTTCTGCAGACTGCCCTTGCGCTGAGAAGCCTTCAATCCAACCGTGGACCCAAGGACATAGGAGGGATTTTAAAAAATGACTGCAAGGACGATGCTTAAAAAACAGGTGGGAGTGTGTGTGTGTGTGTGTGTGTGTGTCAGAATGGAGAAGCCCACATCTTGTTGAAGCAGCTTGCAGGAGAAATATCGTTGTGTTGGTCACATGCCACATTTTATTTTATTTATTTATTTTTCACACGTTTTGCTTTGATGGTGATGGTGATGAGTTTGAGAATCATTTCTCATTTTCAAATATTTTTTTTTCGAGTAATCCAGGGATCCAACTCAACAGCAGTGGACAACTCAAATCCTCGAGTCCGACCGGAACGAAATCACCTACAGACATAAATAACATTCAAAACATAGCTTGGGTATTTTTAATTGTTTCCATAAACTTGGCAGGAGCCTCCTTCTTTAAGCCCCAGCGGCAGTAGCAGCAGCAGCAGCAGCAGCAGCAACGGCTAAAGAAGCTCATTGTGTCGGTCGGTGGCGTACACTTCTATAGTTCTTCCTTCTTCTTCTCCTTCTCTCTCGGGCGCCGAGACCAGCTATCTGAAGCGCCCACGCCGTTGGATTATCCCGCTAACCACCAATCCTTTAGCAACAGTTGAGGGGATGAGAGCGAGCGCCTGTTGGACGAGCTCCAGAGCGCCGGGTTTCGGGCCAGATTCCTCCGTTTCTCATCCACTCGGTATGGATTAGGCCTGGCCTCGACCACGCCCCGGACCGCCAGGGACCGCCAGCCCCTCCGGTGATTGCTGCTGAAAGCTGAACGCACGCCCAGATGCCCCCCCCCTCCCCCTTCACCACCACCCCCCCCCTCTCTCCCCCCTCATCCCCCCCGTCAACCACTATGCAAAAGCTCCATCCGAACACATCTGTTTTAGCTCTGACAGCACTCCTCACGCCAGCCCACAGCACCAGCCAGCGCAGGTGGGTGTAAAACCAACTTACACACACAGTAAACACACACTTACACACATGCAAGCACACACTTAGTCACGCATGCACGCACACGCATGCATGCACACACACACACACACACACACACACACACATGCAAACACACACTCACATGTGCAGGCACAGGCACAAACACACACACATGCACGCACACACACACACGCATGCACGCACACACACACACACACACACACACACACACAAACACACACATTCATGCACACACACACACACACAAAGCGAAACCGTCATCAACTTCCACAGCCAAGCACTGTGGGGCCGCTGATCATATCAATCTATGAAGCGGGCTCTGGAACACTGGAACACTGGAACACTGGTGCGATGGAACACTGGAACACTGGAGCGCTAGAACACTGGAACACTGGAACACTGGAGTGCTGGAACACTGGAACACTGGAGCATTGGAACACTGGAACACTGGAGCGCTGGAACACTGGAACACTGGAGTGCTGGAACACTGGAGCGCTGGAACATTGGAACGCTGGAACTCCGTCCTTCATTCCAAACACGGGCTAATGCCTAAAGACAACAGGCAGAGCGAGCCAGTGATTACAAGGTGGCTCTCTTTAAGCCAGCGTGTCTCCATGTGCAATCAGTCTGCGAGGCACTGGCTTAAACACGGCATACACACTGACAAAACAAGAAGCAGGGAGAAAAGAGGGATAATTCACGAAAAACAAAACACAGATAATTGGACGCATGTGGGATACTGTACACATTCACATCACAGCGTTTAGTTTTGACACCCTATTGGCACCCTTTTGAAGATGAAGTGTGGTCCTAAAATAGCCTGAAGTTTTAGTCATGTTTTGTTTTTGTGATTTAGTGTAGTTGTAAAAAAATGATGACAATGATTCTCTTCCCAACAACCAAATTAGCAGAACAACTCTGCAGCAGATTAAAGTCACACCCCTGGACAGGGCACATAAAGGGCAGTAGTCAATGCAAAAACAAACTCAGTGGTTGTGAGGATCAGCCTCAGCTAGGCACTGTGGAGAGTCACTGATATTTAACACTAACAGGGCTTATTTCTTTACCGCAGATGGTTTGAAGATCAGTGATTCTGCACAAACAAAACCGTCCCTCTCAAACCACCCCTTTCAAACAACTCTTCTCAAACCACCCCTCTCAAACCACCCCTCTCAAACGCGAGGATTCACCGTCTTGAGATTTATTCGCTGTATTATTTCGCCTTCAGTTTGTCGGTACTTCCATGGAACGTTTGCATTCGGTCTTGTCTTAATCAACGTGATACAAATTATATATATAGCGCATTTGATACCATTCCTGATTCTATTCCATGCTTTACAATGAGCCCGTCCTCCGATTTCTACCCCTACCAGCCTCCCCAGGCCTACTTCCTACCACGTCCCTGTGTGTTGGTGTTGGGTCCTGTCAGGCTAGTGTACCATCAGTTGTAGGAACAACACCTTGCTTATAGGAAAGACAACACTATTAGGGGAAAACATTGTGTGCATCGACAGTTCCAGTTGTGAAATAACTATAAAACCAGCTTCATACCATGGTTGAAAATTGGGTCGTTTGCAGTATTGTATTCCCATAAAACCAACTGATTTAAATGTCATCTGTATGCGGTATTTTACCTGGGACCTTAACGCTTTTCCTATTTACACCGAAGGACAGACAGATTACCTGCTAATGGTTATCCAATACTATGCTTGGGTATACCTGTGTGTTGTTTAATAAGGCAAGTGACCTTTCATCACGGTTATAAATCAACCACACTCTCCCACGTTTAAGCACTGCATGCAGATGCAGGACTACATTACGCCTCCCACACGTCCTACAGCCCCCCCGCGTTCGATGAGGAAATAAATAAGGCGACGACAAACAAACAGACCCGACCGCGGGCCTGCGGCTGCTGCCACCGCGGACAAAGACGTGTGGTAAATTACTCCAGTAAGTTAAAGAGGAAAACGACAAAATAGAGGAAGTCAGATTGTGTGCGTGATTGAAGGTAAATGGCAGACATTAGTGTGGCAGGGGCTCTTCAGTGCAGTGCGTTTCCACCTGGGCTTTCATTGGACGATTACCATCCTTCTGCTCTGATATAACAGCCCGGATATCGCTCCATAATGAAGACATTACCAACAGGACAGATACAACTACCGCCACGTCGACATTCTGCTCATTTACCCGCCAAAAAAAGAATAATATCTGAAATCAAACCAGTGCAGCGTTTATAATGCCATGGAAGGAGAAATAAAATACTGAATAAACGTTATTATTATGATTATATATTCTTAATGAATCCCTCTCTGTGCTGCTAGTGGGTTTCCTCATTTGAATGTATTGTTTTATCCATGTTATACCCTGGTTGAATATGAGCCTGAAGCAAAACAAAAAACCTCCATCCATACATAAAGAGCTTGGGTTCTCTCTCACCTCCTGAACTCAGAGCATTTTGACATCATCAGCCGATAAAGAAAAGGAGCTTCACAATGTCGGTTCATCTACATGCTTGTTCTTGTTCTTGTTCTATAGGGGTCTAACTGTTGTCCTCGTCCAGTGAGGCACGCTTAGGGTACATGAGAGAGGATGACCCCTCCTCCCCCCCCCCCTCTCCCCCCCCCCCCCCACACGCATGCACGCACGCCTGCATGCACGCACACGCACACGCACACACACATACGCACGAACACACACACACACACGCACACACACACACACACACACGCATGCACACACACACACACACACACACACACACACACACACAAACACACACACGTACATGAGGAGTGTGTTGGGGTGGGGGGGGGGTAATTCTTTCAGTTCCTAGGCATGCTTACTCCATGGGGGCACGGCCATTGGCCAATAGAGTGAGGCACATACACTAGGGTGGGGGGGGTTGAAGGGAGGAGGAGGGGGGGGGCACCCCCCCAGTGCGAGCTGGGATACGTTCCCTGCCTCTCTAATGAGCCAGGGGCTCAATGCCACCGTTCCCCTGCACAGGAGGAGATAAGCACTGGCAGTGGTGGTGGTGGTGGAGGTGGTGGAGGTGGGGGGGTTCCCATTGAAACCCAGTGTGGCGCTAAGCCCCCCCCCCCGCCGCCCCGTCCCCCCTCCCTCCCCCCACAGGCTCCCCACAGCAGCCAGGGATTCACAGCGCCAGCCAGGCAACAAAGACTCAGCTACCAATGAGGTAACTCTCTGATTACAGATGCACAAGCATCGTAGCGCAGGCTGAGGGGAATACGAGAGGGAGCGGGAGACGCGGGGAGGACGGGGGGAGAAGAAATAACGAGCAGAAAGTCCACAGACACGCCGTTAAAAAACACAATACTCTCGTTGTTGTTAAAAAGAAAAAAGGGGCGAGAACTATCGGAGGGAGGAATCCCGACGTCTCGTCCTGTGTGTCGAGCCGCCAAAACACAGATGCCCTATTTTATATTGTATATTCTATCATCCTTTTTTTTTTTTTTTGGGAGGGGTGGTGGCGCATGCTTCAGCAACCGTAACAATTTCCTCGTTTTACGAAGGGGAAACGTTTGGTATTTTTTTAGGGGTGAGGAAGGAATGGCAGGAATTTGCATAGCAAATCTTGTTTGCTGGTCTCGGGGGAACAGAGTTTGTCTTCGTTAACAGGTCAGGATTAACTCCCATGCAAATGCTACCAGATGCCAAACTCTCTCTAAATCAGGTCTTAACTGGGTCCACGTAGTGTAATGGAATAAACGAGGGCCCGGTCTACTAACTAACTAAGCTGCCAGTTTGTCCTCTGTAAATGTGGAAATGTTGCCCATCCATCTGTGTACGATTTTGCGGGTAAATTAAGGATGTGAGATAATGTATCAAGGCATGTTAACAATCATAGAGGATTACCTAGACACGCTGTCTGAGGTCAAACGGATGGCAGAGATTCAAGCAGCTGTTTCACTGTAGTCATCTGAAGGGCTTATATCAATCTAACCTGTGTTGAAGAATGTACACAGTTTATATAATATATAGTAGTTGAATGAAATCATTGTTGTTTATGATTATTATATTATGATTATTCACAGGTGTTCTCTCTTCTCTGGCCGACTCTGTTACTGTGTAACGACATGATAATACCGTGTGCCTAATGAGGTTATAACGGTGTTATTACACATGAGGCATTCACATTCACCACATGTCGTTCGTGTGTTGGCCAGTTTTCTTGACAGACGTTCATTATGCAAGCACTGCCATGTACAGTAGCTACACGCTGTAATGCATGTGTTTAACACACGTATCCTCATTCCGATTCCTCAGTCCAGTCCAGTGCCAGTTCCATTTCAACCTCCACCAGCCTCCCCTGCTCTAGGCCTATTGGGCGATGTACACAGGGAACACCCAATCAGATATTAGCTGAACAAGTCAAAGACCCAGGAAATCATTGTGGACTTCAGGAGGGAAAAGTCCGAGATCCAGCCCCTGCTCATCGACGGAGAGAGCGTGGAGAGAGTCTCAACCCTCCGATTCCTGGGGGTGCACATACAGGATGACCTGTCCTGGAAGGACAACACAACAGCCACCATCAAGGCACAACAGCGGCTCTACATCCTGAGAGTCCTCAGGAAGGAACACAGCAAGCAGGAGATACTGGTGACCTTCTACCGCGGCGCAGTGGAGAGCATCCTCACCTACGGCATCTGCAACTGGTTCTCCAGCTGCACAACCGCGGAGAGAAATGCGCTACAGAGAGTCGTGAGAACAGCCCAGAAGATCACCGGCGCCCCCCTCCCCTCTCTGGAAGAGCTGTACAACACATGCTGTCTCAGGAAGGCCTCCAAGATCTCCAGAGACCCAACCCACCCTGGGTACGAACACTTTACCCGGCTGCCCTCGAAAAGGCGGTACAGGACCATGGCCGCAAGGACAAACAGACTGTAGAACAGCTTCTACCCCAGGGCCATCCAGGCCCTGAACACAGCAAAGACCTAGGTTCTGGGCCCTGGACAGTCTGGACGGATTGATGGCAGCTGCTGGACTGAAAAAATCAGGTGTAGTGCTGAGGCACAAATATGTACATTTCAAGCCTGCAAACTGCGACACTTTAAATGAATGTGCAATAACACTATGTGCAATATGACAACCCTAGTCGTCTATCTGTACAGTATAGTATAGTGGATAGTGTACATAGCCTTTATTTATGTAAACCAGCTCCTTCCCTTCTTGTGTTTTTTTTCTTTTTTCTTTTCTTTCCTAACACCAGGGGAGCCACCCCTCCTAAATGTCGTTGTTTGGTACCTGTACTATAGCAATGACAATAAAGACCATTCATTCATTCATTCATATTCTGTAGTACGCTAAGGTGTTTTCAAATGACATTCCAGTAAACACAGCACACTAGTAGGGCTTTCACACCGGCAAAGAACACGTTCGTGTTCGGGAACCTCCAAACCTTGGTGCTGTCTGGCGAACCAGCCTGCGTTCATGCCAGTGTAACCAGAACCATCCATCAACGATGGGTGATGAAGGGGCGGGATAAACCAAAATGTCACAACTAGATGGCAGCCTAGAATATAACACTGTCACTGACAACGTGACAGTGTTCTACGTTTTGGTTCCCGTTTGAGAACCACTATTTTCTGGTCTCCGAAACCAATTGAGTTTCTGTCTGAACGCGCCGGCCGGTTCCAGACTTGGTTCGCGAACACGAACCAGATCGGTTCTTTGTCGGTGTGAAAGCCCTATAGGTGTATCAGTGAAGGCTGGTGAAACTACAATGGCCTCCTGTCCTCAGATTTCTCATACCCTTCGTTGTTCCGTTCCATGAGTCACAATGGTGTATATATTGAGGGAACACTCAATCAGTGCTAGCAGGGAACTGCTTGATCCTGTTTCCGTACGAGGCTTAGGAGCTCCCGGTCTGTATGATACAGGCTAGCCTGCATAATGACATCCTTGACAATGGCCACCTCCTAGGACCGGCTGACAGACTCATACAGGGGGGAAATCCCCCCCCCCCCCTCCAAATAGAATTCCCAGAGTGCTGGAACTGCTGGAAGTATCGGAGGGGAAAGAGAAGTGTGTGTGTGTGTGTGTGTGTGTGTGTGTGAGAGAGAGAAAGAGAGAGAGAGAGGGGGGGGGGCAGAGAGGGAGAGAGAGAGAGAGGAGAAGGAAAGAGAGAAAGACAGAGAGAAAGAGAAAGAGAGAGAAGAAGGAAAGAGAGAAAGGCAGAGAGAAAGAGAAAGAGCGAGAGAGGACAAGGCGGAGGAGAAAATACTTAAGGGAGGAATGTACACAGAGAAAGGCAAACAGACACACAGAAATAGAATGAGAGAGATTTTGAAGGATTTAGTGAGTGAGGTTATAGCTGTCAATGTAATTACTGCTCACATCCACGAATCCTGCAAATGAGCCAATGGACAGATCAGCTTAGAGCACTGAGCAGGGATACACACACAGTCTTTTCTCCTTCTCTCTCTCTCTCTCTCTCTCTCTCTCTCTCTCTAGAAGATAAACCATCTCCCTGCAGCCGGGGTGAGAGGGTTAGTTTATAGTGTGTGTCCGAGCCCAATCCCCTGCTTGGACACAGGCGCAAGTTGAACTTCTTAAATCACAAATTGAAGTCAATAGGAGTTGAGCACAGAGGGAGGGCGGGAAGGAGGGAGGGAGAGAGAGAGAGAGAGAGAGAGAGAGAGAGAGAGAGAGAGAGAGAGAGAAGAGGTTTAGAGAGCATTGAGCTTGGCGAGGAAGGGGGTGAATGTGTAAATGTCAAAAAGGACCTTAATGATCATAGAAAGTCATTGCATATTGCTTTTTAATTGAACGTCATTACATTTACAATTCTGAATTGAAACATGTTAACATATGGGACCATCAACGCAGGGAGATGAAAAATGCTTTTGGAATAATCAGGTCTTGTGTAAGTGCACACACACACACGCACGCACACACACACACGCTCACACACACGCACACGTACATGCACGCACATACACACAAGCACACACACATATACACACACACACACACACACACATACACACACACACACGCACAAGTGTACACACACACACGCACACACACACACATCTCTAAAGACACTGTCATAAGCCGTAGTACCAATTAGACGAACATGTAAATCAAAGGAACATTCTCCAAACCCAGGTCCAATCATACTTTGAACCATAATGGATACAGGGAGAATAAAGATGTGATCCAGCGCTAAGAGGTGACGGTTTAACGATCATTCTCTTCCTCATTTGGATATCATGTGGATCTCAATATCTCATTATGTCAACCGACGTAGAGTACATGTAATCAGTGGAGGCTGGTGGAAGTAGAAATGGGCAACGACAGATGGTATCAAACACTTGTGTACACACTGACTCTAATGCCCTTCCTGTTGCCACCATACACCCCCAGATATGTTGTCGGTGCTGAAAGTCAAGTGGTTAACTACGTGTGTTGCAGCTCCTGTTGGAAGTAAAGCAATTATATTCACATTTACATTTTCTGGTATTTAGCAGACGCCTTTATCCAGAGCGACTTACAACAAATACATTTGTCAAAGTAAGTGAATCATCTATCCATCAGTCATAGCTAGAAAAAAGTAAGCTATGCTCAGGCCAGGGGCCATTGGCAGTCAAAATTCTAGAATTATGAAGGAAAGAAGGAACAATTAAGATTTTGTTTTTTGTTTTTTCAGTTGAGAAACTGTACAGGGGGATAGAGGGGATGAAGAGGTCTTAGGAGGGAGCGCTACCATCATGTCTGTATCTCTACTATCATGTCTGTATCTATCATCATGTCCTGTATCTCTACTATCATGTCTGTATCTCTACTATCATGTCCTGTATCTCTACTATCATGTCTGTATCTACTATCATGTCCTGTATCTCTACTATCATGTCCTGTATCTCTACTATCATGTCTG
The DNA here is from genome assembly GCF_963989245.1 of Nansenia antarctica. Lineage (NCBI taxonomy): Eukaryota > Metazoa > Chordata > Actinopteri > Argentiniformes > Microstomatidae > Nansenia > Nansenia antarctica. The sequence continues at coordinate 30,014,658 of NC_137674.1, read as the reverse complement.
TATCTACTATCATGTCCTGTATCTCTACTATCATGTCTGTATCTCTACTATCATGTCCTGTATCTCTACTATCATGTCTGTATCTCTACTATCATGTCCTGTATCTCTACTATCATGTCCTGTATCTACTATCATGTCCTGTATCTACTATCATGTCCTGTATCTCTACTATCATGTCTGTATCTATCATCATGTCCTGTATCTCTACTATCATGTCCTGTATCTCTACTATCATGTCCTGCATCTCTACTATCATGTCCTGTATCTCTACTATCATGTCCTGTATCTATCATCATGTCCTGTATCTACTATCATGTCCTGTATCTACTATCATGTCTGTATCTCTACTATCATGTCTGTATCTCTACTATCATGTCCTGTATCTCTACTATCATATCCTGTATCTACTATCATGTCCTGTATCTCTACTATCATGTCTGTATCTCTACTATCATGTCCTGTATCTACTATCATGTCCTGTATCTCTACTATCATGTCCTGTATCTCTACTATCATGTCCTGTATCTCTACTATCATGTCCTGTATCTACTATCATGTCTGTATCTATCATCATGTCCTGTATCTACTATCATGTCTGTATCTCTACTATCATGTCCTGTATCTCTACTATCATGTCCTGTATCTACTATCATGTCCTGTATCTACTATCATGTCTGTATCTATCATCATGTCCTGTATCTCTACGATCATGTCCTGCATCTCTACTATCATGTCTGTATCTACTATCATGTCTGTATCTATCATCATGTCCTGTATCTCTACTATCATGCCCTGCATCTCTACCATCATGTCCTGTATCTCTACTATCATGTCTGTATCTACTATCATGTCCTGTATCTCTACTATCATGTCCTGCATCTCTACTATCATGTCCTGTATCTCTACTATCATGTCTGTATCTACTATCATGTCCTGTATCTACTATCATGTCCTGTATCTCTACTATCATGTCCTGTATCTCTACTATCATGTCCTGTATCTACTATCATGTCCTGTATCTACTATCATGTCCTGTATCTCTACTATCATGTCTGTATCTACTATCATGTCCTGTATCTACTATCATGTCCTGTATCTCTACTATCATGTCTGTATCTCTACTATCATGTCCTGTATCTCTACTATCATGTCCTGTATCTACTATCATGTCCTGTATCTCTACTATCATGTCCTGTATCTCTACTATCATGTCCTGTATCTCTATCATCATGTCCTGTATCTACTATCATGTCCTGTATCTCTACCATCATGTCCTGTATCTCTACTATCATGTCCTGTATCTACTATCATGTCCTGTATCTACTATCATGTCCTGTATCTCTACTGTCATATCCTGTATCTCTACTATCATGTCCTGTATCTCTACTATCATGTCCTGTATATCTACTATCATGTCCTGTATCTACTATCATGTCCTGTATCTACTATCATGTCCTGTATCTACTATCATGTCTGTATCTATCATCATGTCCTGTATCTCTACTATCATGTCTGTATCTCTACTATCATGTCTGTATCTATACTATCATGTCCTGTATCTATCATCATGTCTGTATCTATCATCATGTCTTGTATCTCTACTATCATGTCCTGTATCTCTACTATCATGTCCTGTATCTATCATCATGTCTGTATCTATCATCATGTCTTGTATCTCTACTATCATGTCCTGTATCTCTACTATCATGTCCTGTATCTCTACTATCATGTCCTGTATCTATCATCATGTCTGTATCTATCATCATGTCTTGTATCTCTACTATCATGTCCTGTATCTCTACTATCATGTCCTGTATCTCTACTATCATGTCTGTATCTACCATCATGTCCTGTATCTCTACTATCATGTCCTGTATCTACCATCATGTCCTGTATCTATACTATCATGTCCTGTATCTTTACTATCATGTCCTGTATCTCTACTATCATGTCTGTATCTATCATCATGTCCTGTATCTACTATCATGTCTTGTATCTCTACTATCATGTCCTGTATCTCTACTATCATGTCTGTATCTCTACTATCATGTCCTGTATCTCTTGTATCATGTCCTGTATCTCTACTATCATGTCCTGTATCTCTACTATCATGTCCTGTATCTCTACTATCATGTCTGTATCTCTACTATCATGTCCTGTATCTCTTGTATCATGTCCTGTATCTCTACTATCATGTCCTGTATCTCTACTATCATGTCTGTATCTCTACTATCATGTCCTGTATCTCTTGTATCATGTCCTGTATCTCTACTATCATGTCCTGTATCTCTACTATCATGTCCTGTATCTCTACTATCATGTCTGTATCTCTACTATCATGTCCTGTATCTCTACTATCATGTCCTGTATCTCTACCATCATGTCCTGTATCTACTATCATGTCCTGCATCTCTACCATCATGTCCTGTATCTACTATCATGTCCTGTATCTCTACTATCATGTCCTGTATCTCTACCATCATGTATGTATCTCTACTATCATGTCTGTATCTACTATCATGTCCTGTATCTCTACTATCATGTCTGTATCTATCATCATGTCCTATATATCTACCATCATGTCCTGTATCTCTACTATCATGTCTGTATCTATCATCATGTCCTGTATCTCTACTATCATGTCTGTATCTATCATGTCCTGTATCTCTACTATCATGTCCTGTATCTCTACTATCATGTCCTGTATCTCTACTATCATGTCCTGTATCTCTACTATCATGTCCTGTATCTCTACTATCATGTCTGTATCTCTACTATCATGTCTGTATCTACTATCATGTCCTGTATCTCTACTATCATGTCCTGTATCTCTACTATCATGTCTGTATCTATCATCATGTCCTGTATCTACTATCATGTCCTGTATCTCTACTATCATGTCTGTATCTCTACTATCATGTCTGTATCTATCATCATGTCCTGTATCTCTACTATCATGTCTGTATCTACCATCATGTCCTGTATCTCTACTATCATGTCCTGTATCTCTACTATCATGTCTGTATCTCTACTATCATCATGTCCTGTATCTCTACTATCATGTCTGTATCTATCATCATGTCCTGTATCTCTACTATCATGTCCTGTATCTACCATCATGTCCTGTATCTCTACTATCATGTCCTGTATCTACCATCACGTCCTGTATCTACTATCATGTCCTGTATCTCTACTATCATGTCTGTATCTATCATCATGTCCTGTATCTACTATCATGTCTGTATCTATCATCATGTCCTGTATCTACTATCATGTCTGTATCTATCATCATGTCCTGTATCTACTATCATGTCCTGTATCTCTACCATCATGTCCTGTATCTCTATCATCATGTCCTGTATCTACTATCATGTCCTGTATCTACTATCATGTCCTGTATCTACTATCATGTCCTGTATCTACTATCATGTCCTGTATCTATTATCATGTCCTGTATCTACTATCATGTCCTGTATCTACTATCATGTCCTGTATCATCATGTATCGTCTGGTTGGATTCGTTGCCCTCCGGCTCAATTCATTGGTTGGTGTGTTACAGAGAGAGAGAGAGAGCAAGCATGTATACCCACCAGTGGTAGAGAGAGAGCAGGAGAGAGAGTGAGAGTTTGTCTGTATCTGTGTGTATGTGTGCGCGCGCGCGTGTGTGTGTGTGTGTGTGCATGCATCCGTGAATGCGTGAGTGTGTGAGTGTGAGTCTGAGTGTGTGTGTGAGTGTGTGTGTGTGTCAGTGGTGGGTGCCCCCTTCAGTAGCGTGTGTCGGGCAGGGATCAGGCGCGCCGAGCCTCTTTCCTGGCACAGGGCAGTGCCAGGGAGAATAGCAGGATTTAGACGGCTCCCTCCGCAGCTGTCAGCCCGGCTGAAAAGGGGGCCCCAGAAACACACACAGGGGTCCCCCCTCCATGGCAGTGGGCTGTACCATGACAGACCGGGGGCCACCGTTGCCCAAACACAGATAAATAGGTACACATTGTTATCGAGGCGCAAAGCCGATTAAAGAAAAAACGCACACAGGCAGATTTGCCCCCCACCCCCAACCCCCAACCCCTCCGCCCCCCCTGTATAATGTGCTTAGGGTGGACTTATACTAATGTGCTTAAATGCAGTGGATCCCTGCGTTTGATCAAGTTTGTCCCCTCACGCCTGCTGATAGCGTAGGGCTCCGTCTCCTGTGTGTCGGGGCTCGGTGGGGCTGGGATGATACAGTTAATATCCCCGACACGAGTCCACCCAGCATGAAATCCTCCAATACAGCTTCTTATGACAGATTGGTGCTGCAGAACTTAGCGGGCCAGTAAACAAACCCATATAGGGCAGTATGAAAGAAAATCCCTGGTACAGTAGAGTGAGGAATTTAAAAGTGTTATGGTTACACATCTCACACACAGGGACACAGTACACACACCTAAAACAACCACACGGAGAGTGACATCATCCAGGCTTTTGTTATGGCAAAACCAAAACCGCAACGGCATAAAAGCATTCCAGAAGTATTCTTTAACAAAAAATAAAAAATAATATATATAACTCCCCTAGATTGTGATGACTAGAAACTTCTTCCACTCTTGACCAATTCCACATTCCAACTGTGAATGTGATGTGATGACTCAGTGTTTTTTAAAGTAAGGGAGAGAAGCAGAGAGAGAGAGAGAGAGAGGGAGAGAGAGAGAGAGAGAGAGAGAGAGAGAGAGAGAGAGAGAGAGAGAGAGAGAGAGAGAGAGAGAGAGACAGAAAGGGAGAGATAGTCCTGCGGGCAGGCAGGCAGAGCAGACAGGCACCATCATAGACACCTCAGGGGTCCTGTCTTCTGTCAGGAACTGATAGAAGCCCGCCGCCACCTCGCCAGCCATTTCCTGTTGCAATGTATACACACTTAA
>NC_137674.1:29999763-30007263 GCF_963989245.1 Nansenia antarctica | reverse complement strand
ACAAAAAAGTAAATCAAATGTATGTGACTGAAATGACATGCTAATACCAACTGTCATCTACAGTCGTGTGTGTCTACCACAGCCCAGGGCTGGAACCTACCACGTATGCCATGGCCTGGACGTAAGAGAGGGAGGAAGAGAAGAGACAACATAACTTGATTATGGGCCGTAATGACTGGAGATAACTGCTTCTGCTGAGCCGATGACCCTGGCAGCATAACTTACCTGCAAAACAGCAGCAGTAATACCTCCAGTCAGGTAATTAGTTTTCCATTAATACACAAGGCTGATCCTATCTCCTCCCATTAGAGGACACAGGCCAATGAATCACAAAGACGCTTCGCTTCCCCTAACAGGCTCTCCTGGGGAGCTACAGGCCTCATAGGCTGGTCTCTACTGAGGTCTCAGTCTAAAGGCCTTGTAGGCTGGTCTCTACTGAGGTCTCAGTCTAAAGACCTTGTAGGCTGGTCTCTACTGAGGTCTCAGTCTAAAGACCTTGTAGGCTGGACTCTACTGAGGTCTCAGTCTAAAGACCTTGTAGGCTGGTCTCTACTGAGGTCTCAGTCTAAAGACCTTGTAGGCTGGCCTCTACTGAGGACTCAGTCTAAAGACGTTGTAGGCTGGTCTCTACTGAGGTCTCAGTCTAAAGGCCTTGTAGGCTGGTCTCTACTGAGGTCTCAGTCTAAAGACCTTGTAGGCTGGTCTCTACTGAGGTCTCAGTCTAAAGACCTTGTAGGCTGGTCTCTACTGAGGACTCAGTCTAAAGACCTTGTAGGCTGTCTCTACTGAGGACTCAGTCTAAAGACCGTGTAGATCAAAGACCTAGTAGGGCCCTATTGAGCAGTCTGTCTAAAGTCTGTCTTAAAGACTTCGTAGGCTGGACTACTGGGGAAGACCGTCTAAAGTCCCCATAGACTAAAGGCCTCGTAGATTAAAGGCCTTGTAGATTAAAGGCCTCATAGACTAAAGGCCTCGTAGATTAAAGGCCTTGTAGATTAAAGGTCTTGTAGATTAAATGCCTTGTAGATTAAAGGTCTTGTAGATTAAAGGCCTTGTAGATTAAAGGTCTTGTAGATTAAAGGCCTCGTAGACTAAAGGCCTCGTAGATTAAATGCCTTGTAGATTTAAGGCCTTGTAGATTAAAGGCCTCGTAGATTAAAGGCCTCATAGATTAAAGGCCTTGTAGATTAAAGGCCTTGTAGATTAAAGGCCTTGTAGATTAAAGGCGTTGTAGAGCAAAGGCCTTGTAGATTAAAGTTCTCGTTGTACAACACAGTATATTTCCCCCGGTAGCCAGTCCTAGCTGGACTCTCATACACCGGGCCTCACTATGGGCAGACTGACTTCCTTCTACACAGCAGAAGGCCCCACGACGGAGGCTGCCTCTCACCCTGTGCGAGGCCAATGACTGAACAATGTTTCCTCATACAATCCCATTATTGTTGCCTTAACTCAACAATCCTCTTAAACCCCAGACCGTTCGGACACAACAGCAGTTCTCCGAGATGGAGGACGGTGGAGGGAAGTAGATCTGGAGATAAGGAGATGTGCGGAGGGTGGTATAAACACAATTTGGTAGACGTGTTGTTGGCCTCGATAGGTGAGGAGTGGGAGGTGTGTGTGTGTGTGTGTGTGTGTGTCCGAGGTGTCAGCTGTTGGCATGTGTAGCGTACAGCTTCATTCAGGGAGGTTTCAGATTCAGGATGTTTCAACTACCCCTGTCAGGGCGGAGAAGAGGGAAATGTATACTGTCAGGGTGTTTGTGTGTGTGTGTGTGTGTGTATCTGAAAGACAGATTGCGGAGGGGGGTGAGGGGGGGGGCAGCCTCCCCCCGAAGATAATGCACAGGTAAGTGCTCACTCCTCTCGCTCTCGTTCTCTCTCTCTCTCTCTCTCACACACAAGCATACACACTTGCTTGTGCACACACGTACACATACACGTACGTACACACACATGTACACACATGCACCCGTACACACACACACACACACACACACACACACACACACACACACACACACACTCTGGGGCTTCTTCCAGCACAGAGGGGGGATTTGACTCGTCAATGAAATGACATCCACACTTAAAGGCTTTACGGGGCCGAAGCCTGAAACATGAAACACAGCCAGAAGCAGATAATGAAGCCCTGTCTCTATTAGCTCAGCCAAAAGTGAAATAACAAAGACACATTATTTACCCACCGCTGCCTCCTGTGCTATTCCACTCTAAAGAAAACTCACAAAGGCAAATTGAGGTTCAGTTTTAGGTGCTGTCTAAAGCACCATTTGTGTGCTTGAGATAGAGTGTTATACAGTCTGGATGTTGTCTGAAGCTCGGCTTTCGTCTTTCTGAATAGGTCTTCTGGGAACGCTACCATTGTTGCAATAAGAAGCGCTGTAGGAGATGTTTTCTGCCTGCTGCAATAAGAGTGTACAACTACCTCCTCTGGCTGGTTGGGGTGATCAGAGTCAGGCTGGGGGATGTTAAATCACACTGGACTGCTTGTTGTTGTTGTTGTTGTTGTTGTTTGTGATGGGAGCTGCTGTAACAACTACATTTCCCCTCAGGGATCAGTAAAGTATCTATCTATCTATCTATCTGTGTATCTATCTATCTGTCTGTCTGTCTATCTATCTATCTATCTATCTATCTATCTATCTATCTATCTATCTATCTATCTATCTATCTATCTATCTATCTATCTATCTATCTATCTATCCATCTATCTATCTATCTATCATTAGGAATATCTTGATAATGAAACACAATTAACACAACAGTGTAGTTGATAACGGTCTTCCGTGTGTCTGCATTGCAGAGGCAGCAGACATGGAGTGCATTCAGATGCTGTAGTAGAGGGCAGAGGAGCCTCTACTCTCTGTGTGATCTGAGCAGCCTGATGGAACATATTGTTCTTGTGCAGTACCTGTGGGGCTCTATAGGAAGCTTCTAGAATATGCAGGACCACTCCGGGCAGGCATGGCTGTGCTCTCAGCTGTTTACACCTACAGCACAGCAGAGCAGGCTAGTCCTGTGTGGAGAGACTTGGCACCAACACACACAGCCTGCTGGCAGGCCAACACACGCACTCACACACACGCGCACAGGCATACACACACAGACAGACAGAGACAGACAGACACACACGCACACATACACACACACAGACAGACAGACAGAAAGACAGACAGAGAGACACAGACAGACAGACAGACAGACAGACAGACGCACGCACGCACGCACGCACGCACGCACACACACACACACACACACACACACAGACAGACCGACATACACACGCACGCACGCACACACACACACACACACACACACACACACACACACACACACACACACACACACACACCACACACGCCACACCACACACACACTCTCCTACCCCTCACCCTCTCATGTTTGCCTTTCATTAGCTTTCATCTCTCCGTCTTATTGAACTTCACCAGTGGCATGAGCTTTGATGATGCAACTCTCACCCCTCCACCCCTCCACCCCTCCATCCCTCCATCCCTACACCCATCCACCCTTGACATGAATCCATATTTACTCCTTTACATGTGTCTCCATGCCAACACATGCTCGACGTCTGCTCCTTTCAGAGCGAAAGAGGAAATGATCTAATGTGTGGAAGTGGTGTATACCGGACACTTTATTAGGAACACTACATACTGGGTAGGGCGTCCCTTTGCTCTTAAAACAGCCTCAATTCTTCGTGGCATTGATTACATAAGATGTTGGAACCATTCCTTTGAGATTCTGGTCCATGATGACATGATTGCATTATAGGGCCTCCCTTTGCTCTCAAAAGAGCCTCAATTCTTCATGGCTTTGATCCCACAAGATGTTTGAACCATTCCTTTGAGATTCTGGTCCATGATGATATGATTGCATCACGCAATTCCTGCACTTTCAAGCTGTGAATCTCCCGTTCCACCACATCCCAAAGGTGTTCTATTGGCTTCAGGTCTGGTGTGAAGAACACTGAGGTTATTGTCGTGTTCATGAAACCAGTCTGAGATTACTTTTGCTTTGTGACATGGGGCATTATCATGCTGGAAGTAACCATTAGAAGATGGTACATTGTGGCCATGAAGGGATGGTCACACATGGTCAGCAGCAATACTCAAATAGGCTGTGGCATTCAAGCGATGATTGATTGGTATTAACAGGCCCAAAGTGCGCCAAGAAAACATCCCCCACACCATTACGTCACCTCACCACGAACGAGAAGATGTACAGGTGTTCCTAATAAAGTGTTCAGTGAGTGTATGCGTGTATGCTGTAGTGTGTGTTTTGTATGCCGTGTCCTTCTCAGGAAGGCCTCAAAGATCTCCAGGGACCCGACCCACCCTGGGCACGTACACTTTACCAGGCTGCCCTCGAAAAGGAGATTCAGGACCCTGGCCGCTAAGACAAACAGACTGAAGAACTGCTTCTACCACAGGGCCATCCAGGCCCTGAACACAGCAAAGACCTAAGTTCTGGGCCCTGGACAGTCTGGACGGATTGTATGGCAGCTGCTGGACTGAAAAAATCAGGTGTAGTGCTGAGGCACAAACATGTACATTTCAAGCCTGCAAACTGTGACACTTTAAATAACGTGAAAAAATACTATTGTGCAATATGACAACCCTAGTTGACTATCTGTGCAGTATAGTACAGTGGATTGTGTACATAGCCTTTATTTATGTAAACCAGCTCCTTACCTTCTTGTGATTTTTTCTTTTTCTAAAAGTTTTTTTTTTCCCTTTCCTAACACCAGGGGAGCCACCCCTCCTAAATTTCGTTGTTTGGTACCTGTACTGTAGCAATGACAATAAAGTCCATTCCATTCATTCATTCATTCATTCATTCATTCAGATGGTGTCTGGTATGGATACTGTGTGTGGATAGACCCACCAGAGGGGAGGCCGGTAGAGGTAGAAATCGGAGGACAGGCTCATTGTGATGCATGGAACGGAATGAGGTGTTTGATATTACAATGAGCCCATCCTCCGATTTCTACCTCTACCAGCCTCCCCTGACATACAGGCCTCACTCAATGTAGCATCCTCTAGCACCTCTCTGCAGCTAGCATGGTGGATTAAGCCTTCCCATCCAACTGTTTTAGCACTCTTAAAAACGGAAGATGTGGTGCGTAAGCCGCGTAGCACACTAAGGCGCATGCCATATCACTGCAAGGTCTCCGGTTCGATGTCCTGCATGTCATCCCCGCTCCCTCCCTCTCTCTCACCCATCCTTCCTGTCAATCTCTACAGTCTCTGTCCCAATAAAGCAGAAATGCCCTAAAATGTATTTTAAAAAACAAACAAACAACTAAACTAAAACTAGAGTAAAAGATGAGAGCCATACCATGGATGGTAATCAATAATATATACGATACAGGCAATGAACTGTGATAGACCATAACAAGTCAGATGGACATCCCTGTGTGTTTATGTGCTTGACTGTTATTGTTCCATCCAGAGATTTGCTTCGTCATCAAAGTTTCATACCCTACAGTGCATTGGCAATAGAAGAGGTATGTTTTAATCTGCTCCGCTGAGCTGAATGTACAATGCGAGACATTGTGCAGACGCACACACACACCCACACATAAACAGCTTGGCGTTGCTGAATGTATACTGTCTCCAAGATACAATTATATAGGAACTGAAAGCTGAGTGTTACATCACACTGTGAAACACAGACTCTGTTTATGCATTTACTCTAACAAGATTTCACCATCAGCATCTCAGTAAACTTCCTGATAAAATACTTTTCAAAGCGCCCCGCGGACCAAATTGTTTTGCTTCGTGTGCCAAAGCAGTCAAAAAAAAAAGGAGAAAAAAAAAAACAATGCTGTAATTTGATTAATATTTTCAGCCCCACAACCTAGAACAAAGGTCTAATGTTAAAATGAATAACTTGTAATGCAAATGAGGTTGATGCGATGCTGCCTTATTTGAAGTAAAACCTTTTGTTGTCAGCAACGACTGTACTCTCTGATTTAAGCCCAGCGAGGGACCTTTTACACATTTCAATGGGGAATTTTGGGCGTGAATAATTCATCGTCCTAATCCACAAACGCTGTTTCCTTGGTCTGTGTGGGCCTGCCGCTGTTTGGAGGAATAGGAATCACTAATCTCAGCTCAGACATCCAGTCCTCTCTGATCTGAGGTGTGATATGACAGAGACATGGAAAAGCCAGACGGTCACTTTTAAAACACCACTTTAACAACGAGCAAAGAGCTGTGGGCGAAGATATTATATTTTTAGAGACAGAGAGGGAAGGTGGGAGGGAGGGAGGGAGGAGGGAAGAGATTAGCTGTTTAAGGCTGCAGTGGTGGTGGTGGTGGTGGTGGTGGTGAGTGTACAGTAGCTGTGCCCAGGCCTGCAGGAGGTAGGTACACACACACACACACACACACACACACACACACACACACACACACACATACATACATACACACAGGCATAGAAACACACACACAGGCATGCAAACACACACACACACACACACACACTGTACAGTAAGTACACGCTGTCCTGAAGCAGCAATGGCCAGACACAGACAGAGACAGAAACAGGTACACTGCAAACAGTCAGCTCTCAAAAACAAGAAAAAAAAGCAATAAAATGGGGGAAATACTTCAAATAAGCAAAATGATCTGCCAACAGAACAGGAACATTTCACTTGCCAAGACTTTCTTAAAACAAGTAAAAGATACCTTAAAAATAGTGCAGTTTGACCAAAAGAACAAGCATATTTCATCTTACTTTGATTTACTTTTTGCAGTGTACACAGCGTTCACTGCTCTCTCAGACATGCAGACATGCTCCGACGCACCGTGCTCCCAGGGTCTCCAACAATAACACCCAGGTGAAGGCTGCATGGGAGCAGATAACTCCTCCATGCTCCCCTCTCTCAGACTCTTTCTCAGACTCTCTCTGCCTCTCTCTGACTCTCTCTGACTCTCTCAGACTCTCTCTGACTCTCTCTGAATCTCTCTGACTCTCTAACTCTCTCTGACTCTCTCTCTCTGACTCTCTCTGACTCTCTCTCTAACTCTCTCTGACTCTCTCTGACTCTCTCTCTGACTCTCTCTGACTCTCTCTCTCTCTCAGACTCTCTGTGACTTTCTCAGACTATCTCTCTGACTCTCTCTCTGACTCTCTCTCTCTGACTCTCTCTGACTCTCTCTCTCTGACTCTCTCAGACTCTCTCAGACTCTCTCTGACTCTCTCTGACTCTCTAACTCTCTCTGACTCTCTCTCTCTGACTCTCTCTGACTCTCTCTGACTCTCTCTCTAACTCTCTCTGACTCTCTCTGACTCTCTCTGACTCTCTCTCAGACTCTCTCTCTGTGACTTTCTCAGACTCTCTCTCTGACTCTCTCTCTGACTCTCTCTCTCTGACTCTCTCTCTGACTCTCTCTCTCTGACTCTCTCTGACTCTCTCTCTCTGTGACTCTCTCTGACTCTCTCTCTGTGACTCTCA
>NC_137674.1:29987263-29992263 GCF_963989245.1 Nansenia antarctica | reverse complement strand
TCCATGTGTGGAGGGAGAGGGTCTCATTGTGGAGGAGGAGGGTCTCTGTGTGGAGGAGGGTCCCTGTGTGGAGGAGGAGGGTCTCTGTGTGGAGGTGGGCCTCTGTGTGGAGGTAGGCCTCTGTGTGGAGGTGGGCCTCTGTGTGGAGGTAGGCCTCTGTGTGGAGGTAGGCCTCTGTGTGGAGGTAGGCCTCTGTGTGGAGGTAGGCCTCTGTGTGGAGGTGGGCCTCAGTGTGGAGATAGGCCTCTGTGTGAAGGTAGGCCTCAGTGTGGAGGAGGGTCTCTGTGTGGAGGTAGGCCTCTGTGTGAAGGTGGGCCTCTGTGTGGAGGTGGGCCTCTGTGTGGAGGTGGGTCTCTGTGTGGAGGTGGGCCTCTGTGTGGAGGTAGGCCTCTGTGTGGAGGTATCTCACTGACACCAGCCTGCTCACCCGTCTGGTTCGTCCCCAGCAGCTTTGCTCTTCATCAACACGGCCACAAGACAAACAAAACCACCCATGTAGATTAGATACCAGCACTAGCCTGCTGGCACAGATTGTGTTTGTGTTTGTGTGTGTGTGTGTGTGTGTGTGTGTGTGTGTGTGTGCGCGGGCATGAATACACGTGTGTGTGCTTGATTGAGTGTGTGTGTAAGTGCAAGTGTGCGTCCCTGCATATGTGTGTGTGCCTGTGTGTCTGTGTGTGCGCAAGTGTCCACGTGTGTGTGTGTGTGTGTGTGCGCAAGTGTCCACGTGTGTGTGTGTGTGTGTGTGTGTGTGTGTGCGCATGTGTCCACATGTGTGTGTGTGTCTGTGTGTGCGCAAGTGTCCACGTGTGTGTGTGTGTGTGTGTGCGCAAGTGTCCACGTGTGTGTGTGTTTGTGTGTGTGTGTGTGTGTGTGTGTGTGTCCATGTGTGTGTGTGTGTGTGTGTGTGGAGGGGGGGGGGGGGGGGGGGGGCGGGACTATGGAAGCCTGCTGCTGGGCCTGGGGCCAAGGCCGCATCCCTGGATCTAGGGGACGACTGGCGCCCTTCCAGCCCAGAGGAGGGGGGTGTCCCGTGGAGCGGCACGCAAGGCTCACACCCCTGAGGATGATCGATGCTCTGTCTGCCTCCCCACAGGCACGAGAGAGCATTAGACATCTGTATAATTGTCTCAGAATGAGAGAAGGACGGGGGGGGGGGGGGGGGAGGGAGGGAGAGGGAGAAAGAAACAGAAAGAGGAGGAAGAGAGAGAGAAAAGGGAGAAAGAAAGGGAGACCCATGTGGGAGAGGGAGGGAGAGAGAGAGAGAAACAGAGAGAGAGAGCGAGAGAGAGAGAGAGAGAGAGAGGGAGATGAAAAGGGAGAAACTGGCACGGACTAAAGCTGGATTTGGCACCACAGGACGTCCTTCCACACACACATTACACAAGTCCACTACAATCCTCTCACGCACCCGGGAGCAGTCTCACCACCCCGCTGAGACAGCCATCCCTCAGCCTGCCCTGCCTCTACCCTCTCTCTACTGCCTCTACCCCCTCTCTACTGCCCTGCCTCTACCCTCTCTCTACTGCCCTGCCTCTACCCTCTCTCTACTGCCCTGCCTCTACCCTCTCTCTACTGCCCTGCCTCTACCCTCTCTCTACTGTCCTGCCTCTACCCTCTCTCTACTGCCCTGCCTCTACCCTCTCTCTACTGTCCTGCCTCTACCCTCTCTCTACTGCCCTGCCTCTACCCTCTCTCTACTGCCCTGCCTCTACCCTCTCTCTACTGCCCTGCCTCTACCCTCTCTCTACTGCCCTGCCTCTACCCTCTCTCTACTGCCCTGCCTCTACCCTCTCTCTACTGCCCTGCCTCTACCCTCTCTCTACTGCCCTGCCTCTACCCTCTCTCTACTGCCCTGCCTCTACCCTCTCTCTACTGCCCTGCCTCTACCCTCTCTCTACTGCCCTGCCTCTACCCTCTCTCTACTTCCTCTACCCCCTCTCTACTGCCCTGCCTCTACCCTCTCTCTACTGCCCTGCCTCTACCCTCTCTCTACTTCCTCTACCCCCTCTCTACTGCCCTGCCTCTACCCTCTCTCTACTGCCCTGCCTCTACCCCCTCTCTACTGCCTCTACCCCCTCTCTACTGCCCTGCCTCTACCCTCTCTCTACTGCCCTGCCTCTACCCTCTCTCTACTGCCCTGCCTGTACCCCCTCTCTACTGCCCTGCCTCTACCCTCTCTCTACTGCCCTGCCTCTACCCTCTCTCTACTGCCTCTACCCTCTCTCTACTGCCCTGCCTCTACCCTCTCTCTACTGCCCTGCCTCTACCCTCTCTCTACTGCCCTGCCTCTACCCTCTCTCTACTGCCCTGCCTCTACCCCCTCTCTACTGCCCTGCCTCTACCCTCTCTCTACTGCCCTGCCTGGTACCCTCTCTACTGCCGCCCTCTACCCCCTCCCTACTGCCTCTACCCACTCTCTACTGCCCTGTCTGTACCCACTCTCTACTGCCTCTACCCACTCTCTACTGCTGCCTCTGCCCACTCTCTACTGCCCTGCCTCTACCCACTCTTTACTGCTGTCTAGTACCCACTCTCTACTGCCCTGGCTGTACCCCCTCTCTGCTGTCTGTACCCACTCTCTTCTGCCTGTACCCCCTCTGTACTGCCCTGTCTGTACCCCCTCTCTACTGCCCTGTCTGTACCCACTCTCTACTGCCTCTGTGCTGCGTGCTTTGTGGGCCAGGCTCGCAAACCACCCCTGAACAGAACACAAGTTCTGAGAAATGTAGTTTGTGCACATGTCTCCCCGCAGGGAGAACAGTGCTCTGGGCTCTGGACACAGGGTCAGCCATCTTCCGTGCCCCTGGAGCAGTTAGGGGTTAAGTGATTTGCTCAAGGGCACAACGGCAGCGGTAGGCACATTAGATATTATGCCAGCACAACCCTCCAGTCACCAGCTCACAAGTGGGGATCAAACCAGAGACCTACCAATTGCTGGCTGGCCTCTCTCACCCCCTAGGCTACCTGCCGCCTCTCGCTAGCTTGTTCCAGAGTCACACTGCAGTAGAATTACACTGGTGGTTCAGACATTGGGGGTATACTTTCTCTCTGTCTCTCACACACACACACACACACACACACACACACACACACACACACACACAATAGAGCAAGGGTTGGGCTGTGATAGAGGAGAAGATGTCTTATCGGGAAGGGAGACTAGAATTTTAATCCAGAGACGAGAGAGAGTATACGGTCTTTGTCTGACTGAGTGAAATATGAACACTTGCATGTGCTTATCGTGTGTTGTCTCTGGGGGGGGGGCGCAGAACACATCACATTCCAAACAGTCGATGTATGATTGATCGGCACATAAAACACACAAATGTTTGTTAGTTTGTTAAAACTCGCATCCAGGAAGAGAGCCAACGTGGCGTGGAAGACAATATTTCTAAATCTGTCTCCGGTTGAAGCACCCCATCCATCACCGTGTTAAACACTGTCGAGAGCAAAACGGAGAGAAAACACCAACGGAACTTTGACTAAACACCAAAGTGCTCTGCGAAAAAAAAGACAAATAAATAAATAAATAAATAAAATATAAATACAATAAACGAACATGTCCTTAAGTGCGGCTGGCCATCGTCCACTTATCGAAGAGAGCATAGCGCGCGCGTGGGACGACGCAGAGCTTTCCAGGGAAATAATACAATTATAACAGTACACAAGCTCCTGCATTATTAACCGACTCGACTTTCAACTGCCTCACTCAAAAGTAGCTCCCCTCAATAATTTATCTCCATGGAGACGCGTGTCAAGTCGGCGGGTCCCGGACGCCTCATGAATATCATATAATCACGACCCGAAAAATAAACAAAAAGCGATGCATCATTAAGTGTATGTGAGGTACTTCGAAAGAGATGTCTAAAATGTCCTCGCCGCCAACAGAACACTCCACGCCCTGGAGGTCCAGATCCAGAGGGTCAGTTAGAGCCACCGTCAAGCCCTGATTTCAAAGCCCTGATCCCGGAAATATACTGAGTGTTTGGTACTGCAGTGTTATTGTAAAGTTCTGTCTCTGTTGAGAGTTCTCCATACTGTTTTGACTGAACAACGGGGGGGGGGTGGTGAAGGTACAACGTCAGAGGATGGGCTTGTTGTAATGCATGGAACGGAATGAGGAACGGTATCAAACATGGTAGAGGGTTTCTCCCTCCACCAGCCTCCGATGATGAACAGCCCAACAGTACTACAGTAGAAGGTACTAGATCAGAAGGTACTAGATCAGAAGGTAATACAGCAGAAGGTACTAGATCAGAAGGTACTAGATTAGAAGGTACTAGATCAGAAGGTACTAGAGCAGAAGGTACTAGATTAGAAGGTACTAGATCAGAAGGTACTAGATTAGAAGGTACTAGATTAGAAGGTACTAGATTAGAAGGTACTAGAGCAGAAGGTACTAGATCAGAAGGTACTAGATCAGAAGGTACTAGATCAGAAGGTACTATAGAAGAAGGTACTAGATCAGAAGGTACTAGATTAGAAGGTACTAGAGCAGAAGGTACTAGATCAGAAGGTACTAGATCAGAAGGTACTAGATCAGAAGGTACTAGAGCAATATATAATATAATACCATTTACCTCATGTACTATATATGGTCCCAGCAGGAATCAAACCCACAACCTAAGCATTGTTACCGCCACACAGGACCACACAGCTAAAGTCACATCTTGTATTTCGAGATATACGGCATTGAATTGTGAATTGTTTACCTCAAATGTTTGCTTGAGTGTATGGTTATCATGAACCAATACTTTGAATACATTTCTTCATTCAACCACACAACGTTTAGTTTTAGGTTTACAAACATTGGCAACATAGGCTTCTGCTCACAGGCATTGAGAGGTGGCCCCTTTTTAACCGATGAGATCATATCTTGGCATCTTCTCAGACAATTTAGGGGACCCTTTTTGGCACAAGAGCACACCCAGATGTAAAATTCTCCATAGTGTAAAAACTTTAATGACAATCTTAGACCAGTTCTTTACAAGACACGG
>NC_137674.1:29977263-29979763 GCF_963989245.1 Nansenia antarctica | reverse complement strand
ACATACATAAGACCGCTTAGATCAAGTTCATACTCGTCTGCAATTTTCAGAAGCTGATCTTTAGTGCAACGATCCAAAAAATTCCTCACATGGAGCAGAAACCAGATCCCGTATCCCATAATGCCTTGACCATCGGTAAAACTCTGAGTCAGGAATACATACAGGCTACTTCATTAACAAACTCAGTCCACGTTTACTCCTCTGCCATAACCATGTCAACACACACCAACGTTGTCACGGTAAACATGCGTTTGTATGCATCTGTGTTTTACATTATCTGTATACACTCACTGAACACTTTACTATTAGGAACACTATACTAATACTGGGTAGGGGCCTCCCTTTGCTCTCAAAACAGCCTCAATTCTCTGTTGTATTGATTCCACAAGATGTTGGAAACATTTCTTTGAGATTCTCATGATTGCATCACGCAATTCCTGCAGACTTTTTAGGTGCACTTTCAAGCTGTGAATCTCCCGTTCTACCACATCCCAAAGGTGTTCTGTTGGATTCAGATCCGGTGACTGGGAAGTTCCACTGGAGAACACTGAACTCATTGTCATGTTCATGAAACCAGTTTGAGGCAACTTTTGCTTTGTGACATGGTGCATTATCATGCTGGAAGTAGCCATTAGGAGATGGGTACATTGTGGCCATGAAGGGATGCACATGGTCAGCAACAATACTCAAATAGACTGTGGCATTCAAGCGATGACTGATTGGTATTAACAGGCCCAAAGTGTGCCAAGAAAATATTCCTGACCCCATTATACCACCTGAATGAATAAGAAGGTATAGAGGTGTTCCTAATAAAGTGATCGGTGAGTGTATATTGACCACAAAGATGCTACTGAATACTCAAGTCTATTCAGTTCAAAAGCAGAGACAGATTACTCAGTGTGTGTGTGTGTGCGTGCGTGCGTGTGTGCGTGTGTATGTGTGTGTGTGTGTGTGTGTATGTATGTGTGTGTGTGTGTGTCTGCATGCATGTGTGCATGTGTGTGCGTGTGTGTCAAGCAGTGAACACACGAGAGCTGTTAGGAAGTTCCCCCCATTAATGAGTCAGTCTAATTCGCACCTCATCATTTTCATCGTCACAAACGGAGGATTGTATCGTCTCTGGACGATTGCTTCAATCTAGTAAAGTGCAGAGCACTCTGCATGGGGACGGGTTGAGGTGATGGAGGGGAGACAGACCCAGACAGAGGCCCAGAGGACACATGTGACACATCGCTGAAAGAACAAAAAAAAAAAAAACAGGCCTGGAACTCTGGGAATCCTCCAGGTGCCCCGCAAATGCTGTTCATTAGAGAGAGAGAGACACACACACACACAAACACACACACACACACACACACACACACACACACAGACACACAAACACACACACACACACATACACGCACACACATACACACACACAGACACACACACACACAGACAAACAGACACACAGACACACACACACACACACACACGCACACGCACACACACACACACACATGAGTGTGCACACAGACACACACAGACACACACACACACACACACAAACACACACACACACACACACACCCAGTTGGGCCGATGAGTCCTTCCGCTGCTGGCGTTTTATTCCATCTAAATAATGCAAGGCGGAGCAGGCATCATCGGAGGGGCTCCATTAAAGACTGAGATACAAAGCTGCTTCCTCCTCCGCTGTCTGATCAGACGCTCTCCTCACCTCCGCCGAGGAGCGTTAAGGCGCGGTCGGGACAAACGCTGTTCTGTCTGCTAAGTGCTTAACCCTTTAGCTGTTAGCATTCACAGTGTGAAGTAGCATACTTGACGCTACACTCGCTAGGCTAGCCGCGGATGCATTAGCCAACTCCCATATGTACATTTAAAGCAGATGATATACAGCATAAACAGATGATATAGTATAAACTGATGACATAACATAACCAGATGATATAACATAAACAGATGATATACAGCATAAACAGATGACACAACATAAACAGATGACATAACATAAACAGATGATATAGTATAAACAGATGACATAACATAAACAGATGATACAGCATAAACAGATGACATAACATAAACAGATGATATAACATAAACAGATGATATAGCATAAACAAATGATATAGCATAAACAGATTATATAACATAAACAGATGATACAGCATAAACAGATGATAGACTATAGCATAAACAAATGATATAGCATACATTTATGATATAGCATAAACAGATGATAGACTATAGCATAAACAAATGATATAGCATAAACAGATGATATAGCATAGCCGGAGAATGTGCTTGGGGAGACTTCCAGAGGGTCTGAAATTAATGTTTTGCTTCACCAAATAGTTGATGAGCTACTTTAGCTACTTTAGCTACTTTATCTACTTTAGCTACTTTAGCTACTTTTTAGGGGAACGTCCCCTGGCCAAACACACAGCGTTCTTCGCCAGCCAAAAACACAGAGGACACCCAGTCAGTCCCGTATAAA
>NC_137674.1:29957263-29974763 GCF_963989245.1 Nansenia antarctica | reverse complement strand
CACACGTACACACACACACACACACACACACACACACACACACGTACACTCAATCCAATTACGTAGATAAATAGGGCTAATCATGCAGCGAAATTTGAATATGAGTTTTTATGGCCAGGTCGATAAGAACAATCACTCACCGTTGGCGAATTTACAGCACAATTTCAGATAGCACGGGAAGAGGAAATGGGGGTGTTGGGGGGGATGGTGGGTGGGGTGTGGGGGGGTGGGGAATTGCACAGATATAGAGTTGTACATTAGATGTTACCATATGGCGTATAGGAGGCGCCAGATAAGAGGGTGGCGTTTCATTAACGGAGGGAAGCGTTTGATTAGAGGACTGTTCTGTTCCCACCGTCACCCATAATGCATTCTGATAGGGGATGAGTGACCCTGTCTGTGTTGTGTGACGGTGTTGGTGGAAGGGACAGATGTGACAATTACGGTGGCTGAATCTCATCAGGCTTGTTTTCAAAGTTTACTGGACCACAACCAAACACTCAAAGAGAGAATATACCTCCTGTGATTGGATTAGCCTCTAGGAATTAGATTGAAACTCTTAGTTAGTTTCAGGGCTCAATAATTAAAACCTAATTTTCGCTCCTCATCTCCTAATTGTCAAAGACTCATCCTAGGTATGGCTGCAGGTCAAACCACGATCAGTAAGGTCTTGAATGGGTCATGAAGACCTCTCTCTTCAGGCTACATCTTAATTGTCCCTCCTAAAAAGCTCCTCATCCGCACTTCCCCCTGTGCAGTTTCTCTACAAAAAAAGAAAAAAGAAAAAGGAAAAGTAATTCTTCATTCTTCTAGCCTTGGCACTGCCCATGGCTGGTCATAGCAGAATCCTTTTTTTTTATGATGACTGATGGATAGAATGATTCACTTACTCAGACAAATGTATTTGTTGTAAGTCGCTTTGGATAAAGGTGTCTGCTAAATGCCAAAACATGTAAATGTAAATGTCTTGAAGTACAGATTTTGCCATTTCAATATCTTTAATCATAGAATACTGCATAGGCAAGCATCCGCATCTGTGACGACAGAGAGGCTTCTGAGGAAAGTAGCCAACACTTTTCATTCAAGTGGATACATTCAATTTAAAACACATCCCTTAACACATTTTTCCTCCTTAAACAGACTTTTCTCTTTTTTGAAAATCAGCAAATATATCGGCCTCTGAAATCCTGTGACTGATCCACATCTGCTGAGCCAGCGGCTAGACCAGAGAGAGACGGGAAGAAGGGAGGGAAGGAGGGAAGGAGGGAGGGAAGGAAGGAGGGAGGGAAGGAGGGAAGGAGGGAGGGAAGGAGCGAGGGAGGGAAGGAGAAACCTCTTGATCATGAAATCAGTCGCCATGGAGACACTGGCGTTCTTCTAGTTTTGCTGTAGTGTTGCAGGAGAGAGGGGGGAGAGGGAGAGGGAGGAGGGGGGGAGAGACGGGGGAGAAAGACAGGCAGAGGGAGGGGGGGGGTAAAGACAGGGAGAGGGAGGGGGGGGGGGGTAAAGACAGGGAGAGGGAGGGGGGGGGGGTAAAGACGGGGAGAGGGAGGGGGGAGAGGGAGACATGGGGCTGATGTAGAGTAGTTTACTCAGCAAGAGAGTCTGTCCTGAGGCTGGAAACACACCAGTCACAACATACTGTACCGTACTGCTCCACGTCCACACACACACACACACACACACACACACACACACACACACACACACACACACACACACACACAGCCCCAACCAACCACGTACGGTACAGAATGTTTACCACAGTGGAGGATGGATGATCTTAGCAGAACTACATGAAAGTCTACACAGACCTAACACACAGACGCACACGTTCTCTCTCTAACACACACACACACACACACACAATACCAAACACACAGACGCACACATTCTCTCTCTAACACACACACACACACAGACAATACCAAACACAGCACAGTGTGAACGACTTCATACACTCACCGCAGAGCAACACATGCTTCCAGTCTTCACACACACAGACAGATCTACACCAGGGGAGGCTGGTGGAGGTAGAAATCGGAGGACGGCCTCATTGTAATGCATGGGACGGAATGAGGAACGGTATCAAACACGTGTGATGTACAATGAGACTGTCCATCCGATTTCTACCTCCGCCAGCCATCACTGGCCTACCGTACAGGGTTGCAGGTCTACTGTCGACCATACCTGTAAGCATAGGTGAAAGTGGGCCGGAACGGTCCGGTGCTGCGTTCCGGCAAGACTTTCTGTGCCGGAACGCCGTTGGGGGAAGAGATGCAGCTGCCTGTCAATCAAAATCCGATTGCTGCAGAGTGCAGAAGCAATCACGATTCACAATCCATAATTTCCAACAAGGAAACACATGGTTGACGTTATGTTTCCTTGCGTCTATTTTAATACCTTTGAAAAGGACACGTTAACCCGCTTTACAGTAGACCCGACGCGACGTGGTTGGGTGGGCAGCAGGGGCGGATTTAGGATCGCAGGAGATCCGGGGCTTAGCCCAGAGGGAGAATATAATGTGCGCGCGGAGCGCGCCGGAAAATTTTGCCTTCAACCTTCAACTTACCACCACCTTAAAGAGGACAAAAGGCACTGGAGAACACATATACATTCACACCCTTTAATGAAGCAAACTAATTGTGGTGGTTCTGGGCACAGAGGGAGGTCAGCACACGTAGCTCCCCCTGTCAGTCACCATCATTTATATTTGTATAGAATTACATAATTGATGGGCTGAGGCTAGTTATGTTACAGTATGTATATCAGGGCAGACTCTGTGCTCACCACTTATATTGTATTGATTGTCTTGTCCTGTGTTATATGACGATATATTACATGTATTGTTGGCCTGTGTATAGTACTGTGAAATCAAATCCCCCCTGGGACATTAAACAAACTTAGTTAGTTAGCGTTACATCTTAGGATAGATTTGAGTCATGTTCTGTATACATACATACTACCATAAGGGCATACTTAATGTGGTTACTCCATGTTTACTAGCTGTAACATTAACGTTACATCATTCTTTTTCACTTGTTACTCAGTCAACCAGAGTGCAGATATCAAAGACTATCAGCCTGTTATTCACTTTATTTGTATAAGTATTATCCTTTGTTTGATTTCTTACCATGTACCGTAACAGTACCTTGCTATGTTTCATTTTCATTATAACATAACGTTATGTTATGATAGCCAGCTAGCATTAGCAAACCGGAAAAGTAGTGTCAGTGAGTCAGTCACCTTTCTAATAAGATTCACAAACCTGAAACATCATCTATGTCATCACTGCTGGTGATGTTATTGTTGTCAGCTGCTGATACTGCTGCTGCAACAGTTCTTGGCGCTTGTTTTGTTGAAAACAACTTTGGGATATCCATCCTTACAATTTTGCAAGTCAGGCACTGAATGAGATCACTTCTTCTTCAGGGCAGGGCAGGCTACGCAGTACGCAGGCTAATGTCGCGCAGCTGCTGCCTCTCTGTTGGACTCCGGTACTGCACGTTACTCACGAGAGTTGTTGTTTTTTTTTTTAAGTAAAACATTCGGGGCTTTTCAGAAAACATCCGGGGCTTGAGCCCAAGTAGCCACCCCCTAGCGCCGCCCCTGGTGGGCAGCACTGGGCACTGAGACAGTCCGACCGGGATTACAGTCGCGCCGTATGGAAGCATATAGTGGACTTAAGACTCAAATGTTAATGCAATTTGAGATTGCATTTGCATGTTCCACTTTTGCATGCATTCTTTCAGACAATATTCAAATTCAAATGCAATTCTAATGATTTGCATTTTCATTTTCATGTACCTGATGTGCACATTCGCTGTCAATATTAAAATGATAATGCAAAGCCATTTGACATTTAATTTTCAAAGTCATGCGCTGCTTTGTAGCTGACAAAATTCAAAAGTTCATTCTAATGTGAAAATTACTATGCAATCCCAAAATAGCATATTCATTTGCCACTTTTGCCTGCGTTATTTGAGTCAATATTCAAATTGTAATGCAATAATGTGATACGCAATTGCATTTACATGTTCTAGTAAACACATCCGCTTTGTAGCTGACAAAATTCAAATGTTCATTCTAATGTGAAAATGACTATGCAATCCCAAAATAGCATATTCATTTGCCACTTTTGCCTGCGTTATTTGAGTCAGTATTCAAATTGTAATGCAATAATGTGATTAGCAATTGCATTTATATGTTCTAGGAAACACATCCGCTCATTAGAATTGCATTTGAATTTGAATATTGTCTGAAAGAATGCATGCAAAAGTGGAACATGCAAATGCAATCTCAAATTGCATTAACATTTGAATTTAGTCCACTATATGCTTCCATAAGCAAGCCGTGTTGCCAGATTGGGCTACTTTTGGTCACACTGGACGGGTGGATTAGGCAGCTTTTAGACTGGTTGGGCTGGAAATTGTCAATTCCATCTGGCAACCCTGGTAGCAAAATATGTGCATACGTATCTGGTAGCCTACTGTTACTTTCAAATCGCATCGTATTATTATTATTATTATTATTAATAATAATAATTACAATTTACAATACAAATACAACAATTGGGGGTCCCTCAAAGAAAATGTGGGCGCACTGCGCGCGCACAACATCAACCTCCAAGGCTTGATTCTGACCCAGGAAAAACCCTGGTATGTACTGTATAACATGATAGCCATCTATGAGCAATACACTGTATATAAGATGATGACCAAGGGTCTTTCTGCTGCTGACCAAGGGGTTGAGTTCACTTGATGAGGCCCAATTTTGTTTTAGACTCTGTAGGCTACTGTGTTTATTAAGACTTAAGATATATTATCTGAATTTCTCTTGTTTTATCAAATGTTCCAATTATTTTCATTTCTTGTGCTGGTTTAAAATTGCAGGAAACTAGCACAAATAATTGTGTGGGAGAGAGGGGCCGCCGCTACCAAAACGTGCACAGTTTTGGGTCGCTCCACCACCAAAAACTCTCACTCCAAACTTTTGGTGAAACTTGGCAGCCCTAAAGTGTTTCTAATTTCGACACCAACACCACAATGTGTGTGTTCAGGGATGCATGAAGCTGGGGGCAGGAGGAGAACTATATGAAACGATGAAGGTTGGGGTAGTAGCCTATAGTTCCTGTAAGAAACTCAAACCACTTTCACCCCTGCCTGTAAGTGAAATGAAAATGATAAAAAATTAAAATGACATCAAGTTTGTTATTTTATATGTGTCATACGGGTGTAATAATCACTGGGAAATGCTGAGATGCCGTTATTACTGAAGTCAGTCATGAATTGTGTATAATATTGTCCATTTTGAAACATGACAATATTAGTAAACACCTATGGCTGCATAAAGTGCCAGAGCACCCTAACGAGGTTCCAACTCAAAGATGAAACCCTCTTAAACACCGTTAAACACTGTCCTCTAGTGTCTCCAGTTGTAATGTAGTACCAAAGTCACCCCCCCCACCCGCCTTTTCTTATAAGGCTTCCTTCCTCCTTCCTAAATTGAAACAGAATAATGATCATATCCAATCGACGTCTGCGGAATATCAAACCCCTCGGCGGCACAACAGGGTGAATACAAACACGTCTAAATCGTCCGCCAAAGAGTGGCGTCTTAATCCTCATCAACGGTGGCGGAGGCGGCGGCGGATGCAGCAACAACCGCCGACCACCGACGACGGAGCCGATGAGGAATTTGTCCGGAGCACTTAGACAGCGATCTCGTCTGAGGCGTAATGATGCCGATCGATGCAGGCCGGCTTGTTTGAAGGACAAACATGTGTTTTTCGGTCGTCTTCGCTTAATGAGTGTGTTCATCCCCAGACTGTGATTAAGGGTGACACGAAGGAGGAGAGGAAGATCACACAGCCACACTAGCCTCTGCCGCACAAGTCTTCGCTGGTTTTTTTCCCCCTGAAGGGTTCACTTGCCCACTACATTGGTGCTAAAAAGGGTTCTTGAAGGGTTCTTCGGTCCTCAAAGGGGAACTCCTTTCCTTGAAGAACCCTTTAGGATTCAATGTAGAACCCCTTTGGGTTAGATGTAGAACCATCTGGGGTTAGATGTGGAACCATCTGGGGTTAGATGTAGAGCTCCTTTCATAGAAGGTTCTAAATGGAACCTGAAAGGGTTTTTCAAATCACTCCCTGGTGACAAATGAAGATCCTTTTTAGAACTGTTGTTGTACCTTACATAGATGCAACAGAATCAGATTTATTGCCAAGTAGGTTTTCACATACAAGGAATTAGCTTTGGTCTGGTGGTGCATAACAATAAAGTGCAAAGACATGAATAGCAAAAACACAAATAGGTTATTACCATATTACCCATTAATGCATACCTGACAACACCTCCCTCACATTAGAGAGTGAACCTTAAACAGGTATGATCCAGAGTAAATAGAACCAGAGGCTGATGTAAAAAAAGGTTAAAAACAAGACTTTATTTGGCACAGTATCTACTGTTAACACAGTATGAAAGAGAAGTAAATAGGGCTTAATGGTGGAAAACCAGGACAAGCAAGGGGCAAAACAGGGGTGAAGGGATCCAAGACAAACTACTTGGCTTAATAGGGGCACGCAACCAACACCACAAACAAATCAAGAATTTAGATTAGATTCAACCTTATTGTCATTGCAGAGTACAAGTACCAGTGCAAAACATAATATTGTAGACCGTGCAAGGACATTGATAGTATCGTGTATGTACAGTTATGAAAACTAAAGAATAAGGGGAAAACCTTTACTTTTAAAAATCTGGGCATTTATCAGATGCCTTTATCCAAAGCGACTTACAAAAACAAATACATTTGTCGAAGTAAGTGAATCATCTATCCAACAGTCACCGCAAGCAAAAGTAATCTCTGCTCGGGCCAGGGGCCATTGGCAGTCAATGCTCGAAGGAATTTTTGTTTTTGCATTTTGTTAATATACAGTAGAGAAACTGAACAGGCGGATGGGGAGGTTTCAGGAGGGACAGTTAAGGGGTAGCCTGAAGAGATGAAAATAAATCGAACTTAGGATGCATCAACTGAAAACCACAACAACACTTAACATGAACAAAATGCAGCACACAAAGGCTCTAAAGCTACAGAGACCGATAAGCTTCACCCTGCCATGCCTTGCACCCTCACCCTGCCTTGCCCAAATGATGCTGGCCAGGGCAAGAAAAACAGGCAAAAAAACAGGCAAATCAATGAGTTGCTCCTCTCTGTGGGAGCATGCCTATGTTCCCCGGGTCCTATGTTCCCCGGGTCCTATGTTCCCCTGTTCCGCACTTCCGAAAAAGGGTTCTATGTTCCCCGCTTCCGAAAAAGGGTTCTATGTTCCCCGCTTCCGAAAAAGGGTTCTATGTTCCCCGCTTCCGAAAAAGGGTCCTATGTTCCCCGCCTGCCGTTGTGTCAAGCGACCTCATGTGTCGTTATGTGGTACTGCATGAGAGTTTGATTTTTTTTTTTTTTTTTTTTTTTGGGGGGGGTCTTAAGATGACTTGGAAATAATGAAGAACACAATGAATGTCATAGTATTGTCTCAGCATTTTATATAACTCCCTAGATAGATCATTTTCGAGATGGAATTGAAAATCTTATATTCCTAAAAGAACACCAGTGATATATATATATACACATTATTAAATATTTTTTCTATATTTTTGTCAAACGAAATCAAATAAATACAGTAGAGATATCAATCCAAAATATAGGCTTTTATTGCAACCAACAACAACAACAAAAAAACTATGTTTGTGCAAACATGGTGTTTGTTTCCAAGACCAAGCATCAAAATGCCAACCTATGGGACAATACTGTACATCCCATTGGCAGGACGTCACGTAACAGCGCAGTGTGTCTCTAGGTTACAGTGTCACATATCCCATAATATAATCCCTAAGTAACTAGCCAGTTTTCGTAGCACAGTGAGTGACGTCTTCGAAATCGAAAACACAGGCTATAGTGAGACGCGCGTCAAAAAAGGCTCACAGGCGGAAACTACATCCCGAACGATAGTTCCTCCCTAGGAAATATTAGTTCCCACTTCACACGAGATAGATAGATTAGATAGTTTGACTGTGTGATAGATAGATAATTTGATATTTTGAAAGTGTGATCGATCGATAGATAGTTTGATTGTGTGATAGATAACTTGATATTTTGAAAGTGTGATAGATAAATCGATATATCAATAAAGAAAAGAGTGTAAAAAGAAAAAACTTGCATTGCTGTCATGCTAGCGTAGTGGTTAAGGCTGCGGACTGGAGTTCCAAAGGTTGTGAGTTCGAGACTTGACTAAGTCATTCATTTTTTTTTTTTTTTACATTTAACCGAAGATTTCATGCAAAGGTTTCAAACACCATTGTAATCGTGTCAGTTCTTGTAAATTAGCCTGCACCATAATTTTATAGCCTACAATACTTTTTTAGATGAGATTTTAGATTAGATTCAGACAACGAAATGCAGTAAAAAGTGCGCCTGAAGAGGGATTCGAACCACTGATATAAAATGACGATTAAATCCTATGGCAGCAGTCAATACCACTAGGCCATTGTGGCGATATGACGGTTTGTAGCCTGCTGCGGATATCACCACAGTAGTAATATTCATTTATTAAAATATGAACATATAACAATAACTGGGGCTAGTATGACCTACGCATTTAATCGGTCAGCAATTTCTTGCCAAACCATTTCCCTCGCCTTGTTAATTGCGGCAGTATTGCACTATTTTACATCTTATTTTTCCGTCTTCATAAAAATCAATAATTCGGAATGCTGCGCAAATGTAGTACCCCTGCAGAGTGGAGTATCTTCATTTCGACAGATCGACACTTCAGGGCTTTTTATGTCTGCGTGCACGCGCCCATATCGAAGATTTGTAAGCCTGTCTTCTGTGAACACTGATGACACAAGGCTGATCCTCGTTCGAGGAATCACCTGAGGCTTGATTTCCAATCTCGAGTTCCCTGAGCGCCGCTATACTGATCCACCTTTAGTGGAATGACCCGCTGATTAGTCACTTTTACAACGAGGTATGACTTGTAAGGATCATGCATTTGTGGAATGAGCAACACAGCTAAACGTGTGGGTAGCGGCCCAACATTTGCAATTGTATGCATGGATTAAAGAAATATTTTTTCTATATTTTGGTCAAACGGAATCAAATAAATACAGTAGAGATATCAATCCAAAATATAGGCTTTTATTGCAACCAACAACAACAACAAAAAAACAATGTTTGTGCAAACATGGTGTTTGTTTCCAAGACCAAGCATCAAAATGCCAACCTGAGACAATACTGTACATCCCATTGGCAGGACGTCACGTAACAGCGCAGTGTGTCTCTAGGTTACAGTGTCACATATCCCATAATATAATCCCTAAGTAACTAGCCAGTATCCGTAGCACATAGAGTGTGACACATCCTCTTGCACACATCAAATCCTCGGGGGATCCTGGCATACAGAGATGTAGTCTCTTTCACTCTAGTGTTTTAGTAGTCAGGCACTAATAAGGAGAGGCCTACTGTTTCACTGCTGAAACCTGGTAATCCTGACACATGAGCTCTAGTGCAATTATCAGTCCTAACTCTGGCATCACATATATTGTAATAATAACTATATGGCTTACTAAGTAAACAGGTCCATATAAACTGGAAAGGTACAGACATCTTTCAATAACAAAACTATGGTACAGCAATAACTTGGCAAAAACAAATGAAAGAGCTAAATAACATGTAAACAATGGCATACATGATGGCGTAAACAATGGCGTACAGCTTATTCTAACTAATAATAACAATAATAATAATAATAACAATAACACAATTAGGCCAATAACAATAATAATAACAACAACATAGGCCAAAGTGCTATCAAAATAAATGTGGAAATCTAGCCCATACGGACGCTACGGCTGACAGCCCTCCAGTACGAAGCCAGATCTCTGTGGCCCTGCATGTACTGTCCTTTCAGCCTCAGTAGACGGGCCTCCAACTCCCTCCACTTCCGTCTCCTTGTTGGGGGAGCGTGGCCTCTGTCTGCCATCCCCAGTTTACCCTCTGCAAGCGTTTGCTGATCCTTCAGGTGCCGAAGGAATTTCCAAAGTGAAGGATGGCGCACTTGGACAGCATCGTTCAGAGTACGATGATAAGCTAGAACACAAATACAGAATTATAACTTATTAGCCTATTAATGGCCTATTAATGTGCAAACTGGTTCTACATCTGCAGGCTGATCTACTAACGGTGTGCAGTGAGGATTGTTGATCTTTCCAATGTAGAAGATAGCGGGCCTTATTTGAAGTATATCTCAACTTCCCCTGTGTGTGAACTTCAATTAGTATTCGTTATTTGGGATCTTAGTAAATCAGGCCCTAAATGTTATTAGTTTGGCATGAACATTTTGACATTGAACATTTTCCCCTCTGTGTCTCCTCCTTTCACAATTTTAAATCCTTTCTTAATCCTTTCTCAATCACGGTGCCCGCCCATGATTGGACTGATGTTATGTCCATCATCATTAGCGCGCCTGTACGTGGCAACTCGTCCACCTGTTTAAAGAGCCCTCCTGTCCTCTGCTGTGTTTGATGTTTCGTTAATTTTTGTTTCGGCTCATAGTTAAACCTCGATATACGCACAGGCCCAGAGGTGATAGGATAAGAATGAATTAACCCATAATTAGCAGACAATATTATATTAACAATATAAAATAATTAACTTAATACTTCAGATTTAGTTATTAGATGAAATTATATATTTTTTGTTCAGATCTGTCATTGTTACACTTACATTCAACATGATTATTGGTCCTTTGCTCCATGTTTCTTTCGAACACATTCCACATCGCTGGTGGGAAGGCCGCTCCAGGATGGACATATGTGTTACGAACATACGCAAGGAAGTCTTGTAACTCAGGGTGGTTCATCAGGGCACGCCTGGTGTTTCTGTGGTTGAGGAGAAGATCAAAATTGATCTGGACCAGAGGCAGAGGCAGGTGTCCTAAGGCCATCACCTTGAGATGAGATGAGATGAGATGAGATGAGAGATGAGATAACGTTTATTGCCATTTATGCATACACATTAAGCATACACATATAGGAATTTGATTTGGCGTTACAGTAAGAGCATTTCTAAATGCAATGCAAACAAAACAACACAGGACAGACAGCAGTGCAGACAGAACACAACAAACCTTGCGGATGACTGCTGCCAGTGGATGGTCATGACGGAATGGACCAGCCAATCCAAGTGCCTGTACCCTCTTCCACAAGGCTTGGTTGAAATGGAAGTAGCATCCTCCGATTCTGGCTTGTGGCAACTCCGTTTCAAGTAGTGTTGTTCCGATACCGATACTAGTATCGGCATAGCCACCGATACGCACAAAAATGCTGGTATCGGTATCGGCGAGTACTAACAACTAATAACTCCCGATACCACGTTGCGTTTTTCTCAGCTTGTCTGTAACCTGACACCGCCTTCCTAACACAGACATGCGCAGACATGCCCAGGCATGCTCCTCCCAGAGCAGCTGCTCTCAACCAATGGCGTGGCAGCTTTTGTTTTCACTTCACTATCGCGGAAAAACAAACACGCATGCTATAGAGGAAAACATGTCGGCGGTTTGGAGATATTTCAAGGTGGATAGTCCGGTGTGTACAACGGCTAAATGCACAATTTGCGGTCTCAATGTGTCGAGGGGTGGCACTAAAGCTGCCAGTTTCAATACTAGCAACTTAATTAAGCATTTAAAGCTAAAACATATTAAAGAGCACGACGAGTTTCTGTCATCTACTGCAGCGACAGTGAGCAAGAGAACGGATTGACCAAAACAACAAACGCTGAGTAGCTCATTCCATAAAAAGGACCAGTGGGACGCGACGAGTGAAATGGCAAGAAAGATGACTGAGAAAATGTCTGAAATGATTGTGCTCTGTGACCTGCCCCTCTCCTTTGTTGACAATGTGGGATTCCGCCTTTTTATGGCTCACGCGGTACCTAAATACAAAATACCAGGTCGCAAATACATCACGGAGACGGCCGTCCCTGCCCTCAATAAGAAGGTGACTGAGCATGTTTCAGATAAGCTAGGAAAGGTGCAGGCCATCAGCTTCACTACGGATATTTGGACCAGCGACGTCTCCCCACTGTCCCTGCTTAGTTTAACTGCTCAGTTTAACTGCTTTAAATGTTCACTTGCTGTTGCACTACTACTACGACTGTTTTATATCTTAAATGGATATTGCACTGATTGGCATCTGTGAGAGCCACATTTCAGGTTTTATAAGGGGTTGATTTTCTTGTCACCATACCAGGTAGATAATAAAAAAAAGTTCTATAGCATTCACTCTCTGTTGGTCTTTTTTCCTGTTTTACAAAGGTTTTGAGCAGTGCCAGACTAAGTGTTAGCAATAATTTTACATCGAGGTGAGTATGCGTTTTTTTTTTTTTTTTTTTTTTTTAAACGCCGTGGTATCGGATCGGTACTCGGTATCGGCAAGTACTGCACGGTCAGGTATCGGTATCGGTATCGGGATCAAAAAATGGTATCGGAACAACACTAGTTTCAAGAGCAGTTTTCAGCGCTTGCTCAAAGTCACAGATGACTTTACGCGGACGCCAAAGGTGGTGGGTGATTCTCCTGAGTGACGTTTTGACACACTGGAACACTTGTCGGTAGTGTCCAATTGTACGTTGCTCCATGAGGACATGTACAAGGGGGACAACGAAGCCATGAATGTCCCCGAGTATAGTAAATACTTGGTTGTATGGGCGTGGGCACGACTTGAATGTAGCATCCATGTATAATGTCCTGCAGTGTCGCAGCTGTCTCAGGTTGTCCTCTGTGGAAAACACTGCTATGCCCCACTCACTGTCTTGGTGCAGGAGGAAATGGTCTCTGCCCCATGTCTCAGCCCATTGACCGTCGATCCTTACATCATCAACGGTAGCTGGGACGGGAGGGATTACTGCAGCTCTGGCTCTGGCCATAACAGACCTAACTGAGGAGAATCTTTGAGGAGGTCGCCCGCGACCTCCACGCTGGATGGGACGGCCCCGCTGTAGACCTACGCACTCAGCATCGTAAATGCGCTTGATTGGTACTGTGGGTTCTCTCACCACCTCTCCAGTAATCACTTGGCGAAATTGCGCATTGTTCACCATTTGTGTATCGGGGGCATGCACATGTTCGCGGACCTCCCGAACTTCTATGTTGGGATTGACCCCCTCTACATCAAAGATGTTTGTAACCAGAACTGTCCGGCAGTCTTCTCTCCAACACCGCCACCGAATATTCTGTAAATTTGTGCGGTGTTTCTGGTACCTAAAGTTATCCAGAACTAATATTTTCCCCCCTCGGTCTCCAGTAATTATTTGAGCCATTGTCACTACGCATGTGTTCCGAACATACCGGTATGTGAGGAAGTCTTGTAACTCAAGCTCAATTACAATTGACCTTAAAACAATTGATAGGGGGTGTTACGCCCTCTGGTGACTCGGAGAAGAAGGGCGCAACAGAGACACACTAAATATCAGAGTGCAACATTGTCCCCTGACACATACAAGTATATTATATCAATGTGTGTCTATGCAGTATCAATAGCATCTAATTTAGATTTTTTATTTTAGTTGTTTATCTAAAGAAAATAATATTTTAAAATAATGAATTATCTAAAACAATACATTAAAAACAATCTAAATGATATGCTACATTTAGCATATCATGCTACAATGATATGTACATTTCAAGCCTGCAAACTGCGACACTTTAAATGAATGTGCAATAACACTATGTGCAATATGACAACCCTAGGGTACATAAGGTTGCCGAGAATAGGAAATGTTAGAATAGGTATAGCATAGCATAGAGTACAGCACAGTGTTTTATTTGTACAGTATAGTATAGTGGATAGTGTACATAGCCTTTATTTATGTAAACCAGTACTATATCAATGACAATAAAGACCATTCATTGATTCATTCATTCATATTATCAATAGCATACCCCTTTTATAATTAGCATACTGAATTTCATTCTCAGATTTGATATAAAGACTATCAGAGTTGGGTCATTTGTGAAGACATTAATGTGTGAATAGAGCAGATTAATGTCTGAATAGAGCAGATTAATGTATGAATAGAGCAGATTAATGTCTGAATAGAGCAGATTAATGTCTGAATAGAGCAGATTAATGTATGAATAGAGCAGATTAATGTGTGAATAGAGCAGATTAATGTGTGAATAGAGCAGATTAATGTCTGAATAGAGCAGATTAATGTATGAATAGAGCAGATTAATGTCTGAATAGAGCAGATTAATGTCTGAATAGAGCAGATTAATGTCTGAATAGTGTCGTGTTTCGTAATGTAAACGCGTGAGACAACTGTTAACTATATATCACGTACTTTATTAACCATCCAGTTCCACCATTCATTCCACTATGCCCGCTTTCCCACTGTGCATGCTCTCCCCTCTATCCCCAACTCATTCCCATTGGTCTACAGCATAAGCGTCACACCATATATTTATTATCCTTATGTTCTAACTAACATAACACCACAAATAGAGCAGATTAATGTCTGAATAGAGCAGATTAATGTCTGAATAGAGCAGATTAATGTATGAATAGAGCAGATTAATGTTTGTCCATCAACGTCGAATTCTGACGTCTGCCGTGTGAGACCAGGGGCCTCATTCATAAAGAAATACTTGAACGTCATCTTTGACTTTCACGTAAGCACATTTTTCTAAACGGACGTGAGCATTATTTATAAAACGGGCTGAGATGGTTTAAAGTTGCGTACGTGCTTCCTTCTATAAATACCAAACATACTTGGAATTGAACGCAGGTGAATGAGGTTTGTATTAACGCCCTGTGATAGAGGCTCAATTATAGCGGCTGAATGAAGCCAAGTGCTATAATATAATATAATACAGACAGACAATACTGACAATATTATATACTGTCTGTATTATATTATATTATAGCACTTGGCTTCATTCAGCCGCTATTTGAGCCGCTATCACAGGGCGTTAATACTATATTATATAGGCGTGCGTCTGGAAGGGGAGAGGGCAGTAATACCACGTTCATTGATAAAATGACATAAGGGATGGAAAGGGGGGATGGCAGTTTTAGAAGGGGGATGATTTGGACTGTTTTTATTTCAGGGGGGATGCCATTCCCCCTCATCCCGACTCAACTCGAAATCCAGTATCATTTAGCGCGTGGCCGGGCAAGGCATAGGCATGTTGAAGAGAGATAGACAGCTCCGTAGGGATATAAAGAAAGACTGAAATACAATCATAAACATTAGTTCCCTTTCAATCTTGAATTAAACTCATTTTCTCGGCTGATAACAACATCGTTAATTTTATTACGAGCCACTTGCATGAATTACAATAGGCAACGTTTTTCCAGTGCAGCTCACATGCCTGTAATAACTCCGCATAACCAGTAGGTAATGTACGTAAGCAAGTTGAATACTCGACGTCGAGCTACGATCGTTTCCACGATCAAATTGACTCACGTTGACATTTTATAAATCACTACGTTGACGTGGTTTTCTACGTACGACACGGGTAAGATCAACATTTGATCTAAGCACCCGTTATGAATGAGGCCCCAGGCTGATTAGAGTTAGTAGATTTGTGACAGCCCCCCAGTGTGTCTGAATTGGAGTCCTAGTATACTGTACTTCCAAATGGTTTAGCATGGGGGGTCAGGTTCAGTACTAGAATTGGGCCGAGGTCCAATAGTGTCCTACCTACAAAAGGTTTTGTACATATAATCATTTTGTTCATATAATAATGTTGTACACATAGTAATCCACAGTATGATTATGTATTTGTGTATGTTGTTTAAAAAAAAAAAAAAAAAAAAAAAACCTAACAGTATAATTATGTATTTGTGTATGTTGTAAAAAAAAAAAAAAAAAAAAAACATGCAGTACTACATAACGACACCTGGGGTCGCTTGACACAACGGCAGGCGGGGAATATACGGAAGCGGGGAACATAGAACCCTTTTTCGGAAGCGGGGAACATAGAACCCTTTTTCGGAAGTTTTCGGAAGAGGGGAACATAGAACCCTTTTTTTTTTTTTTGCTAAGAAACAGGGGAACATAGGACCCGGGGAACATAGGACCCGGGGAACATAGGGATGACCCCCTCTCTGTTGTAGAATATACAAACACAGTTTAGCCTAAATATACAGACTGTATAATAATCAAGTAAGGTTAAGTTAAACACAATTCTAATAAATCTTAACACATTTGCAGCTACTAGCTTTTGTTGTTTTACAACTGCCCAGGACTCAAACAGGAGTTGGTAGAAAACGAAAGGCTCATGCTTCCTGTATACAAATGACACATTATATCTAAATACAACATAATTTAATGAAGAAAATAGCGATATATTAGAATACATCATAAAACATCAATACATTAAAATACAGCATTATGTTACATTTGTCAAGGTACAACTTCAGGTACTACCTTTTGTTGTTGCTGCTCAGCAAACACTAAAATCAGGCTTGGAGCAAAGGAAGGCCGAAGCCTTGTGCTCCCCTATTTATACCCTCCCTTGCTCCCCAGGGTCCTAGAGGCCTCCAGCCACAATCTCCCTCCATTTGAGATGGTCACCGTCCCGGTGGCCTGTTCACACCTACTCTGTGGGATCTCAAGGTCAGCAGAGGTTTTGATTGACGGGTGTTTCGGCGATGGGGGTAGCAGAGTTTTCTGACTGACGGGTGGTAGCTTGTGCTAAATCGATGGCAAAAGTGTGGTCCTCTCTAGCTGGTCCACATAGAATGCTTATGCCAGCGGCTCTGCAGCCCTCATCTCCTCACTACCTCTCTCCTTCCCTTTCCTCCAAATCAACTCACCAAGATAAGGATGCTGTGGTACTGCCTGGACAACCACCTCACCGCTGGCTTACTGTGCTTACTGACTTTGTGATCCAGGGGGAGGCTGGTGGAGGTAGAAATCGGAGGACGGGCTCATTGTAATGCACGGTATGGAATGAGGAGAGGGCTTGTCTTTCTATGTCCTGTTGATGCTGTTGTACACCTGTTGTCTGTTTTAACCTGCTGTGGCTTTCGCTCCTGTATTATGTTTTATTGTGTCTTTTTCCTTGTTATGTAAAGCACTTTGTGACCCTTGGTCTGGGAAAGGTGCTCTATAAATAAATGTTACTTCCTTCCTTCCTTCCTAGGAGTGTCATCAAACACGCGAGTCCATTCCAACCTGTTTGACACCGTTCCTCATTCCGTTCTGTGCATTACAATGAGCCCGTCCTCCGATTTCTACCTCCACCAGCCTCCCAGGAGCCTTTTGTTGTGCTTACGAACTGCAGACAGACAGGCCCTGGGGATGGATGAGCGTCTCGGTCTGCTGATCGATGGTGACTCTGGGGTAAGCGTCAACTGATGACCTCAGTCAAGGTGAATGACTTACAGTATGTTCGGATTTAATTGAATGTGTCAATTAAACAATCGTTTATTTTTTC
>NC_137674.1:29947263-29954763 GCF_963989245.1 Nansenia antarctica | reverse complement strand
CACACACATGCAAAGAGACCCATACACACACACACACACACGCAAAGAGACCCATACACACACACACACACACACACACACACACACACACACACACACATACAGCCAAAGAGACCCACACATTCACACACACACACACACACACACACACACACACACACACACACACACACACACACACACTCAAAGAGACCTGGGAGGAAAAGCAAACCTGACACCTTTGACAATCACTGAGAGCGGAGAACAGAGGAGTCCTCACACATTACAGCAGCGACGGGCTATGAGGGTGCAGCGAAGGAACGGCTGGAGTCACGCAGACGACCTTAGCCCGACCACGAAACGTATGATGTCACCTTTAAAACATTATCCACTTTACTTACGGTCTTACGAAAACACTCTGGCAGTTATTCTGGATGAATTCCATGACGCCATTCATAAATGTTACACGGTGGAGGAGTTGGGAATGAATTCTGCATTGTCTCTAAAGAGGATGGACGTATTTATTAACACGTTAAACTAAGGGTCGGTACGGGATTTGTTCAGCTGATGGTCAGGTGGTTTCTTACCTTGACGGAAGTCTATGGGCTGGAAGAAACTTGAATCTGTGTTTCGAACATCGCTCCATGGAGTGGTTTAAACAGTCACGGCTAATGTCAGCTAGCATTAGCCACCACTAACAACAGAAACAACGTGAAATCCACATTTGTGGCAAAAGCATCACAACGTACCCATGTCAGAGAGGTCATATGAGGTGAAGATCCTGAACGACCCCTTTAATGAAACGATCATCCTTAGCGTCGCACCACAAACATTCCCTGCAACGCTGAAAGATAACACTAGTCTCACATGCATAACCCACCTGTGAATACCGCTGTATATATCTGACATCACCTCATCCCTACAGACACTGTGTATCTCTTACCTCACCTGCTGTCATCTACATCTATTTTTTTTATTTAGCCTTTATTTAACCAGGTCGGTCCCATTGAGACACAATGATCTCTTTCCCGAGGGAAGCCTGGCCAAGACAGCAGCTTAAAACATAGAGTTTCGACAGTTAGAACAGACAATGCAGAATTACACAATAAAACAACACCAGATCAACAACTAAAAAGTAGACAAAATACAATCTGGTCAGAGCAATAGAGTGAAATAATGGGACTCTCATATAAAGCAGGAGCAAGAATGATATGAGGCTGAAGTTACTCACAAGGTTTTTAAATGTTCCAAGAGAAATTAGTTCCTTCAGGTTCAGATTATTATTTCTATTAGTACACTACTCTATTGTCTCTTGTCTTTATTGCCATTTTCTCTGTTGTTGCTGCAATGTCGGGGAACCGGAGCTAGAGAACGTTTCTCTCTTATACTTTAGGGATGTATCAATAAACGTAACGATAAACTTGATTCTGATTCTTGATAGTGAAAACCATGAAGTCGTAGAGGACGTTGGCTCCTTATGTGTGTTGCAACATGTGGTAATCAATGGCTGCATCTGCCGGTCCCCTCCGTGCTTCATCATTCCCACAACAAGACTCGGAGCGCAGCTGATAGTCTTCAGCCAACGCTGGTAATTTCCCAGTAGTGTTCCCACTGCAGCCACATGCATTTACTAGACAGACTTATGAGTCGCCCCTCTGGCAGGTTCTACTGCAGACACAGGGCTCAGTATCACACACACACACACACACACACACACACACACACACACACACACACACACACACACACACAAGTGCACGCACGAGCACACACGCGCACACGCACAGTGATCTCACAGAGCACAACATACTGAGACAGCTTTTAACACACCAGAGACTCTGCTCTGACAGGGGCGTCTGTACCTGCAGGGTGTGTGTGTGTGTGTGTGTGTGTGTGTGTGTGTGTGTGTGTGTGTGTGCGTTTTGTGTGTGTCTCTGTGTGTGTGTGTGTATGCATGCATTTTGTGTGTGTCTCTGTGTGTGCGCATGTGTATGTATGTGTGTGTGTGTGCGTGTGTGTGTGTGTGTGTATGTATGCGTTTTGTGTGTGTCTCTGTGTGTGCGCGCGTGTGTGTGTGTATGTATGCATTTTGTGTGTGTCTCCGTGTGTGCGCATGTGTATGTACGTGTGTGTATGTGCGTGTGTGCATGCGTGTGTGTGGCAGACCTACTCCATCACTCATGCTGCACCGCAATAACTGAGAACATTAAAGATGAGGAACGGTCAGGAACCTGGGAACAGGCAGGCTCCAGCCGTAACCTTGGCATCGGCCGTGGCGTCATACACTCACACACAGGAGAACAGCAGGAAACAAGGCTTGTGTTCAGAGTCCACAGTATTGTCTGTCCTCTGTACTCACCATCAACAACACCGTCACGAACACCTACGGAAATGCCTTGAGAATGAAAGCATGTGTGGTGTGTGTACACACGAACAAGGACAAGGATCTTCTGACTTGACAAGACAGACAGTCCAGGAAAGGAATCAGAATCAGAATCAAGCTTATTGTTACATCGTGTTATATAAGTAGAAGAGAATACAATTATTTGGTTCCTGGACATTGCAGCGTGCCGTCTACCTGCCTCCATCACAGCCTGTCTACCTGTCTACCTGCCTCCATCACAGCCTGTCTACCTGTCTACCTGCCTCCATCACAGCCTGTCTACCTGTCTACCTGTCTACCTGTCTACCTGTCGCCATCACAGCCTGTCTACCTGTCTACCTGTCTACCTGTCTACCTGCCTCCATCACAGCCTGTCTACCTGTCTCCATCACAGCCTGTCTACCTGTCTACCTGCCTCCATCACAGCCTGTCTACCTGTCTACCTGCCTCCATCACAGCCTGTCTACCTGTCTACCTGTCGCCATCACAGCCTGTCTACCTGTCTCCATCACAGACGGTCTACCTGTCTCCATTACAGAATGTCTACCTGTCTACATGTCTACCTATCTACCTGTCTACCTGCCCCCCTCACAGCCTGTCTACCTGTCTACCTGTCTATCTGCCTCCATCACAGCCTGTCTACCTGTCTACCTGTCTACCTGTCTACCTGCCTCCATCACAGCCTGTCTACCTGTCTACCTGTCTACCTGCCTCCATCACAGCCTGTCTACCTGTCTACCTGCCTCCATCACAGCCTGTCTACCTGCCTCCATCACAGCCTGTCTACCTGTCTACCTGCCTCCATCACAGCCTGTCTACCTGTCTACCTGCCTCCATCACAGCCTGTCTACCTGTCTACCTGCCTCCATCACAGCCTGTCTACCTGTCTCCATCACAGCCTGTCTACCTGTCTACCTGTCTCCCTGTCTACCTGTCTACCTGTCTACTTGCCTCCATCACAGCCTGTCTACCTGTCTCCATCACAGCCTGTCTATCTGCCTCCATCACAGCCTGTCTGCTTGTCTACCTGTCTACCTGTCTACTTGTCTACCTGTCTACCTGTCTACCTGTCTCCCTGTCTCCATCACAGCCTGTTTACCTGTCTACCTGTCTCCATCACAGCCTGTCTACCTGTCTACCTGTCTACCTGTCTACCTGTTTCCATCACAACATGTTTCCCTGTCTACCTGTCTCCATCACAGCCTGTCTACCTGACTGCCTCCATCACAGCATGTCTACCTGTTTACCTGTCTACCTGTACCTGTCTCCATCACAGCCTGTCTACCTGTCTCCATCACAGCCTGTCTACCTGTCTCCATCACAGCCTGTCTACCTGACTCCATCACAGCCTGTCTACCTGACTGCCTCCATCACAGCATGTCTACCTGTCTACCTGTCTCCATCACAGCCTGTCTACCTGTCTACCTGTCTCCATCACAGCCTGTCTACCTGTCTACCTGTCTCCCTGTCTCCATCACAGCCTGTTTACCTGTCTACCTGTCTCCATCACAGCCTGTCTACCTGACTGCCTCCATCACAGCATGTCTACCTGTTTACCTGTCTACCTGTCTACCTGTCTCCATCACAACATGTTTCCCTGTCTACCTGTCTCCATCACAGCCTGTCTACCTGACTGCCTCCATCACAGCGTGTGTACCTGCCTCTAAAATTCAGGCTTATTTTGAGCTTCACAAGACTTACCAAAAAATATGGCCTTATTTTGATAAGTCTCACGAAACTTCCCAGAAATAAGCCTGGATTTTGCTTTAGCGACGTTGATGGAATACCCCCCTGTTTATCTCCCTCCATCACAGCCTGTTTATCCTCTCACTCGTCGTAAAGAAGCAGAGGGGAGGTAAACATTGATTTGGAGGCTATTCTTGAAAATATGTATCAGTGATGTCAGTCTCTCTCTCTTTCTCTCTCCTTCCATCTCTCTCTCTCCTTCCATCTCTCTCTCCTTCCATCTCTCTCTCCTTCCATCTCTCTCTCCACTGTATCGATCTCTCTCCCGCTCCCTCTTCCATCTCTCTATCTATCCCTCCTCTCTCTCCTTCCATCTCTCTCTCCCTTTCTCTCTCTTTCCATCTCTCTCTCTCCTTCCATTCTCTCACTCTCTCTCTCCGCTGTATCGATCTCTCTCCCACTCCCTCATCCATCCCTCTCTCTCTCCATTTCTTCACCTCGCCCCTCTCTCTCTCCTCTCCCCTCTCTCTCTCCTTCCCTCTCTCTCTCTCTCAAAATGCCTCTTTCTCTCTCTCTCTCCACTGTATCGATCTCTCTCCCACTCCCTCATCCATCCCTCTCTCCCTCCATCTCTCCATCTCTCCCCCGCTCTCTCTCACTCCTTCCTTCCCTCTCTTTCTCCATAAACTCTCATTACCCAGTCTGAGCTACCGGCTTCCCTAATCCTGGAAGGTTTAGAGCTGCCGCCATGTGATTGGTTAGACATTACATCAGGATGATGTAATACTCCTAGGACTGACTAGTGTGTCGGGAGAGAGAGGGAGAGAGAGAGAGGGGGGGAGAGAGAGAGAGAGACAGACAGACAGACAGAGACAGACAGACACAGACAGAGACAGAGTGTGCGGACGTGCATCTGTGTGTGTGTGTGTGTGTGTGCGTGTGTGTGTGTGTGTGCGTGTGCGTGTGTGTGTGTGTGTGTGTGTGCATGTGTGTGTGTGTGTGTGTGTGTCAGTGTGTGTGTGAGGATAATGCAGGGGGTTTTATTGAGGAGGGGAGCAGCCCAGTGTCTGCAGCCTAGAGCCAGTGAGTGTTCAGCAGCAGCAGCAGCCACAGACCCTCTGTAGTCCCACAGCACACACACACAAACACACACACACACACACACACACACACACACACACACACATAGATGTGTACAAACACACACACGCTTTGGAGGGTCAGGGAGATCATCAACCTTGGTCTTGCTGCCTCTCTCTCCTCCTACGGCCCCCAGACACACTACACTGTGCATGCTGCAGTGTGTACAGGGTTAGGCACACACACACACACACACACACACTTAGATGTGTACAAACATACACACACAGATGTGCACGCACGCACACACACACACACACACACACACACGCACATACACACACACACACACAGATGTGCACGCACGCTCCATACATACACACACACACACACACACACAGACAAGGGCTTGTGGGTTTGAATTCAATCATTAACTGTTGGACAACGGCACAGAGTTTGTGGTTTGTAGATAGAGACCCACAGCCAAGGTCTCCTCCCAGCACCAGGCCTGTCCATGACCTGACACCAGGATAACTAGACAGGAGCATCAGCTGCAGAGCTGTGATTTATACCGTAATATGACTTCATATACTTACATTCATATAGAATATTATTAGACTACCATTCGGTGTCGACAGCTAAACCGTAAACAGGATGTGGCGGTCGGCTGTTGCAGCATCCGTTCAAGTGTAAACAACCTGTACAATGTTATAGAATATGAGTAAATATGACATGACACATCAAACTAGAGCCCTCACCCCGTCAACACAGCCAGCCACGTATCACGACCGTACATATTAGATCAGTGCCTTTCAAAACCAGACTGAGTAA
Source organism: Nansenia antarctica (assembly GCF_963989245.1). NCBI lineage: Eukaryota > Metazoa > Chordata > Actinopteri > Argentiniformes > Microstomatidae > Nansenia > Nansenia antarctica. The sequence goes on along the minus strand of NC_137674.1, from coordinate 29,948,804 downwards.
TAACTCTGAGCTGAGTCCAAAAGCGGTGACCTACCTACCAGCCTTTGGATTAAACATTCTGGCTCCTCAGGCAAGCTGGATGCTCTCCAATGCCCATCATCTATGAATTAAAAACAGCAAAAAACGACTCTCCACTGTCCGAATGAACTGATAATGAAATCCAAATGCAGGGACAAGACCCAAGTCAGACAGGTGTGTGAGTATGGCTCTACTCCCTGTCTCTGTCTGACAGGCCCTGGGAGCACATCTTTGGCGTCGGGTTTGGAGCCACTGGCCCGCTGATTCCGAATGTACTGGCTCCATAAAATAGGATCCGACAGGAAAATTACCCTCAGGACAATCGTTATTGAGTTTCTGGCCAATATTAGCTTCCAGTGTTGAGGCTCTGTATGTGTCCCAATATCTGGAGGAATCTCCCCAGGAGGTTCTGACAGAAGGAGAGCAAAAAAAAAAAAAGTTATTTTATTTTATTTTTTAAAGCCGTAATCCGAGGCTTGTCAAATCCATTCTAAGTCATAGTTTGTCAGAAAAACAACATTTCATTTTCCCAGCCTTCAGTTCAGAAACCCTCGGATGTTGGGGAACGTAAGTAATTTTACTTCAAAGGGAATTAATGATCAAGTCCCACTTATTTCAATAAAACATTGAACATAAATCTCTCGTCTTTAATCCAATGACACGTACCACAGCGTGGTTGAGAACATTAGATTGATGTCAGAGTGAAACCCATTCGCCGGGTGTAATTTTGGGAGGCCCCTCTGCAGCGACCGGTAAATAATGCATGTTGATTTCATTATCATCTATCAAGAGAAGAGTCCCTGTTGAAGTGTGAAAACCTATTTCGCTGTCATCTAGAAAACTCAAGTCTCAAGCCTCCAAGGAATTACACAACACTGTTCTTTCTCTCCCAGGAGCCTATTCTGGGAAAGGCGCCGAGCCTCGTCGGACCGGTGAAGAGAAAAGGAAGAAAAAAGATGACAATAACACGTGAATGACAGCTTGATAAAAGACTCAGACTGGAGGTTGGCGTGGTGCTGCAGGCGACACAGGGAACAAGGCAGCGACTCCGGAGTGTGTGTGTGTGTGTGTGTGGTTGTGTGTGTGTGGGTGTGGGTGTGTGTGGGTGTGGGTGTGTGGTTATGTGGTTATGTGTGTGTGTGTGTGTGTGTGTGTGGTTGTGTATGTATGTGTGTGTGTGTGTGTGTGTGTGTGTGTGTGTGTGTGTCTGTGTGTGTGTGTGTGTATGTGTGTGTGGTTGTATGTGGTTGTGTGGGTGTGTGTGGTTGTGTGTGTGTTGGATTGTGTGGTTGTGTGTGTGTGTGTGTGTGTGGTTGTGTGTGTGTGGGTGTGGGTGTGTGTGGTTGTGTGTGTGTGGTTATGTGGTTATGTGTGTGTGTGTGTGGTTGTGTATGTATGTGTGTGTGTGTGTGTGTGTGTCTGTGTGTGTGTGTGTGTGTGTGTATGTGTGTGTGGTTGTATGTGGTTGTGTGGGTGTGTGTGGTTGTGTGTGTGTGATTGTGTGGTTGTGTGTGTGTGTGTGT
>NC_137674.1:29932263-29939763 GCF_963989245.1 Nansenia antarctica | reverse complement strand
AGTAGCGCCACAACAGAACTGCTGATGATGCTGATAAACCATCACACCTGTCTGTGCCTCGGCGCCGAGAGATTATCCCTGGATGAAGACGCTAATAATCACTGTCGAAACATCATAACATCATCAAAGTATTTGCATTTTAATTCCGGGGAAACAGACCTTACATGGACGTGAGGTGTTTAATTTCACAGAAGTACGCGAAGAATCTCATTTTCAAGACTCAGCTGCTCATCGGATCATCTAATGACTAATTAATTACAACTCCGAATCCAAATCCAATCAGTTGGCGTCTCTGCGCCATGCATATTCAACGTGGCTGTCACTCAACGTCACTCCTCCCAGATGGAATCTGCTATCTCCCAGTTGCTGCTCCCGGATCACAACGATGATCTCACCCCTTTGGCTTTGGGGGAGCAACACCGACAGTTAAACACCCAAACACACTTGCCCGCCTGGCGTCTGCAGATGGGTTTCCTTCATCTCTGTGTGTGTGTGTGACAGCGAACTGTTGTTTCCATCTGAGATGATCTGTCTGGTGCAAACCTGCGCTCACACACTCCATCTGTGCAGGAGTGTCAACACGGAACACAATGAAGAACCAATTGTTCTTTGGTGCCGAAAGAAAACACGTCTGATTTCCATTCAGCCGACGTACATGAAGCCAGACACTTTGTTGTTGTAGTTGTTGTTGCTGATTTTTATTTTTCTCCTCCTCCTCCTCTTCCTCCTCTTCCTCCTCCTTATTAGTCACATACATATGCTGCTCTTCATTGGCTGTCTGGGCCAGGGAGGACACTGGGAGCTGGAGGCACAGGGTGAGGACTGGGGTGGAGGTGGTGGGGGTGGGTGGAGGGGGGGTGGGTGGGGGACTTGGGTGGCGAGGGGGGGTGGGTGTAGGACTTGGGTGGAGGTGGGGGGGGGGGTCGGAGGACTTGGGTGGAGGTGTGTGTGTGGGGGGGGGGGTTTGGGTGGAGGTGGGAGGAATGGTGGAGGACTTGGGTGGAGGTGTGTGTGTGTGGGGGGGTGGTTTTGGGTGGAGATGGGGAGGGTGGTGGTGGACATGAGTGGAGGTGTGTGTGTGTGTGGCGGGGTGGTGGTGGAGGACTTGGGTGGAGGTGGGGGTGGTGGTGGTGGACATGAGTGGAGGTGTGTGTGTGTGTGTGGCGGGGTGGTGGTGGAGGACTTGGGTGGAGGTGGGAGGAATGGTGGAGGACTTGGGTGGAGGAGTATGTGTGTGGGGGCGGGGGGTGGTTTTGGGTGGAGGTGGGGAGGGTGGTGGTGGACATGACTGGAGGTGTGTGTGTGTGGGGGGGTGGTGGTGGAGGACTTAGGTGGAGGTGGGGGTGGTGCTGGAGGACCTGGGTGGAGGTGGGGTTCTCCTCATTTCTGAATGGTAATTCACCAATCAGCGGTGGGTGACAGGCTCCGTCGGAGGGAGGGGAGAGCCGCACGCCGCTGACAGGGACATCAGTTTCACGAAACATTTCCTCCCTCGCTCCCCTCCCTTCCCTCCCCCACATACTCCCCCTCTCCCCCTCCCCTCCTCCCCCTCCTCCCCCTCCCTACACCTGCACGGCTGGGGTGTAATCACAGGCAGGGGCGATGCAGCATGAAATGGAATGGCCGCCCCCAGATCAGGAGCAGCAGACACAGGGCCGTGTCCACCGAAATGAGGCTCATTCTTTACCGCCACGGGCCCGTTGTCAGGGGCAGGGCTCCATGGCGGGCCCAGGCCCGGATTAGGCCTGCCTGGTTGATGACACCGACCCATATCGCTGCCAAATGTCGGTTTGAAGATCTAAAGCAAAAAAAAAAAAAAAAAAAGCCCAGGTTATGTTCGATATACACCAAAGGGAGGCTGTGGAGGTGCACATCACAGGAGGATGGGCTCATTGTAATGCATGGAGTGACATGCGGGATTGGCAGCATCAAAACACTCTGATTCCCCCCCCCCCCCCCCCCCACCACTACCACCACCACCACCAGGCCCCCCCCCCCCCCACCACCACCACCACCAGGCTCCCCAGGTAGAAGGTGTCTATGCTGAGTGTGGGGATTGTTGATCCAATGCTGTGAATGTCGATACATACAATAGGAGGGTCTCACTGGGGATGTTTCTTCTCCCTCTGTATAACAGTAGGGATCCCAGGGGAGGCTGGAGGAGGCGGGAATCACACGTTCCTCCCATTCCTGCCTTCCCCTGCCTCCCCCACCGTCCCACAGCCTCCCCCTGCCTCCCCCACCATCCCACAGCCTCCCCCAGCCTCCCGCAGCCTCACCCAGCCTCCCCCTGCCTCACCCAGCCTCCCCCAGCCTCCCCCTGCCTCCCCCTGCCTCCCCCTGCTTCCCCCAACCTCCCCTGAGAGACCTGTCTTTCCAGTATGGAGTTAGCTAGGTGCATCTATGTGGAGATGAGAAGATGAGCATGAGGAGGGAGATGGAAGTCCCTCTACGCCGGGGGCAGCCGAGCGTGCAGGAGGCGGGGGGCTGGGGGGGGTGGGGGTCCGGGTGGGCTTGAGGGTGTGGTGGTGGGGGTGGGGGTGGGGGGGTTCTCATAAGTGGTTTCCACATTTCTCTCAGCATCATTGGTCGTGTGTATCAGTGCAGTGTGTCATTTGTAGTGTGTAGTTTGTGTCACTGTATCAGTGCGTATCATTTATAGAGTGTGCCATTCGTCGTGTGTATCATTGTAATGTGTATCATTTGTAGTGTGTGTCATTTGTAGTGTGTATCATCTGTAGTGTGTATCATTGATAGTGTGTATCATTGGTAGTGTGTATCATTGCAGTGTGTATCATTGGTAGTGTGTGTCATTGGTAGTGTGTATCATTGCAGTGTGTATCATTGGTAGTGTGTATCATTGATAGTGTGTATCATTGTAGTGTGTATCATTGGTAGTGTGTATCATTGCAGTGTGTATCATTGCAGTGTGTATCATTGTAGTGTGTATCATTGTAGTGTGTATCATTGTAGTGTGTATCATTGCAGTGTGTATCATTGTAGTGTGTATCATTGTAGTGTGTATCATTGTAGTGTGTATCATTGGTAGTGTGTATCATTGTAGTGTGTATCATTGTAGTGTGTATCATTGTAGTGTGTATCATTGGTAGTGTGTATCATTGCAGTGTGTATCATTGTAGTGTGTATCATTGTAGTGTGTGTCATTGGTAGTGTGTGTCATTGGTAGTGTGTGTCATTGGTAATGTGTGTCATTGGTAGTGTGTATCATTGTAGTGTGTGTCATTGGTAATGTGTATCATTGTAGTGTGTATCATTGGTAGTGTGTATCATTGGTAGTGTGTATCATTGGTAGTGTGCATCATTCGTAAATGCCAAAAATGTAAATGTAGGTAAATGCCTCATTCATAATGTGTATCATCGGTAGTGTGTGTGGCAGTGTGTATCATTCATAGTGTGTATAAGTGGTTGTGTAGCGTAGCGTGTGTCGTCGGCAGTGTGTATAATTGGCAGTGTGTATCACTCGTAGTGTGTATAATTGGTTGTGTAGTGTGTGTTTATGTGGGCATTAGCCGCTGCATGTGTTCTCCCTGCAGGTCTGTGTATTGTCAGACACATTTGGGCTCGTAGAGGAGCGCATGTGTGCCAAGCGTGATAAGAAGCCCTTCTGTAAATACTCCTTCCTCCCAAGGAATCTCGGCTTGGCCAAAACCACCAAATCCCCCACCGACGCTTGTCTCTCTCCGAGCCCCTGTATCTGCCAGATGTATCAGTGTTCCTCCAAGCAATCAAGAAGTCGTTCTCTTTATCGCAAACACATGAATATTAAAGTTAGGTGGCTGGAGGGAGGGAGGGAGGGAGGGATGCACTGTGTACAAACTCCACTGTTTAGTTACTGTCAGACACAGTGGGGTTCGTGTAGAATTGTTTGCGTGCGTGTGTGTGTGTGTGTGTATGTGTGTGCGTGTGTCTGTGTGTGTGTGTGTGTCTGTCTGTGTGTGTTTGTGTGTCTGTGTGTGTGTGTTTGTGTGTCTGTGTTTTGGTGTGTGTGTGTGTGTGTGTGTGTGTGTGTGTGTGTGTGTGCGTGTGTCTGTGTGTGTGTGTGTGTGTGTGTGTCTGTCTGTGTGTGTTTGTGTGTCTGTGTGTGTGTGTTTGTGTGTCTGTGTTTTTGTGTGTGTGTGTGTGTCTGTGTGTGTTTGTGTGTGTGTCTGTGTGTGTGTGCCTGTGTCTGAGTGCAAATACCATCAAGCTGTTATGTTAGCGGTGACAGTGCCTTCGCTAGCTAGCCAGAATACTGATAGCCGTGGAGCGACGATTAGCATTGCTGCCTCCGCTCCCCAGGAGAGAGGGCCTGTTTTAAACACGTCCGTACGTATGTATGTATGCAAATGACTGATCTCGTGGCGTTCGCGTACGCAGGAAATTAAGACGGAGGGAGGCAGAATTACAGAGCGGGTATGGAAATGTGCAGATGTGTGGATATGCATAGCTGCTTCGTTACGACCACAGAAATGGCCCTTGTTAATATTCAAACATCTTGATAAACAAAAGACACAAATGAAGCCAGCCAGTCCCAGAGGAGGACAGTACTCAATGGTTGGCTGGCTAGCATGTTTTTTGAACACCGCCAGCCAAAACACACACACAAACTGAATTTGTTTAAAAAAGGTTATCACACACACACACACACACACACGCACACACACACACACACACACACACACGCACACACACACACACACACACACACACGCACGCACACACACACACACGCACAAACAGAGAGTACAACACTAAACAAACAAAGAGGGGAACATACTGGAGTGTTTAGTGTTCATCTCGGGGTCAGGTCTGGTTAGGCACTTAGAGAAAAAAACCAAAATGGCGGACATGAGTGGCCCTGACACCTGCGGGTCGTTTATCATTTATGGCGCGGCGTGCAGCTGGCCGAGGCTTCAAGTGTCTCAGCCCGGCCTGACACAGACCTCGTTAAGGCAAAGCTTCGTCTCCTACGTGAGGACAAAAGAAAAAGGCTTTAAAAAAGAAAAGAAAAGAAAACCCGTATTTTGAAATCATTACGGGCCAGGTTCCCAAACCTGGATCACGCTCGGAGCCAACACTCCTTGGCTGAAACCGGCATCTTGAACAGCGTGTGTCTAACCGTGTGATCCAGTCCAGGAACCTGACCTAATGAATCAGTATCTACCAGTCAGTTTGTTCACATTGTGTGTGTGGGTGTGTGTGTGTCTGTGTGTGTGTGTCTGTGTATGTACAGTATGTGTGTGTGTGTGTGTGTCTGTCATCTGCTTTGCCATTGGGCCGTCATTGGCGGTTGTTTGCGGTGGCATTATGGGTCATCATGGCAACACACAAGTTAATCATATGGAGAAAGAGAGATTATATATTCATTTATGTATTTATTTACGTACGTGTGTGTATACGCCAGCTAGACCGTCCTTGTGTGGAGTGTCCGTAGATTGTAGGCTTTGTCAGGGTGCCATGTTGGCCTGGGGCCACCCCCCCTTCCCGTGCCCAGATGCTAGGAGGGAGATAAATGGATTCTATACACAGCGGATTTGTCAGTTATCCCATCGATACAGTGTATGTTTATGGCGTTAACAACAACACAACTCTGCTTCTAAAGTTGAGTTACTGTATGCATGTGGCACTGGTGAATGGTGGGGGTGGGGGTGGGGGTGGGGGGTGGGGGTGAATTCTCAGTCCTGTCATTATGGATTGTTTTCCACACCCTGACATCGACTTGGCTGCCGTTTCCGAAGGCCCTTCGACGTTCTTGGAAACAAGCGGGATGCTCTGCCAGTAGGATTCAGTGTTTGTTTTTTAACAGCTTACAAAGAGAGACAGACGGCAGAAGGTGTAACGTTAGCTACCTATTTAGAACGTTTGAGTTGAGGTGGAATGTTATAAATGCGGATTGGCGCCATTATGACAACTCGACTGAGATTGAACCCCCCCCCCCCCCCACCCCCTCCACGACCCAGTTTTAGCCTACGTAGGCTAACCAGAAGCCATCAGACTCAGGCTGGAGCGGTGACAAATCATTAGCGTTAGCATGCGCTACGTACCGATTTGGATTTCACTATTTCCTTGTGGTGATGATGATGATGATGATGATGATAACGCTATACATTGGATTTTTTTTAACAACCGTCTTTCCAAGGCATGAAATTAAGTTAATTTATCGCTAATGTGTTTCTGGGGGGGGGGGCAGGAGGGTCTATTATCTAGGTCTATTGTGGTGTGATTATCATAACTTACCATAACGCCACTGATGCAGGAAGTCAAAAAACGAAAGGCCAATCTAAACGTGAACATGCGTGATGATGGCCATGCCCGGTGCGTCTTCCTAATGGCTTCATTTATTTCATAATAAAGGTTTAATGTACATTCAAAACGGCCATTCGAACCAATTGTTTCTTGCTCATATAAGGCTCATAACACACACTACTTTAAGACTATCCATCTATCCGTTTCCTCTCCTGGGACGTCGGGGGGGGGGGACGTAAACAGAGAGGATGAGGAGGAGGAAGAGACGTTGGCTCGTCGCTATGATCGTTATGGCAACGGCACAGCAAAGTGCTCGGTGATATGATACGGGAGACGGAGAGAATTGTAAGGCTATTCGGGTGCGTCGTCCTTTCCTTCAAACGGAATGCCGCGTGCCGCCGTGGGTGAGATCTATGGAGGGGTGAAACAGGAGAGCGTCACGTTGAAGTAAACAAGGCGTTGTGTGAAGGATGGAATAATCCCTCTCCTACAGGGTTTTCAGATGTCTAAGAACCCTCAGACAACACCTTGGGAAAAAAACGGATTACTCAGCTCTCTCTCCCTCTCTCCTAAGCACGCACGCACATGCACACGCACACACTAAAACACACACACACACACATGCACACACTAAAACACACACACACATCCACACACTAAAACACACACACACACACACACTAAAACACACAAACACTCACTCAAACACACACACACACTCACACACACACACACACACACACACACACACACACACACACACTAAAATACACACACACACTCACTCACACACTCACACTCACTCAAACACACACACAAACACACACTCACACTCACACACGCACACACACACACACACACACGCACACACCCTCTTACACCCCATGACCCTGTGTATTTTTGAACGGCGGCCAGCTCTCATCTGCGACTCCCCGATCCAGCCCTGCCAGTCAACTTCAAAGCGATGGCTGTGCTGTCTTTCTTAACCTCCAAATCTGGCGAGTCTTGTTACAGCTGTGCGGTGGGGACAGAGTGGGCAGTGTGCTGGGCGCTGCTGATTAACCCCAGGGCCAGAGGCGGCTCTCCACAGCCAGACGGATCCGCTTTCCCCCAGCCTCGGCCCCTGTAACGGGACCCCGCTCCAACAAGCCACTTCAAAGAGGCTGGGCCTACAGGAATGTCAGGTTCTGAACCAGTGAGAGAGAGAGAGAGAGAGAGAGAGAGAGAGAGAGAAAGAGGGAGGAGCTGAGTGTG
>NC_137674.1:29924763-29927263 GCF_963989245.1 Nansenia antarctica | reverse complement strand
TCCCTCTCTCTCTCACACACCCCCCCCTCTCCCTCCCTCTCTCTCTCGCTCTCTCTCTCTCTCTTTCTCTCTCTGTCTCTGTCTCTCTCTTGCCATCAGGAAGCAGTCCAGGAAGGATTCTATTCCCTGTGTCTATTATCTCATCAGGGCTGCCTGGCCGCTGTGCGTAGCGCCTCATTACCCTGGCCAAAACGCCAGCTTCACCCCAGTTAGAACCTGGACCCTCTAATTAATGACTTTTTAAGCTATTGAACCAAAAGCAATTAGGTTAGGGGAGAGGGAGCTTGTTCAGCAACATGAATACATTTCCTGCAGTAGTCCCATCCTTAGATATGCAACAGTTTATGGAAATGAGGATGCTAATGTTGCCGCTTATTTGAACTTAGCAATCAAGCTGTTGGGAAGAAACCAGGGAGTTTTATTTTGTTAGGTTAAGGCACATCTGTGTGTGTGTGTATGTGTGTGTGTGTGTGTGTGTGTGTGTGTGTGTGTGTGTGCATACATATGTGTGTGTGTGTGTGTGTGTGTGTGTGCGTGCGTGCGTGCGTGCGTGTGTGTGTGTGTGTGTGTGTGTGTGCGTGCGTGTGTGTGTGTGTGCGCATGCATTTGTGGGTGTATGCGTGTGTGTGTGAGTGAGTGCGTGAGTGAGAGATCAAGAGAGAGAGAGAGAGAAAGAGAGAGTGAGAGAAAGAGAGAGAGAGAGAGAGAGATAGATAGAAAGAGAGAGAGAGAGAGAAAGAATGAGAGAGAGAGAGATAGATAGAAAGAGAGAGAGAGAGAGAGAGAGAGAGAGAGAGAGAGAGAGAGAGAGAGAGAGAGAGAGAGAGAGAAACAGTCCATTTCGCCATCCCATCTCCAGCTCTTCCGAGCGGTGGGACACATTTTAGCTGTGTGTTTACTTTAGACCTTATCGCATGTCCCAGGAGGGGACGGACACAGATGAGACATGTGGTCCACATTCCCCTGCCTGCCAGAGGGTCAGCCCAGCGGTCAGACAACACATTAGTCTGTGTCCACACCAGACAGGTTAGAGTAATGCGCCGACTCATCGCAAAGGTCATCGGTGGATATTAATGCACAAAACTTTTAACAGAAGCAGCATGAGAAACAGCCACTCTGAGCGTCCAGACGCGCCGCAGCAAACTCTAGGACGAGGAGGACTATGCAGGAGCCAATTATTTGGGTCATTTTCAAGCGAACTCCTGGCGGTTTCGCTAAACCAATGAGCTCACGACAACACATTTATTTTTCCGCTGTGTGGCTTTGGCCTCGGAAAGGTAATCGAAGAACCTGTGATGATTAGTCAGGGTATTGAACAACTTTCTTTCCGATACTTTTTTTATTTTTTTGGGCCACATTTTGCACTCTTGGCATATTATTATTATGATTATTATTATCGGCTTGTGTTTCATTCACGTTGTAGCCTAGCAACTGCTACAAGGTCTAATAACACAGGAAGGTTTCTTGGAATTGATTTCCGTAGCAAATTTCCAAACAAAGTCCAAACAGCACAGGTGTGAAGGATGTCATTAAGAAATTGTTTTGTGTGTTTGCTGCTCCTCGTGTCTACACAATGACGACTCATACATTTCACAAGAGGTTCACGTGGTTCCAAGTTGTTCAAGAGTAAAAACATTACCTTGGTGTATGCACATCACCAGAGGACATTACAAAGGGCTCATCGCCACTGGCACTTAAGATGCTGATGATTGTGCAATAACTGTTTCATCTGGTTGAAAGTGAGACAAACAGGTCAATACTGTACATACACACTTCTGCGCTCCTCCATCCCTGAGGTGTTTGATTCAGCTGCTATCATGGCTGCTGATTAACTGTGGCGTCTTGCTGACTGGCTGGGAGTGTGTGTGTGTGTGTGTGTGTGTGTGTGTGTGAGTGTCTCACACATGTGTGTGTCTGTGTATATGTGTGCGTGTGTGTGTGTGTCACACGCGTGTGTGTGTGTGTATGTGTGTGTGTGTGTGTATGTGTATGTGTGTGTGTGTGTGTCTGTCTGTCTGTGTGTGTGTGTGTGTTTGTGTGTGTGCCTGTGTGTGTGTGTGTGTGTACATCACTGCTGCTCCTACTGTAAGCAACTGTATCAAGTTCATCTTACAGCAGCCTGAAAGAAGAGGTCCATTGAAAAGTGGACCCAGTCTGGCCCACCTCTGACCCAGTCTGGACCACGTCCACACCTCTGACCCAGTCTGGACCCCCTCCACACCTCTGACCCAGTCTGGACCCCCTCCACACCTCTGACCCAGTCTGGACCCCCTCCACACCTCTGACCCAGTCTGGACCCCCTCCACACCTCTGACCCAGTCTGGACCACGTCCACATCTCTGACCCAGTCTGGACCACGTCCACACCTCTGACCCAGTCTGGACCACGTCCACACCTCTGACCCAGTCTGGACCCCCTCCACACCTCTGACCCAATCTGGACCACGTCCACACCTCTGTTGGCCCTGCAGCTGCCACGGTCTGCAAACACGGTTCATAAC
>NC_137674.1:29913300-29919563 GCF_963989245.1 Nansenia antarctica | reverse complement strand
AGCCACGTTGACCAATAAGATCAACCAGACACGTAGAAAAATAGGATCAACCACACATGTCGACCAATAGGATCAACCAGAAAGGTGGACCAATAGGATCAACCGGACATGTCGACCAATAGGATCAACCAGACACATTGACCAATAGGATCAACCAGACACGTCGACCAATAGGATCAACCAGACATGTCGACCAATAAGATCAACCAAACCCATAGACCAATAGGATCAACCAGACAAGTAGACCAATAGGATTAACCAGACAAGTAGACCAATAGGATCAACAGACATGTCGACCAATAAGATCAACCAAACCCATAGACCAATAGGATCAACCAGAAAAGTAGACCAATAGGATTAACCAGACATGTAGACCAATAGGATCAAAGAGAGACACATTAACCAATAGGGTATGGGGAATCAACAGGACCAGAGACACGTGGGCCAATAGGGAAAGGGAATGCTCCTTCCTAGCCTACTATTGCTCCATGAGCTCAGGACCTATTTGAGTGTTTACATCTTTTAATCGTTTTCAGAGAAACAAGAGAATAGAGTCATGTCTAAATGTTTATTATACATGGACACACAGAGCTAAAACCGCAATAAACCCCCACCGAAAAAAAGGCTCAGCGAAAGAGAACACTAAACAAAATAAACATAACATTATACAGAGATTAGTGCAGCTCCCTCTATCCCTCAGAGCCTCCTGTCTCCCGGCGCCTCAGGAAGCCTTACGTACGTACATACGTTGACGGAGAGTGGCGGTGATGAGGCTGAGGGCCTAATGTGGAAATGTCAGGGTTCCTTTAATTAACACGGAGGCTATAACTGTGATCAAGGATCCGTTGATGTTGCTGCCTGCCGGGAGAGAACCAATCCCCTGCCCCAGCCTCCAGCCCTCCTGCTCTCCTCACCCCACCCCCCTCCCCTCCCCACCCACCCCCACGATCGATCGGAATAGATTTCCTGCTTTGGCACACACCTGAGTGCTGTCAACAAGGACATACATTTTGGTTCTCTCCCTTCTTTTTTGCTCTCTCTTTCTTTTTTCGTTTTTTTCTCTCTCTTTTCTTCCCCCCCCCCCCCCCCCCCCCCCCTCACTCCCCGACACCCCAACCCCTCCCTCCCCCCCCCATCCCTCCCTCCTCCTTTTACAGTATTTCCTATTGAATCCATATTTCCCCTAACACGGTGCATGCAAACCTCAGGAGCTTGTTTTGGCAGATGGGAGTCTGGCAGTAAAAGCGAGTGTGTTTATCATGGCCCTGCTCTGACTGGGCCTGCTGGCTGCCTGCTGGCTGCCTGCTGACTGCCTGCTGGCTGAGGAGACTGGAAGACTTGTTTGAAATGGAATAGTGGAATAGGACCGCGGACGACGCTTCAGTAGTCTCTTCTCTTGGACTCACACACACACACACACACACACACACACACACACACACAGACACACACACACACAGGCAGGTAAACACACACACACACACACACAACACACAGGCAGGTAAACACGCACAAAGACACACACACACACACACACGCACACACACACACCACACACACACACACACACACACACACACACACACACACACTCACAGACAGACAGGAGGCCTTCTCTCATTACCCCTCAGTATAAGCCTTTCACGCTTGACCTGCTTTTTAACTTCTGATCAGGATTAGCAGGAGATCATTGGGAGGAGCAGGGGGATGTTAGAGAGGGGGGAGTAGGGGGTGGGGGGGGGAGAAGGGGAGGGGGAGGAAGGGAGAAGGGGGGGGGTGACTGGGGCAGGGGTGGGGGGGCGGTGTAGGGGGATACAAGTAGCGTGTTAGGATTCACGTCATGGCTGAGTCTGCGCAGGGGGCCGTCCCTGGTGCAGCCGACGGAAGAGGAGCTCGTTCAAGTTCCCTGGAAGGAGAAGAAGAAGAAAATTTAAAAAATTAAAAAACACGTTCTCACACTTTGTCGATCCGGAGCTCCGCGGCGTCGCCCGCCTTCCCGAGGACGCCTCCTCCGTCGCCTCGTTAGCGAGAGTGCCGAGTTAGCAGAGTACCCGACGGCGCTCGCTAGGGAGAGAGGGAGGAGAACGGAGGAGAGGAGGAGGAGGAGGGGGGGGGGAGGGGGAGGGGGGAGGAGAGGGGAGGGGGGGAGGGGGGAGGGGGGAGAGGGGGGGAGGTGATAAATCCATTTACATCCTCGCTCTGTTTTATTTGCTCCCGCTCCCCCCATTCAGGGTTGTTTACCTGGCAAGCCGACTGTGACTAAAGGAAATTCCCACAGCCCCAAGGTGGGGCTGGAGAAGGGGGGGAGGGGGGTGGGGGAGGAGGTGGGGAAGGGAGGAGGGGGGGGGGAGTAGTGGGTTATGGGTGGTTGGGGAGGAAGGGGAGGTGGGAGAGGGGGGGACTGTATTACTTAAAGCTGCAGCCCACCTTCCCTGTGCAAGCAGCCCCCCGCAGGGTTAATTATCATGTTCAGCCTAGTGGAGATGAAATAACACAGATTCTCACACTCACATCCATATAGGGAGGCTCACACACACACACATACACGTACACACACACACACACACACACACCAAACACAAACACATACACAGATAGGAGAGGGTAACAACAAACAGTCTGCTTTTAATCTGAGCTAATCTGGCAAAGAAAACAACCACACAGTGTCATGTGACAGACACCATCTATCTGCGTCTCACGCTGTCGAGCCGGGGGACGACAGGGACCCGAACAGGACAGCTCAGCGCCACGCGGGTCCTCGTCTTTATTAAACACGTCTGCTCTTCATCATCTGGAGAACGGAGGAGGCTTCGTAACCAGGCTTCTCTTAAAGGAAGGAAGCAGGCCAGGAGAGAGGAAGAGGTTAAATTACGGGGGTGGATTTCCCTGGAACACACATCCATCACTGGGAAACACAATTCCATTCGCGGGTCTTAACGGAGCGTTCTCTCTCTCTCTCTCTCTCTCTCTCTCTCTCTCTCTCTCTCTCTCTCTCTCTCTCTCTCTCCCTTTCTCCCTCTCTCTCCCTTTCTCTCTCTCTCTCTCTCTCTCTCTCTCTGTCTCTCTCCCTCTCTCTCTCTCCCTCCCTTTCTCCACCTCTCTCTCTCCCTCCCTCTCCCTCCCTCTCTCTCTCTCTCCCTCCCTTTCTCCCTCTCTCTCTCTCTCTCTCTCTCTTTCTCTCTCTCAGTCTCTCTCCCTTTCTCCCTCTCTCTCTCTCTCGCTCTCTCTCTATCTCTCTCTCTGTCTCTCTCCCTCCCTCTCTCCCTCTCTCTCTCTCTCTCTCTTTCTCCCTCTCTCTCTCTCTCCCTCCTTTCTCCCTCTCTCTATCTCTCCCTCCCTCTCTCTCTCTCTCTCTCAGTCTCTCTCTCGAGGATCCACAAATACATGGGATGACGCGTTATCTGGCTGTCTCCCTCGGAGCCGTCATAGCTGCCTCAACGTTGGGCATGAATCTTTCATTCGTGGAGGAAGACAGAGCTTCTCATAGAGATAGGAGTGGCTCCAGCAGTTAAACATAGCCCTGATTAACAACAACGTCATAGAAACTGTTTACATCCTCTGAAACACACACACAGACAGGTACACACAGAGACACACACACACATGTAGATATACACACACACACACATGCACACACAACACACAAGCCCTATTTGTAACAGAGAAAAAATAATGGATTTAAATTCTGATAAAAGCGTAGGCCAAAGCGGTTGTGGACCTGCTACACCATTCCGATTTAAACTTCCGACCAGCTATAAATGGACACAAAGCATAATCAATAATAATAACAACAATAATAATAATCAAAAATCGTATTATCTATGATGTTCACGGGGTTGTGTGTGTGTGTGTGGTGGGGGGGGCACAGAGAAGGAAGAGAGGAGGAGGGGAACAAGGAACAAGGCATACAAGAGAGAAGGATGACTCATGCAGCAATCAGTCCTATCAGTCGCCAGCGTAATGAAACCAATTTCAGACGGTCTGCGAACGTCACGGAGAAGCTGTGGAACGCAGATATAAATATATATATACACCCCCAGTTATATGAAAATATATATATATACATGTCCCGCAGTCACAAGCTGCCACACAACGCTCACATCACACGGATCCCGGGACAGACAGACAGACGTATTGTCACGGACAATATTGGATTTCACAGTCTCGCGCCAGATAAGTCATTATGACTGCGGGGCCCGAAAAAAAAAAGAAAAGTACAATTAAATGAAATCATTGTGCTTGTCTGGACCGCCAGTTTATCTGTCTGTCTGGGAGAGGAAACCTGTAGGCCTCCACCACGCACACACACGCACACACACAACCCTGTCAATGGCCCTGATACAGACCAGCAACTGTTTGGGAGTTATTTTAATTATATTCCATTATAGATACCTTTTTTATTCATCCCTCGGGGGAGGAGGGGGAGTGGGGGGAGGAGGGGGAGTGTGTGTGTGTGTGTGGGGGGGGGGGGTTGAGGGGGGCAAATACGCTGAAACACACTTACTGTACTTCCCATCCCTTCCTGGAGCGAATAGGCGGCACTCCTTAGGCCTACACCCTAGGACCTCACTCACGCCACATCAAGATGGATGCCGCAAACTGGACGTGGATTCCTTTTCTTGTCATGCCGTGTCACGGCGGTGTGTTCTGGAAACCCAGTCAGAGACACTGTGTGAAGGCCAGAACGGCTAATTTGCAAGGATCATTGAGTAACCCCCCCGACACCCCCCACCCCGACACCCCACCTCACCCAACCGCACCCCACCGCACCTCCCCTCCACCCCCCCTCCCAACCACCCCTCCTCCCTCTCTATCTCCGTCGATGAGGTGCCAGTTGACAAAACCTCCCTTCATTTCCTCCTCTTGTTATTGTAGCGTCAGGGCGGTGGGGGGGCAGCCCATGGCTTAAAGACAGAGAGAGAGAGAGAGAGAGAGAGAGAGAGAGAGAGAGAGAGAGAGAGAGGAGAGAGAGAGAGAGAGAGAGAGAGAGAGAGAGGGAGAGGGAGAGAGAGAGAGAGAGAGAGAAGGAGGACAGAGAGAAGACAAGGGCTAAAAGGTGACAGCTTTGCTCTGGTGAACTGCAGGGCTGATCAGAAGGAATGTGACCTGCCCTCTGGGCTCAGGGGTCTGGGCTTTGGGGTCTGGCTCTGGGCTCTGGGCTTTGGGCTCTGGGCTTTGGGCTCTGGGCTTTGGGCTCTGGGGTCTGGGCTCTAGGCTCTGGGCTCCGGGCTCAAGGTCTGGGTCTCTGGGCGCTGGGCTCTGGGGCTCTGGTATTTTGGGCTCCGAGCCGTTGGCTTTCGGCTCTGGGAGCTAGTGGGGGCTTATCCATCAGCCAAAAGAGGTTTTACTGGGGAGGATTCTGGGCACTAGCTGCTGCAGGTGGACTAGGGTTTCCCCAGAGAATGGAGGGAGGGAGGGAGGGGGGAGGGAGGGAGGGAGAGAGGGAGGGATGACCGGAGCTAAGCACTCGGTGAAACTGAGATGGTTCGGATGGTTTAAACAGCATAGCCTGTCTGCATTTGTGTTGAGTTGCATTTGATGCTTTTACCATGATATGGAATATTTGAGTGTGTGTGTGTGTGTGTGTGTGTGTGTGTGTGTGTGTGTGAAGCCTCCCTATGTGGGTGTTAGTGTAAGAATCTCCCTTGTTTCATTATTAGTGTGTGTGTGTCAATTTGTCCTGAAGCACGGCATGGATAATGCAGCTGTGCTAATGCACGGTATCATTCACCGTTTTAATTGCTCGTAATTAACTTGAGCCAAATTAGCCAGAGAGATAATCAATACATGCTGATCAAGAGCGAAGTGCATTTTCACATCGGGGGGGGGGGGTTGGTACTGTAGCCTGTGTGTCTGTGTATGTCTCTGTGCGTGTGTGCGTGTGTGTGTGCGTGTGCGTGTGCGCGTCGAGTGTGAGTGTGTGTGTGTGTGTGTGTGTGTGTGTGTGTAACTATAGTAGGCAGCATAATCAGTCCCACTGTTGCTATGCATTTATGGAAATGGAGACACGGTCCCTGTCCTCTTCTGGTTTGATTGTACATATTGAACACTCTTTGTTTATTTATTTCTCTCTCTCTCTCTCAATCTCTCTCTCTCTCATCCCTCTCTCTCTCCCTCTTTCTCTCTCTGACTGCAGATTGCCTAGGCGCCTGGGTGAGTCCGTGGGGCCCATCCACGCGCAGGGTCCCACTTCTCCGTCGAGGGAGGGAGGGAGGGAGGGAGGGATCGCTCCGTACCCCCCCAATGACAGAGGGAAGGAATTG
>NC_137674.1:29898300-29905800 GCF_963989245.1 Nansenia antarctica | reverse complement strand
CTTCCCAATGTTGACTTTCCTGCCTGTCAGTCCTGCTGGGTCAACAAACTGTTGGACCTGTCTTCCACTTCCTGGTTCAGTCTCATGTGATCCCAGCCAACACACAGATTCAGCTGAGTCATCTATAGGAGGGCTGACCACCATCACGTATCATCTTCTGATGGATATCTGCTGAAGGACATTTCGTTCAGTGCCGCATAAATTATGATGCTCTATTATGTACCCAATATCAAAGTATTGTTGCTAGGCGAATACCACTAAAAAACAACTTAAAGGTGGTGCATAAAGCACTCTGCAGTTTGGGAGTGTTCCGGAACTCTCTGTCATTTGGTGAGTTAAAAGGGAAAGTGATGTTGATGAATACACCCTGAAACCTCCCCTTTAACACTAGAACAGCCGCGTCCATTTTACCTTCTATTAGAGCCGCCTCGGGGGTCAAATGACCATAGTCTTTACAATGGGAAGATGCTACTTACACTCAAAGACCACTATTTGGCACTTCTTGCCTCCTACACAGAAAAACAGCAAAAGCTTTATACTAGCTTATCGTGACGTTAGAATTATATGGTTCTATCTCCATTTTTGTAAAACCTTAGTTTTTTACAGAATCTGATCCATTAGGTGTTTATGAATGCCTCTGTGGTGTTATTTTTAACATGTTGAAATGCTTTAGTTAGTAATTAATAAAATACAAAGGTTCCATCTCACGAAAACATAATGGAATGTAAAAACTTTGACACTCAATATCTCTGAACTACCCTAAACGGAGATAGAACCTTATGATTCTAAGCTCACGTTATCTACGCACATATCTAAGAAAAGTCATGAAAGAAGGGTCCTGAAATTTGATCAAGTGCAAAGTTATAACATTTATTTTCACCTCACTGACTCACAGACTCAAATTAGCCCATCCATGGCTGCTCTAGTTAGGTCCTCCGGGAGAGGTATTTAGGTACTACAGGTGTCTTCCATTGAAGATGATCATCTTATTCAATAAAGTGCTTGTACAAATGACTTATCTTTATGGATAACTGCAGCTCAGCATTGTATTGTGACCCCCCTTGACCAAATATCGGCTGTGGATGGTCCTGATATTGATTAATAATGAATCCTATCACAAATAATTGATTGTTTGCAAACATGCCAATAAGGTTACTAAAGACAAAATATTACTGTCTGCAATGTTCAATAAGGGGGAGTGTGTGTGTGTGTGGGGGGGGGGGGGGGGAGCTGTGTTTTTTATTACACTCATTTATTTATTTTCAAACTAAGAGGCAGAGGGGGTGTACGTGTGTGTGTGTGTGTGTGTGTGTGTGTGTGTGTGTGTGTGTGTGTGTGTGTGCGTGTCTCTAACACACATTTGGGTGACCTATTAAGAGCATTACTCTGGCCATGTCCAGCCCCAGCCCTGCTAATCTGGGCCATCCTCTTAAAAAGTGGAATTGATTGGAAGAATTGATCCCCTCTGGGTTGCCAGATCCCCTCTGGGTTGCCAGACACAACCACCATAATTACCTCACATAAATCTCTGCAATCACATGTGATAATGGCAGAATGAGACTCCTTCGTCCCCCCCCCCCCCACCCCCTCTCTTCTCCTCTCCTCCTCTCCTCTCCTCTCTTCCTATCCATCCCCCTCCTCTCCTCTTCTCCTCTCCTCTCCTCTCCTCTCCTCTCCTCTCCTCTCCCCTCCTCCCCCTCCTCCTCCTCTCCTCTCCTCTCCTCCCCTCCTCCCCTCCCTCCTCCTCTGATCCCTGGTTGTTTAGGGTTCAGACAGCCCCTCCCGTGGGAGTGATCCCAGAAGAGAGGGATGGTGTCAATGGAGGAGAGGAGAGGTTGATTCATCACTGCAAGCCTCACAAACACAGAACAGGGGAGATGGTTGGGGGGGGGTTTACAAAAACAAAAATAGAGAGAGAGAGATATTTTGTATTTCTTTTTGCTGAGGTATACTTTAGACTTTAGACTTTAGACACCTTAACAAACATCACATCTATAGAACGAACCATACAGACCAAAGTGGTTCTAAATAAAGGAAGTAGATAGATAACAGTGGCTCGCCTGTGTTCTACAAGGCCATAATAGTATGTGCCGCGGGCTGCGTCTTACATCACTTCATTATGCACGACCATACACACCACGGCTGTTCAAACAGCCATCCTGTTAGCTTATCTCGCCGGACGCATCTTCCTCATGTACATAACACACACACACACACACACGCACACACACACACACACACACACACACACCACACACACACACACACACCACACACACACATACACACACTCCTCCCCCCTGTACATAAAACATACACACACACACACACACACACACACATACACACACACACACACACACACACACACACACACACATACACACACACACACACACACACACACACACACACATCCTTATCCATCTGTTCTGCAGGCAGACACGGGGAGATAACACAGAGAAGATCTGTGTCTCTGAGAACAGGGGGAAAGCATCACACACGACACACTGAAGCACTCTGGTGACTGAACTACATGCAATAACCATATATGTAATATACCGTATGCTATTTAGCTGACGCTTTCATCCCAAGCAACTGACATGGCCGTGAGTGCATATATTTGTCCCAGCGGGAATCGAACCCACAACATAAGCGCTGTCAGCGCCATGCTCTACTAACTGATTTGTATTCCACCCCCCCCCACCCCCCCCCCCCCCCCGTCTCCTTGGCTAAACACCCACAAATGTGCCAACGGATGAAGGGAGGTAGGGGGCGGATGAAGGGGGGTGGGGACTGGAAAGCAGCTATGGAGGGGCTGTGGCGGGTGGAGGGTGGGGGGTCTGTGGAGGGTGGAGGGTGGGGGGCTGTGGAGGGTGGAGGGTGAGGGGTGGGGGGCTGTGGAGGGTGGAGGGTGGGGGGTGGGGGGCTGTGGAGGGTGGAGGGTGGGGGGGTGGGGGGCTGTGGAGGGTGGGAGGGTGGGGAGCTGTGGAGGGTGGAGGGTGGGGGGCTGTGGAGGGTGGAGAGTGGAGAGTGGGGGGGCTGTGGAGGGTGGGGGGTGGGGGGGCTGTGGACGGTGGAGGGTGGAGGGTGGAGGGTGGAGGGTGGGAGGGCGGAGGGTGGGATGACGCGGGTGCCTTACTCAGCCCTCAGCTGTGGCTCTTTCAGGCTGACAGGGAGGGAGTAGCGCTGGAGCGCCGCGCAGCTTAGCGTAGCTTAGCCTAGCCTAGCATTCACCACCACTGTTTATGGTTTTTGGACTCCCTCCCTCCCACATACACACACACACACACACACACACACAGATACGTTAACACACACACACACACACACACACACACAGATATGTTAACACACACACACACACACACAGAATACACTAACACACATACACACACACACACAGACACACACACATACACACAGACACACACACACACACACACACACACACACACACAGATATGTTAACACACACACACACACATACACACACACACACTAACACACACACACATAACACACACTTCCCCACTTGGAGTCAGTGCGGCCCCTCCCTCCCCTGGCAGATGGCCTGTCAGCCACAAAGTGCTGGTTTAGACTGAGCTCTGATGACACAGCACCGCTCAACATACTGGAACAACAAGTCCCAGATGCAGAGGTGGTGGAGTAGCCTAGCCTTGCTGCTCCAACTACACACACACACACACATACTGATACACATACACTAAGACACACACACATTGATATACACACACACACACATACACATACACATACTGATACATATACACTAACACACACACACACACACACACACACACACACTGATACATATACACATGCACAGATAGTGATACATACACACACACACACTCCCAGACACAGACAGACACACACACACACACACACACACACACACACACACACACACACTTCCTGACTGTTTAAACCGTGCCGGTGGAGGGGGGTAAGAAGCTGTGTTCTTCCGGGGCGCGGGGGCAGATGGAGCGTCTGGGAGGGTAAACAGGGCCAGGACAGGAGGGGCCAGCTGCTCTGGGGGAATTAGCCTCTGATCCAACACAAACCCTGCAACTGCTGCTTCCTCTCAGACGGGCCGAGAGGGGAGAACCTGGGCCTGACCTGGGCAAGCAGGGAGGGAGGGAGGGGAGGGAGGGAGAGGGGGAGTCTGGCCTGAATCTGGCCTGACCTGAATGGGTGAGGGAGGGGGGAGTCTGGCCTGCTCTGGACAGGGGAGGGAGGGAGGGAGAGGGGGCAGGCAGGCTCTGGGCAGGCAGGCAGGCAGGGAAGCAGGGAGGCAGGGAGGCAGGGAGGGAGGGGGGAGGCAGGGAGGGAGGGAGGCAGGGAGGCAGGGAGGCAGGGAAGGAGGGAGGCAGGGAGGGTTAGAATCTGTCCCGACCTGGGACTGACCCCACATACTAAGAGGGAGAGGCAGGGAGGCAGGGAGGCAGGGAGACAGGGAGGGAGGGCAGGGAGGCAGGAAGGCAGGGAGGCAGGGAGGCAGGAGGGTTAGAATCTGTCCCGACCTGGACTGACCCCACATACTAAGAGGGAGAGGCTGGGAGGCTGCAGCTTGCTAGGCCACATAGCAACATCTGAACAGCTAGCAGCACACAAATGTGGGGTGGAGTGGGGGGAGGTGGGGGGAGGGGCTAAAAGGGAATGTCATAAGGCACACACACATACACACACACACACACACACACACACACACACACACACACACACTGTAAACATAAACAGACACTTTAGGAATTCAGCTGTGGTGTTTTAGCTGCTTGAGGAATCTTTTCTTTTCTTGCAGTAAAAGTTTTGAGTTCGGAACCAGAGAAGGAGAGCTGATAACACGGCACAGGGGTGGTGTGACACACACACACACACACACATACGCACACACACACACACACACACACCAACACGCACACACAGACTGGCTTTCCTTCAGCAAACATCACACCAGCCCACTCAACCAACCAGTGAACACTCTTCAAAGGAGCCTCCTCTCCCACATCATAGCAACACATCCCCTGAATAGATAATGACTATACCGCACCTCCTCACACCTCCTCATCTCCCCCCCACCCCTCTCCTCCTCCCCCCTCACCTCCCCCCTGGTTGACGTCATCCAGAGAGCAGAGGAGACGCTCCTCCCTGTGTTTACCCTGGCTCCTGGCTGCCGTGACCCACACGGACGCTAGCCTGGGGAGATTGGCCTCTCGCACAATATGGATTTCCCATCACGGACCGGGGACCTAAAGAAGACACAGAGAGGAGGGAGGAGAGGATGGAAGGAGGGGAGAGGAGAGGAGGGAGGGGAGAGGAGAGGAGAAAGGAGAGAGGAGAGGAGAGGAGAGGAGGGGAGAGGGGAGGAGAGAGGAGAGGAGGGGAGAGGAGAGGAGAGGATAGGAGAGGAGAGGAGAGGAGAGGAGAGGAGAGGAGAGGAGAGGAGAGGAGAGGAGAGGAGAAAGGAGAGGAGAGGACGGGAGAGGAGAGGAGAGGAGAGGAGAGGAGAGGATAGGAGAGGAGGGGAGAGGAGAGGAGAGGAGGGGAGGAGTTGTTGTTGTTTCCCTAAAATACATGAAATACATTCTCACATGAATAATATTCTCACATTAATAATACCCTCACATTAATAACATTCTCAAATTCATCCAATTCTCAGATTCATAATATCCTCAGATGAAGTACAATCTCAGATGAACAACTTGCTTTCTCTGATTAATAACAAGCTCATAAGAACAGTCCAGCGCTTCTCTCCAGCAGGAGAAGACACTGCTACCTCTCAGACACTGCGTGTCGTGTTCAGGAGACGCGCTCCGCATACAGCAACACTGGAACTCAACACGGGGGTGGTGGGGCGGACGATTCCAGACACAAGTCCCGACACGTCCTCCTGTTTACCCCCGGGGGAGTTACCAGGGGGTGAAGGGAGTGTTTGGTGAGATGCCACGCGTAGCAGGTGGGGGTGGGGGGGTTAGGGTGGGTCTTGTCTGAACGGGGCCGGACATCAATAGCCATGTGATGACCCACATGCATCGCTGAGGGAACATGAAATGTCATGTCTGTCTGGGGCGACTGACGTCACCCGATCAATAGGAACTGACAGGGGATGTTAAAAGATATTATCAGTCTTACTGCTGGTGGCAATAAACTACAGATTAACCTTTACCGTTGTTCCCGGTCCCGCAGAGGACCCTGAAGGGCGGGCCCCGATGTTTACTCATCAAAATAAAGTATTTTTTTTATTTTTCCGATATGGCAATGAACGAGAGATGGCCATGGTTTAGGAGCATCAACACACACACACACACACACACACACCAAACATGCGCACACACACACACGCGGGCACACTTGCGCGCACACACGCGCGCTCACGCCGACACACACACACACACACACAACACACGCACGCACACACACACACACACACACACACACACACACACACACACACACGCACACACACACACTAGACCCTGAAGTTATTGACTTCTCACCCACATGAGAATGATAAAGGTGAGAGATGAACACACAGATGAGCCAAGGCAATATTTATGTATACCGACCGCTCCTCTGGGCCGACACAACCTGGTTTATTAAAAACAAGCACCATATTAAATAGAATATGTGTGTGTGTGTGTGTGTGTGTGTGCGACTGTGTGTGTGTGTGTGTGTGTGTGTGTGCGCCTGTGTGTGTGCTGTGTGTGTGTGTGTGTGTGTGTGTGTGTGTGTGTGTGTGTGTGTGTGTGCGTGTGTGTGTGTGTGTGTGTGACAAGGCCTGGCTGGTTGTTTAGCAGAAGGCCTGGCTGGTTGTTTAGGAGGAGGCCTGGCTGGTTGTTTAGTAGAAGGCCTGGCTGGTTGTTTAGTAGAAGGCCTGGCTGGGTCGTATCCTTGGTGAATACGAGCTCCTTCTTTCCTGCCAGAAGTCTGATCCTCTGTCACCCTGTCCCTCTGAGCTGGGGGGCCGCGGGGGGGCCGGGGATCTGAGAGGTTGTGACCTCCCTGGCCCCCATGGTACCAGCTCCCTGGCCCCTACACCCTCCACCCCCCAGCCCCACAGCCCTGTGTGTGTGTGTGTGTGTGTGTGTGTGTGTGTGTGTGTGTGTGTGTGTGTGTAGCACCCCTGTGGGCTGGAGCGCTGACCTCAGGCCATGGCCACAACACTGCACCAGAGTTCCCACACCAGCCCTGGAGGGAAGAACGGGGGGGGGGGGGAGGGAAGAGGGAGAAGTAAAGGAGGGAGAGAGTGTGAGGTGGACATACACAGTGAGAGACTAAGAGCGAGAGAGAGACAGAGAGAGAGAGAGAGAGAGAGAGAGAGAGGAGGGGCAGTCCAAAAAGGGAGGAATGGGAGGTTGCTGGGGAGGGTTGATGGCAGACAGGCAGATGGACAGACAGACATACAGACAGACAGACAGACAGACAGGCAGACAGACAGACAGGCAGACAGGCAGACAGACAGACAGACGGAGCAGT
>NC_137674.1:29880800-29893300 GCF_963989245.1 Nansenia antarctica | reverse complement strand
CGTGTTCTCTCTACGGTGTGTAACATACATGTGCAGACTACACCGCAGGCAGAGAGAGAGAGAGAGAGGGAGAGGGAGGGAGAGCAGGAGAGAGAGAGGAAGGGAGAGAGGAAGGGAGAGAGAGAGGGGGAGAGAGGGAGAGAGGAAGGGAGAGAGGCAGAGAGAGAGGGATAGAGAGAGGGAGAGAGAGGGAGAGAGAGAGGGAGAGAGAGGGAAAGAGAAAGAGGGAGAGAGGAAGGGAGAGAGGGATAGAGAGGGAAAGAGAGAGAGGGAGAGGAAGGGAGAGAGTCAGGGAGAGAGAGAGGGAGAGAGGGAAAGAGAGAGGGAGAGTTTTCTGCTGTAGATCCTGTTATATGTTGGTTTCCCACATCTAAGCATAGTGTTCTAGAAGTTGGAGAGCTCGAGTACAGCTCAGAGGGCTGCATACGTTTCCCCAGATTCAGATTTTAACAGCTGGTGTTGGAAACAGACGTGTTACAGCAGATAGACGTCCCCAAGCTAACACATGACATAAACCTGTGGTGCCAGAGTGGAAACCTTTCCCTCAGGTTGTCTATTCCTCACTGTCTGACACCTTCAAGATCTTAAAGAGGGATAGAGAGAGAGAGAGAGAGAGAGAGAGAGAGAGAGAGAGAGAGAGAGAGAGAGACTCACACTAACACACGCACACACACACGCACACGCACACGCACACGCACACGCACACGCACACGCACACACACACACTCACCTTCTACATTTCAAATACACCACATTCTTGTCATGACTCTTTGAAAGCGGTGCTGCCGCTGTCATCCTGGAGGACTGGGAGGAATGGGAGGACTGGGAGGGATGGGAGGGATGGGAGGACTGGGAGGGATGGAATGACTGGGAGGGATGGGAGGACTGGGAGGGATGGGAGGACTGGGAGGGATGGAATGACTGGGAGGGATGGGAGGACTGGGAGGGATGGGAGGGATGGGAGGGATGGGAGGGATGGAGGGATGGGAGGGGTGGAGGGATGGAGGGATGGGAGGGTAGGGAGGGATGGGAGGGTTGGGAGGGATGGAGGGATGGGAGGGTTGGGAGGGATGGGAGGGATGGGAGGGATGGAGGGATGGAGGGATGGGAGGGATGGAGGGATGGAGGGATGGGAGGGTTGGGAGGGATGGGAGGGATGGAGGGATGGAGGGGTGGGAGGGGTGGAGGGATGGAAGGGATGGGAGGGATGGAAGGACTGGAAGGACTTGGAGGGATGGAAGGGAGGGGAGGGAGGGATGGAGGGAGGGGAAGGATGGGAGGGAGGGGAGGGATGGAAGGACTGGGAGGGATGGGAGGGATGGAGGGATGGGAGGGATGGAGGGATGGGAGAGATGGAGGGATGGGGGGAGGGGAGGGAGGGATTGGAGGGAGGGGAGGACTGGGAGGGATGGGAGGGATGGGAGGGATGGAGGGATGGGAGGGAGGGGAAGACTGGGAGGGATGGAAGGGATTGGAGGGATGGGAGAGATGGAGGGATGGGAGAGATGGAGGGATGGGAGGGAGGGGAGGGATGGGAGGGATGGAGGGATGGGAGGGAGGGGAGGACTGGGAGGGATGGGAGGGATGGAGGGATGGGAGGGAGGGGAGGACTGGGAGGGATGGAAGGGATTGGAGGGATGGGAGGGATGGAGGGATGGGAGGGATGGAGGGATGGGAGAGATGGAGGGATGGGAGGGATGGGAGGGATGGGAGGGATGGGAGGACCGTTGTGGAGTGTTGCAGCTTCTGGATGCTGATTGGACCAGAGTGTTGAGCACGCGGGACAATTCGGAGATCATTAACCCACGCCACAGGCAACACAGGAACACCACGCCATGTGTCAACCACGCCGCTCTGTGTGTATGTGTGTGTGTGTGTGTGTGTGTGTACGTGTGTGTGTGTGTGTGTATGTATGTGTGTGTGTGTGTGTGTGTGTGTGTGTGCGTGTGTGTGTGTGTGTGCGTGTGTGTGTGTGTGTATATGTGTGTGTTTGTGTGTCTGTGTGTGCCTGTGTACGTGTGTGTGTGTGTGTACGTGCGTGTGTGTGTGTGTGTGTGCCTGTCTGTGTGTGCCTGTGTACGTGTGTCTGTGTGTGTGCGTGTGTGTCATGCCTGAGAGCCTTGGCATGCTGGCAGAGGAGACGGAATGTCACCCCCACACCCTGCCCAAATGTGTTTGTGTGTTATGTGTGTGTGTGTGTGCGTACGTGTGTGTGTGATGAGGCGGAATGCCCTGCCCAAAGCGCGACTGTTTAGACACGTCTCTCTCAGCTGTCTCCTCCGCCCCCCTCCTCCCCCCCCCCTCCTCCGCCCCCCTCCTGGAGAAATAACTTTGCGTGAGCTATTTGTTTATCCAGCATCGCCCACACCGACGCTTCCCATAGCAGCTAGGCTGGGCTGAGGGGGCTCACTCACACACACACACACACACACACACACACTCACACACTCACAACACGTGTGGCCTTTTAGAGGAGGATCAGAGCTGCCGCAGAATATGTGGGATGAGAGAACGAGGAGGAGAAGAAACAAGGGGAGCTGGGGAGAAGGAGAGGAAAAAATACACACACACACAAACACACAGACACACACACACACACAGACACACACACACACAGATACAGACACACAGACACAGACACACAGACACACACATTTAGACACAGACACAGACACACGCGCACACACACAGATACAGACACACACACACACACACACACACACACACACAGAGAAACACACAAACACACACACACACACAGACACACAAAAACACACACACACACACACAGACACACACACACCCTGCCATCCTCTTTAATCAATCCTTCCTTTCTTCTGTCCACAGGAAACACCTGCAATTCATCTCAACCCCTGTTCTGGGATCGCCGTGGTAACGCGCGGCATAAATGTTTTAGCGGAAGGTTTAATTAATTGATTCATTGAGTGATAACAGCGCAGGACATTTATCACAGGTGCATCGGCGTTTAACGGCCGGGTGGGCAGGCCGGCGCCCCGCGGCAAAGTCAGAGTCACGCAACGGGGGGGGGGGGGCGGGGGGGGAGGCTGGCAGAGGTAGAAATCGGAGGACGGAGCTCGTTGTTCCGCATTGGAACGACAGAATGAGGAAGGGCATCAAACACGCGTGTGTTTGTAACGCACAACATGGAATGAGGCATGGCGTCTTACCGCCCGTCATTCCATTCCAGGCATCGCAATGAGCCGCGTCCACTCCTGGCACACACACACACACACACACACACACACTCACACACACACACAGTCTCACACATACACACACTACACACACACACACCACTCCAGCTAACACAATGCCACCACAACATCCAAGCTCAACGGCAGATCAACATGACATGATACCCGATCTCTACTATACCTGTTTACAGACTTTCACACGGTTTTCTAGAAAGTGAAGGGTGAGGGTGAGGGTGAGGATGAGGGTGAGTTATCAAATTGCCCCCCCCCCCGGCCTGTTTCGCCTGCGTGTGTGTGAGTGTGTGTGTGTGTGTGTGTGTGTGTGTGTGTGTGTGTGTGTGTGTGTGTGTGTGTGTGTGTGTGCACATTCAGTCAAAGTTCTGAGAAATTTGTGTTCTAGTAAGTGCACAGGAGGATTAGCAAGCTCGGACATCGATCATAGATAACTCCCGCCAAAGTGGCCGTCCGTCCTGGGCCCTAACACAACCCCCCCTGGGCCCCCTCCCCCCTGGCCCCCCTCCCCCCCGGCCCCCCTCCCCACCTGGACCCCCGCTCCTCTCTCTCACTAGTTCTGGAAGACCGAAGTCAAACAAGATGGCCACCGCAGGAAGAAAAATGAAATCCGCTTTGACATTTCTTCGTCTATTTTAGATCCCTCGGGACAAAAAACAAGAAGCAGCCATTGCATCAGTCAGAGAGATGAAAGGATCATGAAATCATCCCCGAACCAGAACCCCATCGAACCCCCCGGATCCCCGGACCCCCAGACCCCCAAACACTAGCCGAGACCGAGACCCTGTCTGACAGCTCTGACAGCCATCTGCGTTGACCAGACTGAAACACAGAGGACAGACTTTGATCAGGACGGACTTCTGATTTGTTCCGTGTCTGTTTGGCCTTGGTGCTTTCTCAGAGAAGCTAGTCGGAGTTCGGAGGGAAGAGGGGAAAGGAGAGGAGGTGGGGAGGGGAGGGGAGGGGAGGATGGGGAGGGAGGGAGAGGACAGCGAAAAGGGGTAGAGGGAGAGTGAGGGAGGGATACGAGGGCGGACAGGAGGGTGAGGGAGGAGGAGAGGAGGGTGGCGGGTAGTGGTGGCTGAGGAGGAAGGATGTGGAAGGGAGCTAGGGAGAGTGAGGGAGGGGGAGGGAGAGAAGGGGGAGAGAGGGGAGGAGGAAGGGGGGAGGACTGCCTGTCTCAGAGCGATCCACAGAGAGCCAGACTGTCAGGGAGATGAGAGAGGGAGCCGACGTCTTCATCTTCGTCTCAGAGTCTGCAGAGCCCAGGGTGCCCAGGACTCATCAGTGCCTCTCACTGCCTCCTCACACACACAGGCCCGCTCGCACACACACACACACACACACACACACGCACGCACATGCACACACACCCGCTCACACAAGCCGCATGGCAGCAAAGTCAGAAGAACTCCAGAGGAGTTACAGAGAGTCAGACAGGGTGAAGACAGCAGACACTGTAGAGACACTGGAGCTACGTACTCCCAGTATGGTGGAGGGTTATAGACTGGAGGTAGGAGGTAGGGGCTAGGAGGTAGGGGCTAGGAGGTAGGGGCTAGGAGGTAGGGGCTAGGTTGTAGAGGCTAGGAGGTAGGGGCTAAGAGGTAGGAGGTAGAGTCTAGGAGGTAGGGGGTAGGGGCTAGGAGGTAGGGGCTAGGAGGTAGGGGCTAGGAGGTAGAGGCTAGGAGGTAGGGGCTAGGAGGTAGGAGCTAGGAGGTAGAAGCTAGGAGGTAGGGGCTAGGAGGTAGGGGCTAGGAGGTAGGGGCTAGGAGGTGGAGGCTAGGAGGTAGGGGCTAGGAGGTAGGGGCTAGGAGGTAGAGGCTAGGAGGTAGGGGCTAGGAGGTAGGGGCTAGGAGGTAGGGGCAAGGAGGTAGGAGGTAGGGGCTAGGAGGTAGGGGCTAGGAGGTAGGGGCTAGGAGGTAGGGGCTAGGAGGTAGGGGCTAGGAGATAGGAGGTAGAGTCTAGGAGGTAGGAGGTAGAGTCTAGGAGGTAGGGGGTAGGGGCTAGGAGGTAGAGGCTAGGAAGTAGGGGCTAGGAGGTAGGGGCTAGGAGGTAGGAGCTAGGAGGTAGAAGCTAGGAGGTAGGGGCTAGGAGGTAGGGGCTAGGAGGTAGGGGCTAGGAGGTAGGGGATGGGAGGTAGGGGATGGGAGGTAGGGGCTAGCTTCCATGAGAGGAGAGGAGAGGAGAGGAGAGGAGAGGAAAGGGAGAGGAGAGGAGAGGAGAGGAAGGGAGAGGACAGGAGAGGAGAGAGGCAGCAGAGGACTCCCATCTGGGCCGTGGTCACTCTGAGCCTGGGCCCTGCATGCTGCCGCGGTGGAGGGAACATGTGTTTAAGCCATCCAGGCCATTAAAAGCCCATTCCACTCTGCAACAACACAGATCGTCCTCAGTCTTCTTCCCCTCCGCCTCGCCGAGACATCCGTCTTCTAAAGCCGACCCGTGAACGACGCGTTGAGATGCACACGCAGATTGCACTCGGAGTGACTTTTAAATGGTTCCTGTCTCGCGATTTATCGGCGTGCGTATTTTTAGATACCGTACGGTATATAAATATATACGCGCTCGACCGCACAAGTCGAGTACTCATATTAAAAAGACAAAGTGTGGGGAGGGGGGGGGCGAAATGGCAAAAAGAACAATAATCGTAGAAACACATCCGTCGTCGGATCGCTTGGAGGTAGGGGCTAGGGGCTAGGAGGTAGGGGCTAGGCGCTAGTAGGTGTGATAGGAGATATGGTAGGAGATAGGCGATAGGAGATATGGGCTAGGAGATAGAGGCTAGGAGATAGGAGATAGGAGCTAGGAGATAGGGGCTAGGACATAGGAGATAGGGGCTAGGACATAGGAGATAGGGGCTAGGAGATAGGGGCTAGGAGATAGGAGATAGGGGCTAGGAGATAGGGGCTAGGAGATAGGAGATAAGAGATAGGGGCTAGGAGACAGGGGCTAGGAGATAGGAGATAGGGGCTAGGAGATAGGGATTAGGAGATAGGGGCTAGGAGACAGGAGACAGTTGGATTATCAGTCATTCGGGTCGGCACTGCATTCCGTCCTGACGGGGCTAATGGTGTTCTGACCCTGCCGGCCAGGAATGCCAACTCTCCCCACAGCTGCTCACTGAGGCCCAGAGCCAGGGACGGCCCAGCGCGGTCAGAGGTCACCGGTGATGTGACTTGAGCCTACACAATCAATGGAGAGAGGGGCGTGACCTTGGGTGACCCTGCTATTAATGGGTGAACTCAGCTGGACAAATGGCGAGGAAGGGAGGCCACAGCGAGACGGGCTCCAACTGGCACTGAGCGGAGGGAGGGAGGGAGGGAGGGAGAGGGGGATAGACCTCACAGACACACAGTTTGAGTAAGTTGCGATCATCAGCAACAACAACAACAACAACAACAACAACAACAACAACAACAACAACATGAGTCTAATCCACCGTACCCAACATTCCTTTTCACATTCCAACGACCCTTTTCTATTCATACATATCAAATGACAGTTGGGCTATTATTACACTTACCATGCTAACCTTTAATTAAACACATAAACGCACCCAGCTTGAGGAGCTGTGTACAGATAGAGGACATTATCCTCCCTTCTAAAGCACACATTATTCATAAGTACATATCACATGGGTGAGAGCTTGTTCAACTAAAAGCTAGTTAAGCTGAAAGGAGAGGGTTCAGCCTAGGTTCGTGATTAAGAAACATTTTTACCTAATCATGACAATAGGCAGAACAATCCCTTTAGGAGAGAAAAAACACAATAACAACATTGTAGTAGTAGTAGTAGTAGTAGTAGTAGTAGTAGTAGTAGTAGTAGTAGTAGTAGTAGTAGTAGTAGTAGTAGTAGTAGTAATAGTAGTAGTAGTAGTAGTAGTAGTAGTAGTATTAGTGGTGGTAGTAGTAGTAGTAGTAGTAGTAGTAGCTGCAGCAGCAGTAGTAGTAGTAGTAGTAGTAGAAGTAGTAGTAGTAGTAGTAGTAGTAGTAGTAGTAGTAGTAGTAGTAGTAGCAGTAGCAGCAGTAGTAGTAGTAGTAGTAGTAGTAGTAGTAGTAGTAGCAGCAGTAGTAGTAGTAGTAGTAGTAGTAGTAGTAGTAGTAGTAGTAGTAGTAGTAGTAGTAGTAGCAGCAGCAGTAGTAGCAGTAGTAGTAGTAGTAGTAGTAGTAGTAGTAGTAGTAGTAGTAGTAGTAGTAGTAGTAGTAGTAGTAGTAGTAGTAGTAGTAGTAGTAGTAGTAGTAGTAGTAGTAGTCATAGTTATACACATAGACATAGAATACTATGAGTCAGTGAATGTGCAGATTCAGTCTCTCATTAACTCTGTCATCACCCTGTTTCACTGCGTGTTTCACTGCTGGTTCAGCCTCACACCAGGTGGAAAACATCACACTGCTGATGAGAAATGAGCAGCCAGTCCCAAGCCTCTCTGGTAATGAGCCGGTCTGGCTTCACTGCAGACTGTGGCAGGCTTTAGAAGTGTCTGGGATCGCTACAGTCATTAACATTAGGGAGAATGTGTGAGTGTGGACCATAATTGTAAGCGTGTGTGTGTGTGTGTGTGTGTGTGTGTGTGTGTGTGTGTGTGTGTGTGTGTCACCGCTGAATATACAACAAAATGTGCAATATCAGATTGTTAACATTGTATTATTCAAACGATTCTGTTTAAGTGTGTTTGAACCTTGTAGAGCTCTCTATGTGAGCTACACAGAGAGGTTTATCCCAATGAGCAAACTACCAAAATATTTTTATGGCTGAAGACTAACATTTCAGAAGACCAGTAAATTGGGGGCGCTTGCATAATGTTGAGATGCGGGAGCGTAAACGGTCATAAAACGTCCGAGTCACCTCAGCAATGAGGAACAACAACAATGCAGCCTCTGCATTGGTCCATTTCACACTTAATAAACCCCCAAGACATATTTATTCCATGTATTCATACAATATGCTATAGCCAGGTATACCTCACTGTGAGCTATACGATCTGAAATGATTCATTTGCTAAGCCATTTTCCCCTAATTAAACGTGTATTTTTTATTTTTTTATTTTATTTTTAAGAAGGCTGTTTCACCTCTAGCAGAATGCTGCATTGTGGGTTTTACACATTGGGTTTTATCTTACTGTTGGGAGAGCGGAGGGAATTACCTCTTTTTCCCCGTAACGACATTCCCCAGCCCGACCCCAGACACACACCACACTAAAAGACTCGCTGTAAAAATGGAGTCTAAACAGTGTAACTCAATTAAATCTAATATCTCACCTCAGGTTGCAACATCGCACACCCGATTCCACATAAAGAAACAGGCCAGAGTAATTACAGAGTGAGTACACTGGCAAAGGGGACAACTTGTAAAAAAACGGGACCTTGAATGAATGAAATGTTGTACTGTCAATCTCCTACAGGTATCAGATGTGTTTTCTTGAGAGACCTCTACAGATAAACAAACAAAGAGACCAAACAGATAAACCTGAGGTAAAAACTATGCAGAGGTTGTTTGCAGTTCCAAACTGGTCTTTCAATCCGTTGTAAGAGGGTCCACAGGGGGCCCCCTAGTTAAACCAGCAGGGAACTGGACCCTTACAAGGGGGAGTAGGGGGGGGAGTGTTGGGCACGCAGGCCACATCTAACAACCAACCCCCCCTACCCCCCCAATTGCACCCCCTAACCCTCCAATCTCCACAACTCCCTTCAGACTCAATTCTATAGGTCTGACCGCTGAGGCCCTCATTCAACCTGTACATAGGAGAAACCTTTCTTTCTTTCTTTCTTTCTTTCTCCCTCTCTATCTCCTCTTCAGTTCACCACTCCCACACTTCAGAGGGCAGCAGGAGGCAGGTCTTTTCAGAAGTCTGACTGGCTGATTGGCTGGATGGCTGGCTGATTGGCTGGCTGGATGGCTGGCTGGATGGCTGGCTGGCTGGCTGACTGGCTGGCTGATTGGCTGGCTGGATGGCTGGCTGACTGGCTGACTGGCTGGCTGATTGGCTGGCTGGATGGCTGGTTGGCTGGCTGACTGGCTGGCTGATTGGCTGGCTGGATGGCTGGCTGGCTGGCTGACTGACTGGCAGGCTGGCTGGCTGGCTGGCTGACTGACTGGCAGGCTGGCTGACTGATTGGTTGTCTGCCTAGCTGGCTGGCTGACTGACTGGCTAGCTGGCTGGCTGGCTGGATGGATGGTTGTCTGACTGGCTGGCTGGTTGGCTGGCTGGCTGTGTTCCTGAGGTTTTATGAGGGGCATTGTGATCCAACACTCAGAGGGGATCAGCCCTGACTCTGGCCCACAGAGACAATGCTCATTCCATCTTCTCTTCTGTCACTGAGTCGGGGGGTTTTGTTCAGGAAAAGTTTTGGCCTCTCAATATGCTCACTCTCTCGCTCTCTCTCTCTCTCATTCATTCTCTCTTTGTCTTTCTCTCCCTCTCGCTCCCTCCTCCTATCTCTCTCTCCCCCATCCCTCCATTCCTCCCTCCGTTCTTCTCTCTCTCTCTCTCTACCTGTCAGGAGGCACAAGGCACCCCCCCCCCTCTCCCTCGCTCCCTCCCTCCCTCTCTCTCTTCCTGTGAAACAGACATCATCTCTGACAGCTGACACACTGATTGAGCCACAGGTACAACTGAGACCCGGTCTTGAACTTCCCGTCACCGCAGGATGAAAGGGAACCACGGCAAATATCCAGATATGCTTCAAACACTTCCCTCTCAATATGCACGTCTAATTCCCCCTGAAAAACGATTGTCGTCTTCGCTCGAGAGGGGAATGAATGCCCTCAGAGAGTCCGAAAGAGTGCCTTTTTGTCAGAGGCGAAGACATTTTTCTTAATACAAACAACATTTCTTTCTAGAACTTTCTAGAACAGCCACCGGACGCAGTGGCGTAAGACCTATTGTGTTTGGATATGCCTGATATCATCATGCAACAGTTATTGTACACTGATAAGAGGAGGATTAGGTGGGAAATCCCTTTTGGCATGACGGCCATTTACTGGTAAACTAAAACCAAAGCCCATAATCTCTAACTCATTAGGGCTCATTTTCCCTCCAATCAAACTGATGTGATGACAGCAGGAGATAACAGTCGCTACTGTAGTCTGATTGTACTGGGGAGAATGAGGTGTGAGCTAGAGAGAGAGAGAGAAAGAGAGAGAGAGAGAGAGAGAGAGAGAGAGAGAGAGAGAGAGAGAGAGAGAGAGAGAGAGAGAGAGAGAGAGAGAGGGGTGGTGACATCATTACAATGCTAGGTTAGGTAACTGAATACAGTGAAGGTTGAGTCTGTGGTCGGTGAGAGGGAAACTATGTGTGACAACCCATAACCACCGTTGACTTCATAACGGATGTTTGACTCAGGGTGAGAAAACCATAAAAACCTTCCTGCAAACTTCGCCCACGACAGACCCACATCTAACCCCAGGCAGGAAAGACACACAACACTGACAACTCTTCAAAGTTTGCGAAAGTTTTTTTTTTTTTTTAACAGTGATCTTGCTTTTTCCTTTTCCTCTGCTTCCGCTACTTATCCAAAACCCTCTGGACTCCCACAAAGTGCTAATTAACATGTAGCGCGTTAACGATGTGTTTCAGAGGGGAAAGCCAGAGCCATTAGACAGCACTTCTCACCAAGGCAGCTTTTAACTTCGGCAATCAGCGCTTCGCTACATCCAGAGGTTGTTGTGCAGGTCACACAATCATGTGAGCAACGGGCGGACAAGATGTCTCGCTCGCCCTCCCGACAGCTTTAATTAGCTGCACCGACAGATAACCCCCCTCTGCAATCTACACACCAGGGGACGGGAGCTCACGCATGTTTGATACAATTCCTCGTTCTGTTCCAATGCGTTACAATGAACTCCGTCCTCCAATTTCTACCTCCACCGGCCTCTCCCTGGTCTGGACAGGGAGTGAGGATTCAGTGGCACCTCTCACACACTCTCAAACAATCTCACACACAACACTCATACAGGCTCACACACTCTCATACACTCTCACACACTCTCATACACTCTCACACACTCACATACACTCTCACATCCTTTCATACACACTCACTAACTCTCAGACACTCTTACACACTTTCATACACACTCACACACTCTCAGACACTCTTACACACTCTCTCACACACACACGCTCATACACACTCACACACTCTCACACACATACACACTCTCACACACGCACAAACACCCTCCTACACTCTCAAAGACAGTCAAGCACAGACAGACGCAGACAGATCCCTCACGGTTGACTGACTGACTATCTGTGACTGACTATCTCTACTCTAGTTCTATGGTTTGTTTTCTCTCA
The DNA here is from genome assembly GCF_963989245.1 of Nansenia antarctica. Classification (NCBI taxonomy): domain Eukaryota; kingdom Metazoa; phylum Chordata; class Actinopteri; order Argentiniformes; family Microstomatidae; genus Nansenia; species Nansenia antarctica. The sequence goes on along the minus strand of NC_137674.1, from coordinate 29,881,777 downwards.
CCTTGTAGCGAAAGGGCTTAATAGCTTCCTCTGCCTCCTGAGCCTGTGGTGGTTCCTACCTGTGCAAACACGACAGGCTGAGTCTGGGAGCGTCTGAAGGCGTCACACCTCAGCGTGGAGGCAGGGGTTGACTTTTCCCACAGCTGTCATTAAGCGTGCGTTTTAACGACGTTGAAACAGGATGCTGTCAGCTAAGCAGCAGTTATGTTGTCTTAATGTATCTAGCTAGTCTTTATATATAGAGAGAGAAAGGATATATGTAATCATTTGGATGTCTCCCTCTTAGTCAGAGGATTTGCCACGATCACGAAGACCTACTAACTCTCCTAATGTTTTAGATTCGTTTTATTTAAATGTTTCTCTACAGGGAATTATTTGGTCATTTCTCTTCGAAATAAAACGTAATGGAACACAGCTTGTTTTGAGGTATGTCACCACCACCTGTCACATCATCGCATAATCATACTCGATTACATCTGTGATTTTGTGGCTTTTTTCTTCTTCTTTTTCTAATAATTCTTCCTCTTTTCCACCTCCCAAAACATCACATCACCCTCTGAAAATCACCTTACCCTCCCAATGTAACAGGATGATTACCCCATCAACTAAACCATCAACCAAACCAGGAGAAAACACTATTTGTGAGGAAAGGAAGAAAAAAACCTTAAAAAAGATATCAGCACAACAACGTGTGTTAGAGGCATGCAGCTTAGAAGGCAGAGCTGCAAGGCCTGCAGGGCATACAATCAATATTACATTTTCCATCGCCACCTTCACAGTGGTTGTAAATGACTTGTGTCAAAAATAATAACAGCTTGTATCAGGAATCTTGGGTTTGCAATTTCACTCCTCCTTGTGCTGGGAGCCTCCTCTCTCTCACCCCCCTCCCTCTCTCTCTCTCTCTCTCTCTCTCTGTCTCTCTCACTCTCTCCTTCTCTTCCCTTGCTACAGTACTACTGGGAGTTAATGACACTGGT
>NC_137674.1:29868300-29873300 GCF_963989245.1 Nansenia antarctica | reverse complement strand
ATTTAGTGATTCTGGCAAGGGCTTTTATTTTATTCCTATAACATACAGTATGTCACTATGTCTGCATGCTATAGGCATAGAATGAAAGCCTTGGCTACAATCACCGGGGCTCTTTAACAGTCATGTTGTGCATCACACACAGGCTAAGGAAGTAATCAGATCGATCAGCAGCGCACACACACACACACACACACACACACACACACACACACACACACACAGGCTTCTTTTTAAAGCAGTCCACCGATTTCACAAACATTCGCCCCTTCCCACTACGATACTCAATACGCCCCAGCCTCCACGCTCATCAAACCCCCGTCACCCAGCAAGCCCTGATACGAGCCCGGACTCTGATGAATGTGGGGGAGAAGTGGATCGGATGGGTCAGCATAAAACAATGCCACCTGAGAGAAGACTATATTTCTATATATAGATCTGATATATGTGGTCACTCTGACTGCTCTCTCTCTCTCTCTCTCTCTCTCTCTCTCTCTCTCTCTCTCTCTCTCTCTCTCTCTCTCTCGCTCTCTCTCTCTACGCCCGCCCGAGAGTGTGTGTTTGAATCAATGGTCATCCCAAGGTACGAGACTGGCTCGTAAATCATTGTTTGTTGATCATATGTCACGAGGAATGGGGTCTTATGCAGTCCTGGTTATTCCAGCGTATACACAGGCCCAGTCAAACTGGATGAGTGAGGACAGGAGCGTAATACAAAATGGCAGTCCAAAAGAAAAAAAGTGGGTAGGGAGGGGGGGGATGCGGGGGGGGGGGGGGGGGGTAGGCTGCCAGCGGTGGGAGGGGAGGATGGGAGGGCAGGAAGGGGGGGAAGGGGGGGTCAAAATGTATGTGTATTGTGATGTATTTTTTGGATTTTCAATCAAAAAAACAATTGTTCACCCCAAAAAAATGGCCGTCATAAGAAAGGCGTGTGTTGGCATTGGGGGTCTAGGGGGCACTGGGGTGGGGTGTAACCAGTGGAGGCTGTTTGATACCGTGTTCCACATTCCGTTCTGTGTATTACAATGAGCCCGTCCTCCGATTTCTACCTCCACCAGCCTCCCATGGATGTAACACACCCAGGACATTCCGATGATGGCCTTTCAGCTTTCAAAGTGTTTCACGTTTGTCAAAGGCAACTGTATTACTGAAGTCATCTCTCTATCACTTTCAGCTATAGCATCCATACTTTCCGTATTCATGCCATCCTCACAACTATGAAACAACATCATCATCATCATCCTCATCATCATCATCATCATCATCATCATCCATGCGATCCTCACCCCTATGGAACAACATCCTCATAATCCTCATCATCATCATCATCATCATCCATGCCATCCCCACCCCTATGAAACAACATCATCATCATCATCATCATCATCCATGCCATCCTCACCCCTATGGAACAGTACAGCCAGTCTAAACAGGACAGGTTAGGGCACGGTCTAATCCCTGGGATCTCACTCAGACTCTGAGGTTTGGCCCATTGTGTTTACATTTACATTTACATTTTTGCCATTTAGAAGACGCCTTTATCCAAATCAAATACATTTGTCTAAGTAAGTGAATCATCTATCCATCAGTCATCGCAAGAAAAAGTAATCTATGGCAGGACCATGGGCCATTGGCGGTCACAATGCTAATAGAAGGTAGAATTAAGATGGTTTTGTTTTGTTTAGTTTAACTGTAGGTTCACCATTACCCCTGCATACCTCCTCTGTCAGATATTACCTTACACCAGAGTAAAGCTCAAACAAGAGGGAACGGTAAAAAAAAAGTAGAAGGAACCAATCCATCTGTTTTTGAGTGGTGGACTGTACGATAAGCAGGGGAGGCTGGTGGAGGTAGAAATCGGAGGACAGCTTGTTGTAATACAGGAACGGATTGACGCCTGGGATCAAACACACAGGCTCATTGTAATACATGGAACGGGATGAGTAGGGGTATTAAAAACATGTGTTCCATACAATCCCTCATTCCATTCCCCCGCATCACAATGAGCTCCACATTCCATTCCATGCATTACAGCAAGCCCGTCCTCCGATGTTCCACCTCCACCGGCCTCCCTTGCGGCATACCCCCCCCCCCCCCCTCCGGTGTTCCCTTACACTAAAACTAAACCCCAAACAAGAAGAGAAGAGGAACGATAGAAGAAAAGAAAAGAAAAGAAAAGAAACCAATCCATCCGTTTTCAGGAGAGGTGAACGACACCCGAGGACCTCTGCGGCTCCGTCGGTAGAGCGCGGTGCCAACAACGCTTAGGCTGCGGGTTCGATTCCCGCTGGGACCATCTATACTTGTCTTAAAACGCGTGCACTCGCTGCAATTTAAGTCGCTTTGGATAAGAGCGTCAGCCAAACGGCATATATTATATTATATTATAATATATTATATCATATTATATGATATTATGTTATATTATATTATGTTTTTGTTAGTGAGGAATGGCAGGGCCGGGGTCGTGGAGGAAGTATGTACAACAGAGAGCAGCCTGTAAGTGGCCGGGGGAGCGTATTGGCTTTCAGTGTCATTAACTTTTCAACAGAAACCCGCTCTCTGTCGCCACCGACCAAATTGCTTTAAATGCGGCGCAATTACACGGTTGAGGCCGGCGCTTAAAGGATGAGGAAAGTATAGTTTCTGTAGTAAGGCCCTTTGTAATGGGATTATTAGTGAGTCTGTCTGAAAGAAGAAGGGAGAGAGAGGGGTGGGTTTCTCTCTCTCTCTCTCTCTCACTCTCTCTCTCTCTGTTCGTGGGGATTACTGTCCAATGATATACTGTACCTCACCAGAGCTCCCCTCATGTTAATTACAAGATTACCCTCTCTAATTAAGAATATCTGAAAGGGTGCTTTAATAATTCATAGAATCACAGTGGTACGCTGGCTTCTGTTACTCTCTCTCTCTCTCCCTCCCTCTCTCTCTTGTTCGCCATCTCCTTCTTTCTCTCCCGCCCTTTCTCTCTCTTTCTCTTTCTTCCTCTCTCTCTCTCTCTCACTTTCTCTCTCCCCCTCTCTCTTCCCCTCCCCTCTCTCTCTTCCTCGCTCTCTCACTTTCACTCCCCCGTTTCTCCACTTTCTCTTTCCCTCCCTCTATCTCTCCCCTCCCTCTCTCTTTCTCTTTCTTCCTCTCTGTCTTTCTTCCTCTCTCTCTCTCTCTCTTCCTCACTCTCTCACTTTCACTCTCTCCTACCCCCCCCCTCTCTCTGTGAAGGCTATACCCGTCTGAAAGCCCCAGCACCCAATGCCCCGTTGCTTATTCATATCCTGGGGTAGAGCGTGTTCGCTCGCGGCTTAAACATGGCTTTACCATGTTAGCGTCATGCTGTGCATATCAAGGAAATCCATGCAGGTCTGTTTCCCTTTGATACATGTTTTGCAGTTTAATGTGTGTGGGGTTGGAAATCAATGAGCGGCCCGCCCTTTTGATCACAGTTGCCTCCCCCCCCCCCAACCCCCCTGCTCCGATGCCCCCCCTCCCCACCCTGTCTCCTGTCCGCCCCCCCCCCCCCCGCCCGTCTCGCCATTTGCTAAAAATAGACTCCCGGTCCACATGAAGGCGTCGTCTCCTGGCGTTGGAGGTTGTATAACAGGCTCCTTCAGTGGGTCGGACTTCCTGTCCCGGGCCCATGCGCGTCATAGCCTGGCTGCTACGCAATACCAACACACATATTCCTGTTTATTCCCCTTGGTCGGGTGAAGTTCGGCCAGAACCGTTTTGGAGAGCTGTGTCCATCAGCGTCAGAGTCCATGGAGACCACAGGGGAGGCTGGTGGAGGTGGAAATCGGAGGACGGGCTCATTGTAATGCACGGGATGGAATGAGGAGCTCATTGTGATGCATGGAATAGGGGGGGAAAAACATACCGTTCCTTGTTCTATTCCACGCATCACAATGAGCTCTTGGTTCGGTTCCATGCATCACAATGTGCCCGTCCTCCCATTTCTACCTCTACCAGCCTCCCCCTGATAGAGACACGGCAGTCATGCTGCCCGATCACGTCTCTTCACTACACTGGCTCCCCGCTGGTGGAATGAGCTTCCCACGGCTGTCAGAACTGAGAGAGTCACTACCCATCTTCCGTCGTAGACTGAAGACCTCCATCTCATTTTACATTTACATTTTTGGCATTTAGCAGACGCCTTATTCCAAAGAGACTTACAATCAATACATTTGAATACTAAGCATGTGAATCAGCAATCCACCATTCGTTGCAGGAAGAGTAATCTAGCTCGGGCCCGGGGCCACTGATAGAAGGAAAAACCTATCGCCTTCTACTAAAACCTTTTTTTTTAAAACATTTCTGGAGAAACTGAGAAACAGTACAAGGGGGGCAATAGAAGTTCTTAGGGACACAGTAGAGGGGAAAGCGGGTGTCTTTAGGAGACGTAGTGGTGAGGGTCAGAAGATTTCTCAGGAGGAGCAGTTAAGATGTAACCTGAAGAGATGGGTCTTCCGTCTACGACGGAAGATGGGTAGTGACTCTGCCGTTCTGACAGCCGTGGGGAGCTCATTCCACCAGCGGGGAGCCAGTGTTGTGAAGAGACCTGATCGGGCAGGTTCTTCAGGTTACACCTTAACTGCTCCTCCTGAGACATCTACTGCCCCCCAGCACTGCGTCTCCTGAAGATACCCGCTTTTCCCCTCTACTGTGTCCCCTAAAAACTTCTATTTGCCCTCCTTGTACTGTTTCTCTGTTTCTCCAGTGTCTATATATATAAAATTAAAATTTAAAAAGGCTAGGTTTAGAAGAAGGTGATAGAAGACGGCTTTTCCTTCTATCAATGCCCCCGGGCCTGAGCTGGATTACTCTTCCTGCTACGACTGGTGGATTGATGATTCACTTGCTTAGTCAAATGCATTGATTGTAAGTCGCTTTGGAATAAGGCGTCTGCTAAATGCCAAAAATAAAAATTAAATTAAATGAGACATACTCTACTGGCATTAGAGGTTATAAAACCTCCAAAAGTTGGACCTCCTCCCTTAGGTAGGACACAC
>NC_137674.1:29860800-29863300 GCF_963989245.1 Nansenia antarctica | reverse complement strand
CGTTTGGGAAGATGGGTGTTCTGGGTGGGGATGGGGGAAGGGGGGTGGGGGGGGGGTGTTGAGGGGGTGGGAGTTGATGTGTGGATTGGAGGGGGGCCAATGAGGTGGGGGTGGAGGAGGAGGTAGGGGTGGGGCGTTCGGGGGGCCGAGGGGGCCCTAGTTACATAGTCTAGTTACCACTTCTAGCTTGGCGCAGCTCCATTTTGACTTTTCCTCTTTCAAAATAACATCTGAAGTTATCTATGCATCACTAGACAGCACAGAGGACATTACACGTCTCCAGGCTGTTAATGGACTTGTTGGCAATTGTTTCAGAGTGATGCAAGGCCGAGAGGGTTTGACAACACAGAGGCAGATGGCTACCACTTCTGACTTGTTTTGTTAGAAATGTGATTATCTTAACAAAAGGACACATTGACATACAGTAATTGGTGACAAATGTGCCATCGCTTTTCAATCTCGCAAATGGCCTGGAAGCACAGCAAGCCATTTGGAACGGTTTCAAATTGTCATGTCACGTTTTCTTCATTTGTACAAAGTGTCCTGTGTAGACACAGCTTTTAGAAATCCCAACCTTAGAAAGACATCTGCTTTAGCTGTGGCCTACACCGACACCACACAGCTCTCCGGTTCAACGTGAAAGAACATCATGTCCAATTTGAGGCTCTCTCCTCATTCAACATTAAATGTAGATGGAACATGTTTTTTAGGGTGTGTGTGTGTGTGTGTGTGTGTGTGTGTGTGTGTGTGTGTGTGTGTGCGTGTGTGTGTTTGTGTCTGTGTGTGTGTGCGTGTGTGTGTGTGTGTGGTGTGTGTGTGTGTGCGTGTGTGTGTTTGTGTCTGTGTGTGTGTGCGTGTGTGTATGTGTGTGTGGTGTGTGTGAGTGTGTGTGGTGTGTGTGCGCGTGTGCGTGTGCGTGTGTGTGTGTATGTGTTAGTGTGTGTGTATGTGTGTGTGGTGTGTGCGTGTGTGTGTGTGGGTGTGCGTGTGTGTGTATGTGTGTGTGTGGTGTGTGTGTGTGTGTGTGTGTGTGTGTGTGTGTGAATGTGTGTGTGGTGTGTGTGAATGTATGTGTGTGTATGTGTGTGTGATTGTGTGTGTCTATGTGTGTGTGTGTGTGTGTGTGTGTGTGTGCGTGTGTGTGGGGGGGGTGTGTGTATGTGGAGTTGCTATATACACATATTTTATCAATCACAAGCTTAAAAAGACATCTACTTTAGCTGTGGCGACACTGACGACACAATGTGGAAGAACATCGTGTCCAATTGAGTCTCCTCCGCATTCAACATTAATTGTGGATGGGACATGGGTTTTTGTTTTTGAGGGTGTGTGTGAGGAGGGGGGGTGTGTTGGGGGGGGGGGGGGGTGTTGCGATCAAAATTCTAGCATTGCCTTCATTAAAACCCAAGCGCGCCTCTGTGGTAACCAAGCCGTGCTTCCTGCAGAGAGGCCCTGGGGGAGGCGCTGGGCTAATTATCTACTGGAGCAGACGCAGAGACGTTCAGATGTGACCCCACGCTGCTGCTCACCATGAGGGGGGTGACCCCACGCTGCTGCTCACCATGAGGGGGGTGCCCCCTGCACTGGGGAGGGGGGGGGGGGGGGGGGTGCCCCCTGCGCTGGGGAGGGGGGGGGGTGCTCCTTGCACTGGGGAGGGGGGGGGTGGGGGGGGTGCTCCTTGCACTGGGGAGGGGGGGGGTGGGGGGGGTTGCCCCCTGCACTGGGGAGGGGGGGGTGGGGGGGTGCTCCTTGCACTGGGGGGGGGGGGTGGGGGGGGGTGCCCCCTGCACTGGGAGGGCGGGGGGGGGGTGGTGCTCCTTGCAGTGGGGAGGGGGGGGTGGGGGGGGGTGCTCCCTTGCACTGGGTAGGGGGGGGGGGGGGTGGTGGGTGCTCCTTGCACTGGGGAGGGGGGGGGTGGTGGGTGCCCCTTGCACTGGGGAGGGCGGGGGTGGGTGCCCCTTGCACTGGGGAGGGGGAGGGATGGTGGGGGTGCCCCTTGCACTGGGGGGGTGGCGGGGCAGCCCTGTATTGGGAGGGGGGGAGGGGGGGTGCCCACTGTACTGGGGAGGGGGGGGGGATGTGGGGGGTGCCCCCTGCACTGGGGAGGGGTGGTGGGGGGTGCCCACTGATGCTGGGGGAGGGGGCGGGGGGGGTGGCGGGGGTGCCCTGTGCTGGAAAGGGGGAGGGGGGTGCCCACTGCGCTGGGGGAGGGGAAGCTTCTGACGCTGTGACATGGGAGGGGGGGGTGCGCCTGACAGCGTAACCTAGGTTACGTACCAATTGAAGTAGAAAGCGGGGGAGACACTAGGGATTACAATGGTCAGAGTAGAGAGAGAGAGGGGGGGGGGGGGAGAGAGAGAGAGAGATTAGGATGGAGTGAAGTGGTGTGGAGCGAGAGGTTCTGTGGTGAGGAAGCAGAAAGAGAGGCAGGGAGACAGAGAGGAGAGAGGGAGAGAGGCAGAGAGAAAGAGAGTCAGAGAGGAAGAAAGGCAGGGAGGCA
>NC_137674.1:29832088-29860600 GCF_963989245.1 Nansenia antarctica | reverse complement strand
TACACATATTTATCAATCACAAGCTTAAAAAGACATCTACTTTAGCTGTGGCGACACTGACGACACAATGTGAAGAACATCGTGTCCAATTTGAGTCTCCTCCGCATTCAACATTAATTGTGGATGGGACATGGGTTTTTGTTTTTGAGGGTGTGTGTGAGGAGGGGGGTGTGTTGGGGGGGGGGGGGGTGTTGCGATCAAAATTCTAGCATTGCCTTCATTAAAACCCAAGCGCGCCTCTGTGGTAACCAAGCCGTGCTTCCTGCAGAGAGGCCCTGGGGGAGGCGCTGGGCTAATTATCTACTGGAGCAGACGCAGAGACGTTCAGATGTGACCCCACGCTGCTGCTCACCATGAGGGGGGTGACCCCACGCTGCTGCTCACCATGAGGGGGGTGCCCCCTGCACTGGGGAGGGGGGGGGGGGGGGGGGTGCCCCCTGCGCTGGGGAGGGGGGGGGTGCTCCTTGCACTGGGGAGGGGGGGTGGGGGGGGTGCTCCTTGCACTGGGGAGGGGGGGGTGGGGGGGGTGCCCCTGCACTGGGGAGGGGGGGTGGGGGGGTGCTCCTTGCACTGGGGGGGGGGGGTGGGGGGGGTGCCCCCTGCACTGGGGAGGGGCGGGGGGGGGGTGGTGCTCCTTGCAGTGGGGAGGGGGGGTGGGGGGGTGCTCCTTGCACTGGGTAGGGGGGGGGGGGGTGGGTGCTCCTTGCACTGGGAGGGGGGGGTGGTGGGTGCCCCTTGCACTGGGGAGGGCGGGGGGTGGGTGCCCCTTGCACTGGGGAGGGGGAGGGATGGTGGGGGTGCCCCTTGCACTGGGGGGTGGCGGGGCAGCCCTGTATTGGGAGGGGGGAGGGGGGTGCCCACTGTACTGGGGAGGGGGGGGATGGTGGGGGTGCCCCTGCACTGGGGAGGGGTGGTGGGGGTGCCCACTGATGCTGGGGGAGGGGGCGGGGGGGGTGGCGGGGGTGCCCTGTGCTGGAAAGGGGGAGGGGGTGCCCACTGCGCTGGGGGAGGGGAAGCTTCTGACGCTGTGACATGGGAGGGGGGGTGCGCCTGACAGCGTAACCTAGGTTACGTACCAATTGAAGTAGAAAGCGGGGGAGACACTAGGGATTACAATGGTCAGAGTAGAGAGAGAGGGGGGGGGGGAGGGAGGAGAGAGAGAGAGAGATGGATGGAGTGAAGTGGTGTGGAGCGAGAGGTTCTGTGGTGAGGAAGCAGGAAAGAGAGGCAGGGAGACAGAGAGGGAGAGAGGGAGAGAGGCAGAGAGAAAGAGAGTCAGAGAGGAAGAAAGGCAGGGAGGCAGAGAAGGTGGGAGGCAGAGAGGCAGGGAAGTAGAGAGGGACGGAGACAGAGAGGCAGGGAGGCAGGGAAGTAGAGAGGGAGGGAGACAGAGAGGCAGGGAGGCAGGGAAGTAGAGAGGGACGGAGACAGAGAGGCAGGGAGGCAGGGAAGTAGAGAGGGAGGGAGACAGAGGGGAAGAGAGGGAGGGGAGGCAGAGAGGAAGAGAGGCATGGAGGCAGAGAGGGAGGGAAGTAGAGAGGGAGGGAGACAGAGGGGAAGAGAGGGAGGGAGGCAGAGAGGAAGAGAGGCATGGAGGCAGGGAGGAAGAGAGGCAGAGAGGCAGGGAGGCAGAGAGGAAGAGAGGAAGAGAGGTAGAGAGGCAGAGAGGGAGGAAGAGAGGAAGAGAGGAAGAGAGGCAGAGAGGCAGAGAGGGAGGAAGAGAGGAAGAGAGTAAGAGAGGCAGAGAGGCAGAGAGGGAGGAAGAGAGGAAGAGAGGCAGAGAGGCAGAGAGGGAGGAAGAGAGGAAGAGAGGCAGAGAGGCAGGAAGGCAGAGAGAGAGGCAGAGGCAGAGAGGCAGGGAGGCAGAGAGACAGAGAGGCAGGGAGGCAGAGAGGCAGAGAGGGAGGGTATTAGATTACAGATGAACATGAACCAGGAGGGGAGACCAGGGGGATACGTTGAGAGGGTCAGTCAGTCAAATCAAATGTATTGGTAAAGCACTTTTTAGATAGACAAAAGTGCTTCACAACAAAAACAATACTGCGCAATATAATAAACAATACATAATTCCTGGGAGGAAGAAACCTTGAGAGGAACCAGACTCCAGGGGGGACGGACCCGTCCTCCTCTGGCTGATCCAGTGCTCAACAGTAAACTCATGTGGAATGTGGTCATCTCAACACCTGCAGAAGCAGAGGCTCCTTGACGTTGCCGTGGTCACCATCGCCGCGACAACGTCCCGTTGGAAAAGCCCTCTGATGTACTGTACTGCTCAAGTATCTGCCTGTAGTAAGGAGAGAGAAAGAGAGAGAGAGTGAGAGAGGTTGGGAGAGAGAGAGAGAGAGAGAGGTTGGGAGAGAGAGAGAAAGGGAGAGAGAGAGAGAGAGAGGAATAGAGAGAAGGAGAGAGAAAGGGAGAGAGAGAGAGAGAGGTTGGGAGAGAGAGAGAGAGAGAAAGAGAGAGAGAAAGGGGAGAGAGAGAGAGAGAGAGAGAGAAGGACGGGGAGAAACCGCCTCACGTTGGTAAAGGCCTTTGATGTACTGTAAGGCCTTCCCTTACAGCCCTGGTTTAGTACATCACGTTTAGCTGAGTAATGTACTGTAGGTCTCCTCAGTCCTCCCCCACCCCGCCCCCGCCCCCACCCCCCCCCTCCTTAAAACAGGAGGGAGGGAGGGAGAGAGGGAGGGAGGGGAGGAAGCATTTGGTCTTAAATCCTTGCATCTGGGCAGGACGCCAAGCAGACTTTCCCTGCAGATAAACACACAGCCTGTGTAGCGCTCTCTAAAACACTCCTCTCCCACTCCGCTCCACGGTGAGTGGGTTCACCGTCATCTATGGATTCCACTAATGAATCCCTCATGCTTTACTGTTTATCGCTTTTTTCTCGCTCGACAGCGGAAATGTAAACATGTGTACGCCGAAGGAAAAAACCTAAAGCAATAAGCAAGCCCGACCAAAAAAATAAAATATGTTACTTGGTAAAATCCTAATCTGGATTAAAATATTAGGTCAGAGTTATACCGTTGCACGCACCATAATGCGGATATTGGACTAATATTGGGGATTTATGTCCGTTTAATGGAGATTAAGGACACACACGGCGTGTTGGGAGGAGCAGGGGGTTGTGGGGGATGCCGAAACACTGGAAGATAAACATCCAGGGCCGTGTTACAATTAATCCCACACGAGGTTATACAAACCCCCTAAAACTGACCACAATCTCGCCAAACCACTTGTATAATTGCTTTCCAAACAAAACTAGAATACCCCCGTAAGCTCTCGGGTGACGATGGGAGTCGTTAACTCTAATGACTCCTATTTCCCTCATTGCTTTTGTGGTGTTTTAAGAAACGTTCTCTCTTTCCTATTTTCTCGCATGGAACCCCGCCGCGGGGCGTTCTGACAAGATCCCCCATTCTTGGGAAAGAGTGATGTGTGTACTGCGACGGACTTGATTCAGTCTAACTGCGGCCCCCGGAGTCTGTCCCCCCCCCGGTGAAAAGACGCAGGTGCGGCAACCGTCTTCTGTCCTATCGACGGGTAATTCAAACGACTGAGGGATAACCTCAGCGACAATAACGCTGACCTCTCCAGATGAGATTGCGGTGGCCGTCGGAGTGGTTTCCCTGCCAGCAGAGATTGAACTGTGTCCACCATAACAGCAGCCCGTCACCACAGACAATCAGAGGCATCCTGCTCTGTCTATCTGTCTATCTCGGTCTATCTCTGTCTACCCCCCCCCCGCCCCCCCCACACACACACAACCCCACCACTGCTCCCCGAGACTTCTTTAACAAGCCTATCAATGCAAGGAGAATAGAACAGAACAGAAAGAAAAAAAAGAGAGATGGAGAGAGAGAGAATGAGAGTGAGAGAGAGAGGGAGAGAGAGTTGTGAATGATTGTAGTAGTGCAGACCAGGTGTGAAGCTCCCAGCTACAAACAGACATCAGTGACTCTGCTGCTATTGCATTTCCTGAATCCACAAGTCAAAATCCAGCTTAACCCTAGTATATTTAAAGTGCATTTCCCTCCCTGTGCTTGTGGGTGTGCATGCATCTGTCTGTGTGTGTGTGTGTGTGTGTGTGTGAGTGTGTGTGTGTGTGTGTGTGTGTGTGTGTGTGTGTGTGTGTGCGTGTGTGTGTGTGTGTGTGTGAGTGCTGAAGCACCACAAGGGAATCAGGCCCTCATTCGCCTCCACTCTCACAAATGTGAAGGGAGGGTAAATATCAGGACAGCAGATGGGACTGATGCTCTCTCTCTCTCTCTCTCCCCCCTCTCTCTCTCCCTCCATCTGCCCCCCATCCCCTCTCTCTCCCTCTGCTCCCCCCTCTCTCTCTCTCTCTCTCTCTCAGAGAAGCCATCAACAGCAGGAATAGCCTTGGGGCCAGACGGGTGAGGAGCAGCGCAGAGAGGGACTGTGTCTGGCCTGCTCTCTCTCTCCCCCCTCTCTCTCCCTCTCCCTCTCTCTCTCTCTCTCTCTCTCTCTCTCTCTCTCTCTCTCTCTCTCTCTCTCTCTCTCTATCTTTCACTCCCTTTGTGTCTCTCTCCTCCTCTCTCTCCCTCTATCTCCCCCCCTCCCTCTCCCTCTCTCTCTATCTCACTCCCACTCTCTCTCCCCCTTCTCTCTCTCTCTCTCTCTCTCTCTAGAGGGGAACACAGGACATAGAGAGAGAGGCGGGGAGGAGGTCTTACGTAAGGTCACGGGGGGTCAGGGGACGATGTAAAGTAGTTTCTCTCTCCTCGGATTTCTAATGGATCCCAGGGACGACAGAGAAATGGGTCAGGCCCGGGAAAACAACGGCGTCACGCCGCACAGAATACGGACCGCATACTGACGCAGGCGGCGCATTGAACTGCAGCAGGGGAGAGGCTGGCGGAGGTAGAAATCGGAGGACGGGCGTCTCGGTGTCACGGAGGGAACAGAACAAGGAACGGCATCAAACACACGTTCCTTATTCTGCCCCCCCCCACACACACACATAATTTGGATGGTATTCAATGCGTAGCATTTAGGTGGTATTTTCGACGGTAGAGTTCTATTTTGGCGGTACAGGCTGGATGTACCGACAGGAAGAGCGTCTCTGTAAGCGAGGGGAGGCCTGCCTGACAGGGAAGGGTGTTACTGTCCTCGCGAAAACTCACCAGATTTGAGGGAGGCGTGAATCCTGCCCACTCAACACTGTATTTTTAGGCTAACGACGTGAGAGAGTGCTGTTTTTATGAGACCGTTAGCTAGCGAGCTAGCGCTGGAGGAGGGGGGGGGGTAGAGAGGGAGGAGGGAGGGAGGGGAGAGGAGAAGAGGAGGGGCAAGGAGTGAGAAGGGGAGGAGGAGGGGGAGGAGGGGGGGGAGGAGAGAGGGAGGAGGAGAAGAGGAGGGGCAAGGAGTGAGATGGGGAGGGAGAGGAGGAGGAGGGGGAGGAGGGGGAGGAGAGGAGGAAACATCAGTGTTATTCCCACAGCCCTATCAGACCCTCCCTGCTGGGGCCGCACTGCCTTCTGGGAGGGGCTCCTCAGTCTGCCTCACCTCACATGGCTGCTGATGTCACAGGCCTGGGCTGTACTGCGCAGAATAACGCACTGGAGAGAGAGACAGCAGAGAGAGACAGTACGGGAGAGAGAGAGAGAGAGAGAGAGAGAGCAGAGAGAGAGAGCAGAGAGAGAGAGAGCAGAGAGAGAGAGAGAGACTGCAAAAGAGAACTACAGCAGAGAAAGGGAGTAGGAGAGAGAAATAGAGAGAGAGAGAGAGTCAGCCCAGGACAGAGAAACAGAAGAGAGAGATTGGCAGCTAAGAGAGAGACAGGGCAGAGGAGAGAGAAAGTAGGTGAGAGACAGCAAAGGAGAGAGAGAGAGAGAGAGAGAGAGAGAGAGAGAGAGAGATCAAAGGGGAGAGAGAGACAGCACAGCAGGGTGCCAGCAAAGGAAAGAGAGCGAATAGAGTGAGACAGCAAAGGACAGATAGAGCAAAGGAGAAACAGACAGCAGAGAGGGCGACAGCAGAAGAGAGAGAGAGAGAGAGAGAGGGCACAATGGAGAGAGAGAGAGAGAGAGAGAGACAGCACAGGAGAGAGGGAAACAGCAAAACAGAGCAGAAGAGAGGGGAAAGATCTATAGTAGGTGTGAATGTTGAATCACAGGATTCAAAATGACCCAGTCTGGCCAGGCATGTGCTGTACTATAACACTGTACTATAATACTGTACTATAACACTGTACTATAACACTGTACTATAATACTGTACTATAACACTGTACTATAATACTGTACTATAATACTGTACTATAATACTGTACTATAACACTGTACTATAACACTGTACTATAGTACTGTACTATAACACTGTACTATAATACTGTACTATAACACTGTACTATAATACTGTACTATAACACTGTACTATAACACTGTACTATAATACTGTACTATAACACTGTACTATAATACTGTACTATAACACTGTACTATAACACTGTACTATAATACTGTACTATAACACTTCTAACACTGTCAGGGAGGCCAGGGATGTCTGTGACACCAGGGGAGGCTACTGAAGGTAGAAATCGGAGGACGGGCACATTCTAAGGCATGGAATGGAATGAGGCCTCTCTTTCTACCTGTGTGTGTGTGTGTGTGTGTGTGTGTGTGTGTGTGTGTGTGTGTGTGTGTGTGTGTGTGTGTGTATGTGTGTGTGTGTTTCATACCATTCATCATTCCATTCCGTGCATTACAATGATCCCCCCCATTCTCCGATTTCTACCTCCGCCAGCCTCCCTCTGCTGTACCACTGTAAGACAGCAAAGGAGAGGAGGATAGATGGAGGTGTGTATCAGGTAACAGATTATCCTGACAGGGTTCGACATCACCTGACTACTGCAGAGATCAGCCTCCTTAGGGGGAGTAGGGTTGGATCCTCGGGGCGGACATTTTGTTCCCTGTCCGCTTTAAGCAACTTGGAAATCGGAAATCGAAAAACCCACCCAGATCCCTTCAGAGGAGGCTTTTGTACAGGTGTCACGTCGCTCGCTGGGCCGTGACATGCAGGGTTATATGAATGATTTAAAAGCTCACAGGATTGGAAATTACTTTCCTTTGTCACCACAATCCCCCCCCCCCCGCCCCCCCTTCACCGGGAGTCCACGGATGGTATCTCTGGCAGCGTCTCCGGAGCATTCGGCATTTCCATTTATTTATTTAAAGGAGGAAATAGAAGGACATTTCAACGGGTCACTAATTTCATTTCGCAGTGTACCATGATGGCATTAGCCCAGAGCAGATATTTCAGAGGAACACAAAATCAATGTTGGAGATTCTACTGGGAATGCCCTGAGACCCATTAGTAACTTTGACCAATAGGTTAGGTAAAGCAATAGTGGGATAAATGTTTTATTGCAGATCTGCAACCTGACTTAATGGGGAGGGCTAAACCTGTCCGGTCATGCATGGTGAATATTAATCATTAAATTGTGCGGGTGTAATGAACACAGATCTGTTTTCCCTCTCCAGCCAGAGGTTTGTTAATAGGTAATGTGGTTTTGTGCTCCCTCCCAGCATTGCTGTGGCTTATGTCAATGTCATTTCTGGAAGGTGGGTAGGAGGAGGAGGAGGCTGGGGGGGGGGGGGGGGGGATGTGGGGTCTACACTGTGAGACATAGGACATACCACGGGAGGCTGGTGTGGAGGTAGAAATCAGAGGACAGGCTCAATTCTATGCCTCTACCAGCCTCCCCCTGGAAACAAGTGCCATCACACACTAATGAACTATTTGTGCGTTTTAAGAAGTAGCCATCAGAAGATGGGTACATTGTGGTCATGAAGGGATGCACATGGTCAACAACAATACTCAGATAGGATGTGGCATTCGAGCAATGACTGATTGGTATTAACGGGCCCAAAGTGTGCCAAGAACACATGTGCAAACATGTGCCAAGAAACCATTACACCACCTCCACCAGCTTGGACTGTTGACAGGTGTACAGGTGTTCCGAATAAAGCGTTCGGTGAGTGTGTGCGTGCGTGTGTGTGTGTGAGTGTGTGTATGTGTGTGTGAGTGTGTGTGTGTGTATGTGTGTGTGAGTGTGTGTGTGTGTATGTGTGTATATGTATATGTATATGTGTATATATGTGTATATATATACATATATAGAATATACCTATATAGAATAATGGTTAATGTTATGAATATATGTTATGAATATATGGGAGGGCTCCAAAGTATGGCTAAGACGTCCATACACTGGATGGTTCATTTGCTGATGCAATCAGGTGATATCACATACCAACATCACACTCAGACACTCAGACACCACTGAGGTTTATGTTCCAGCATACACCTCATATTGCTTGGTATCTCAGTCCAAACTACTGAATGAGAACTTCCCCCTCAACTGTGATCGGTGTAAGTTGCAATACAATCGTTTTTTCCCACAAACTGTTGTCCCTACGGTGGCCTGTACGGATAGCTAGGCATACTGTACCGTTGACATGATCAATAACTGATGACAAATTCAATGTGTCTTGTTACAATAGGCGGCCACACAAACTAAATGATGACGATGTTGATAACTGTTATTAGAGTTGTTAAGAGTTAGTCAGAAAGGGCGGGCTAAGCATAAACAGAGCTTCTGGGAGAGACTCATTCTATAGTGTGCAGTACAGTGCATTCCTAGAAATCCACTGGTGGTTTATGTCCTCCTAGTTTAATGGTATTGTGAGACTGAACTACTTCTGGTTGACAGACCTGAGTACAGCAGTTCCTTGTATCCTGTTTGATCTGCTCACAGCCTCACACACACACGCCACGGACCTCCATCTTCATCTGCAGTCTAAGGGGGGGAGATGTTACTGCTTTGCTCAGGAAAACTCAGCACAGAGCAGAGAGGGAAATAGACCAGTAGGCACACACGCAGACACACACTCATACACACACACACACACACACACACACACACACACACACACACACACACACACACACACACACAGAGGATGGCTCGTTTCCAGCACGTTCTCCAAGAGGCCACACAATCTGTCCAATCGCATGGCTCGGAGTGCCGGAGCGCGCAATTCAACTTCTTAAAGGAGCGGTGTCCTTATAGAGGGGATAGAGCACACACACGCCTACCGGGACAACGGCACATATACCAGGAGAGCGGCAAGTGTACTGGGGTGGGGGAACTAGGGTGAGAAACATCACATTCCATCTGAGAACAGTTTGAACAGAAACACAGGTCAACACTGCAACGTACAAGTATTTCTCTTTTCTTTTTATTAAATGTCAATGAACATGTCAAGGTTGAGTCCATCCATTTCACATTCCATAATATTCTCAGGTTAGGCCCATAGGCAATAACAGGCTATGTTCCTCCGACAAAATAGGCATCAATTAGGTCACGGTGACACCGTTTTACAAACTCAACAAAGTAACACATCTGTGTACATATATTCACAAACTGAAAGGACAGTTGATGGTGGTATGTACGTGTTTATTAAAAGAGGAGTCAAAGAGAGATTCACACTTGGAATGTGAGATAACTATTGTCAAGAACTTTTGTTTACATTTTTCTTGGCATATAATTAGGTCATATCCCAAACCTTGTATTGAAACAGACTTCATATGTAAGACCCACGTAAAAAATAAACAATATCTGTTTTTTTTAAGTGCAAGAAATAAAAATACAGGTTTATGGTTAATGTTTTAAGAAAAGAAGGCAGTCTTCAGTTTAAAATAAAACGTTTCATTTTATGAAACAGGACTATGGAATGTTTTATTGTTGCTTGTTTGACTTTTGCCAGACCACCCACCTGAAAGGTATGCCCACTGCAACACCTTTCCTTATACATCACCGATTTTTGGGTAAATTTTACTCAAGTTTGGTTTCAATATTGCCAAATATCCAATCTTGTGAGTCTAATTACATTCCAATTGGGGCTATTTGTTTAGTTTTTTTGTCTCTTCCAATGCATCACACCACACGCCCATATTAGGTCATTTTGTATCAGGTCCAGCTGATTGTGTTTATTTTCTGTTCAGGGCAGACTTCAGCATCACCACATGTAATGATGTTGACAGTGCACAAGTCTGTTTTTCCATCACTTGCTACAGAAATGCAGATGGTCTGTATTTTAAGAGTATATTGCACAAAAATAATGAGAGGGGGAAAAACAGTATGTGCCATTAAAAAGACCAAAATCCAGTTTCACACCTGCGATTTGGGACCCATCCGCATCTCACGAGTATGATATACATAAACTCCTAACTTTACTATATTACAGTACATATACAATCTTGAAACTAGTTCCAGCACTGAGGTATGTGTTCCTCAGGATGCCATTGTATCGTCTACAAATACTCAACAAATCTGTTCTACAACTGTACAAAACCTAGCTTAAAATCACAAGGCATTTTTGATGCAAGTTTTTAATTTAACTTAATCCTTAAAACCAGGACTCCCTTGCATGCTAAAACAAATGATAAAGGGAAGAAGTGCCTGAAACTCACTGAAAGCACAGTAAGAACATTCCCTTTTAACTGTACAAAAATATGCCTGAAAATATCTTACTTTTTCTTTTAAAAAGATGAGGTCTGTTATGTATCAAAATGTACCCCACACCTGTATTCTGGAGAGGTTTAGGCTGCTTAAATTGTCAAATCAGGAGGTAAACGGAATCAGTTACAAAAAAAACTAACGTTTGCGGCATATAGAAATGACATAAAACCTGTTGTAAAGTAACATCCTGAACATGGTCAGTTCACAGATTTGCTTCGAGTCAGTCCACAGTCCTTTAGTGTTCAGTTCCCTGCAGTTTTTAAGAGGACAAGATGCATAGAAGTTCACAGATTTTTTTCCCTTTTTGCGGTCCGGTTTTTTAGTGGAACAGTAATTGTAGACCTACAGAAAAAAAATCCATCAAACCCTGTCTTGCTGCCAGAAGAGTGTCTGCAGACTGTGTTCTGCTACAGTACCCCGCTTCATAAGCATCTACCTCCTCAAACCTCCCCGGACCCCCGCCGCACCACGGAAGGAGGCAGGACTGGGAACAACTTCTGAACAGGACACCATCATTTTATAACTTCCCCCTTTTCTCTTAGTTATTTTACTCACACGGGATCTTTTTTTTGATCAATCTTTAGTACGTGAACACCAAGTCCGAAAAGTTCGCCTCCAGCCAGTCCCCCGCGATCATCTCGCTCAGCTCTGGTGTGCAATAGTCTGGGAATTCAAAGTGAGAGCCCAGACTGCCCTCGCTGAAAGAGTCCAAGTCCTTATCCACAAGAGAGAGGGAGAGGTTTCCTGAATGAATCGGGTTGTTGTTGTTGCCCCCCAGCTCAGACCCAGACCCCCCCTGAGCGTTGTTGCTGTTATTATTAGGGGCGAAGTTGACACTGAAGTCAAAGAGCAAGTCGTCCGCGTCCTCGGAGCTGGAGGAAGACGTGGAGACGGACCGGGACGAGCCGGGCGAGGAGAGGGACGACGCGGGGTACATCATGGCGCTCTGCTTGGTAATGTTTTTGAAATTGTAAAATAGTCTGTTCTCCGTGGTCTTCCGGACCTCTTCGTACATGCTCGGACACCCCTCGGACTCGGCGGAGGAGCTCAGGGTCGGACTGGCAGGAACTTTTGCTACATTGTACATCATGGGCCGCTCCTCCTCGTCCTCCACCTCCCGTTTAATCCGCACCCGGTGGTAGTCCCTCTCCTCCTCGTACTCCTCCTCATCCTCATCCTCGTCGGTCAGTTCCATCTTCCGGACAGTACTCTTGGTCACTTTTAAACTGGGGAACACGCAGTCATCCGATCCCCCGTAACCGTGATGATGAGAGGACTTAGAACTGGGTTTTGTCGTCTTGGTGATTTTAGAGCATTTGCTCTTGCTGGCCGTCTTTGACATCTTGCTGCATTTCTCCGGAGACGTCCCCGCCGCCGCCGCCGGTTTGGAACCAGCGTCCAGCTTCGGTTTCTTCTTGGGTCGGTACTTGTAGTCGGGGTAGTCGGCCATGTGTTTCAACCGGAGCCTCTCCGCCTCCCGGATGAACGGGATCTTCTCCCCGTCCTTCAGCATCTTCCACCGCTTCCCCAGCCGCTTGGAGATCTCCGCGTTGTGCATGTCCGGCGACTGCTCCATGATCTTTCTCCGCTCGATCTTCGACCACACCATGAACGCGTTCATCGGTCTCTTAATGTGCCCGGTGGCCGTTTTGCACCAGTCCGGGGGGTTGGTGATCGGGACAGGGCTGCACGCCATGAACTCGGTACTCTCCTCCGAGTCGGTAGCCTCCCGGGACAGGCTGCCGTCCGTCTCGCTGTGTGGGTCGGCGTGCTGCACCATGCTTCCCCCGGTTGAACGTGTCTCTCTCTCTCTCTTCCCTCCTCCGGTAGCTGCCGTTTCTTAAACAGCCCCACACACACTGCCCCACAAGTCTCGGTTTTTACGCGCTCCGTTTCACCAGTGTGTCCCCCCCAGTTTTTCTCCAGCTTGTCTCCAGCTCTGTACTTCTGTCCTAGAGTTACAAACCCTGCCTTCTTAACTACTTATTCCGCTCCGCCCAGACGGTGCTTCTCCACCCTCGGTTCCGCCCCCCGGTCTCTCTCATTGGAGGAGGTGAGGTTTGGTAGGAGGGCCGTACGGTACCCGGTACCCGGTGTCTGGCCCCACGCTGAGCGAGACAGGCATATTAAACACACACCGCTCCGGAGACGAACCCAAGCAGCGTCGCGCCGGAGACCCCCGCATCTACAGCCACACCACTAGACTAGATCTCCATTTTTATATGTCAAGGGATGTATGGGTGTTGTGTGTGTGCGTGTGTGTGTGTGTGTGTGTGTGTGTGTGGAGGGGGGGGGGGGGGGTCATTTCGTTGCGTATTTCAGCTTGGGGAGAGGGAGAGGATGTGGTGCAGCAGGCAGACAGGGGCAGGCACCCCCGGTTCACACAACGCGTCTAGAAACATGTATCGGTTCGCGTGTGTGTGGTGGTGGTGCCTTTTTTTTTTCTTCTTCTTCTCACTGAATCGGATGCTGAAGGAAGGTGGCGCACGGACACCGGTTGGAGAGGGTGGCGCGTTTTTTGGAGACGGTGGCGCTTTGGCGTGCTGCTCCAGACAGAGCAGCTGCGGTGTTAGGACACAGAGTACCAGCACAAGTACTGCTGCCTGTCTTAAGTCTGTCACACTCAGGTCTCAGTCACACCTCTCTGGTGAGGGTGTTAATTGTTTCCTGCCTTTATGGCTGAATTAAAGATGAATTAAATCTCCCCCTTTATAGTTCGCACATCCCCCACTGGCTTGTCTCGAATTCACACCGGATCCTGGAACACACAGATGAGCATGTGTTCAACGTTAGACTGTCAATAATTTCCCCCTAAAGCCGATTGTTGTATTTTGTCACTTTATCCAGTTTTACCCCAAACTCAAAATCAGTATTTTTTATTTATTTAATTACATATGTTAATATTAGGTCAATCAAAAGGTATCCTATGGTCTCTATCTCTTTAGAATGATGTTCATGTGGTAAAAAGAGGAGCTCTATGCACACACACACACACACACACACACACACACACACACACACACACACACACACACACAAACACACACACACACACACACACACAGACACACACACACACACACACACACACACACACACACACACACACACACACACACACACACACACACACACTCACTAACACCCTCTCTGACACAAACATTTGGATGTGTGCAGCCCTGTGCTCCCTGCTGAGTTTGCAGTGTCAAGAGGCACCAGCAGTAGCAGAAGTAGCAGCCTCTCCTTCTCTCTCCTTCTCTCTGCTCCAAGGCTGCCCCCCCCCCCCCCCACACACACACACACCAGCTAGCCAGCAGTGCTATTCCAGCATGGCCGATAACGCTTTTTTTTTTCCGTCCCCTAGAGGGCAATCACTTACCCTTTTGAAACCCTCCCCCCACCCTCTCCCACCCAACACACCCAACCTTCCCATCTCCCCACCAGGGTCTTATGAAGTGTCTCCACTGACACTGAGAGAGAGAGAGAGAGAGAGAGAGAGAGAGAGAGGAGGGAGAGAGAGAGAGAGGAGGGAGAGAGAGAGTGGAGGGAGAGAGAGAGAGAGAGAGAGGAGGGAGAGAAATGGAGAGAGTCAGTATTCTTCTCCTTCTCCCATCCTCAAAGCAGACAGAGAGAGAGAGAGAGAGAGAGAGGGGGGGGGGGGGGGTGAGAGAGCAAGAGGGGGAGGAAGGAGAGAGAGTGTGTTCTCCGGTTCCCTCTTCAGACAGTCAGTCTCTCTCCTCCATCAGAGATACTGCTGAAATGCTTTATCATGACCCTCGTCTGCTGATTAAGCCTTATCAGATACACACACACACACAATGTATTCATTTTGTAATACAGAACATATTATGTTGATGTTCTTAATGAATTGTTGGCATTATACATACTGTATATTACTTGTATTTGTTATTTCAAGCTACACGGCATAGCTTGAAATAACAAATCGAAATAATATCCCGTATGTATTCCTGTCTCAACCCACCACCACCACCAGCAGTGTCCCCATCAGCAGCAGCAGGAAGGCCTTATGACGGGCTCATTTAGAACATGAATCACAGGCTGGAGAAGAGAGGAGGAGAGGGGAGGGGAGAGGAGAGGAGAGGGGGGTGGGGAAGAGAGGAGGGGAGAGGAGAGGGGAGGAGGGGAGGGGAGAGGGAAAGGAGGAGGAGAGGTGTGGAGAAGAGAGAGGAGAGGTGTGGAAAGGAGAGGAGAGGAGAAGAGAAAAGAGAGGAGTGGAGAAGAGAAGACAGGAGAGCAGAACAGAGGAGAGTAGGAGAGCAGAGAGGAGAGGAGAGGAGAAGAAAGGAGGGGAGATGAGAAGAGAAGAGAGGAGAGGAGAGGAGAAGAGAGGAGAGGAGAGGAGAAGAGAGGAGAAGAGAAGGGAGGAGAGGAGAAGAGTGGAGAGGAGAGGAGAAGAGAGGAGAGGATAGGAGAAGAGAGGAGAGGAGAGGAGAAGAGAGGAGAGGAGAGGAGAAGAGAGGAGTGCTTAATGATGAGCAGGCAGGGCCTCCGTCCTGGCCATTAGCCTGGCTCATTATTGGCTGTGAATGAGGTGCTGGTGTCAGCCCATGCAGGGCTGCGATGACTCATCCCTCTATCCCAGGCAGGGAGGGGGGAGGCAGGGAGGGAGGGCGGAGGGAGGGAGGCAGGGTCTCAGATCCATGTGTGTCTCTGAGATACAGAGGAAAGAACCAAAGAACATAAAGAATGACGCCTCACTGCCTCTCTGTGTTTCCTGGGGAGGGAAAGGAGAGCTATATTCATAACGTAATATTGGCCGTGTGTCGAGAGCCATAGCCACGATGTATGTTCATGACTATTGATTAAAAAAAAAGTGTCTAGGATGTAAATGTACTGTACGTATTTTGCACAGGTAACATGATTTCCTGCGGCCTTGAAGTCAAATGTGAATAGCCTTTCATTTGGCATTTCATTCTGCTATTATATATCGACTGTAGCACTCCACTCTACTCTTACAAAGCAGTGGAGTGTTGAATGAAGTGAATCTTCGTTTTTCCTGTAGGAACATTGAAAGGGGTTTTCAGTAGAAGTAATGCCCCCCCCACCCCCCCTCTGCTTATCTAAAACCCCTCAGAGCAGACACTGGCCTCACAAAGGAGCAGTGAAGCGCTGGATCAATACTCACCCCCTGACTAGGGGCCTATCTGATGCATGGATCCATCTCCACACACACACAAACACACACACACAGGCATGACACACACACACACACATACATGACACACGCACACACTTGACATGCACACACACACACATACACACACACACACACACACACACACACACAACTAGAGGCTATCCATCTCCTCTGCATAGGCTGCAGACAGCTGTGGACCTCTGTGAGGGCATAATCTGATGGGACTCACAATGGGGCCAGGGGTGTGTGTGTGTGTGTGTATGTGTGTGTGTGTGTGTGTGTGTGTGTGTGTGTGTTTGTGTGTGTGTGTGTGTGTGTGTGTGTGTTGGGGGGCCCCATAGAGACGCAAATTAACTCCTCACTTGACAGACTTCACATTCTACAATGGACTCGGTCACCATTCTGCGGTGGCAGTGTGTATTGTTCTGGATGGGGCGTGAATGTAGAGGTGTTTTCAATTGCAATACAGTGGGCCCACTTCATGTTAATGCGTTGGTAATGCACCAGGGTCTTATTAAGAGAGACAGACCTCAGGGCGGTGTCATGTGAACAGCGGTGGTGGATACACACCTATAGGATGGGTTGTTAGACCAGTTCACCGTTCAAGGTCATTATTGATTGAGAGGTTAGTTTTTGAATGTTGTAATAGTATTTTTTTTTATTGTGTGAGCTATTATTATCCAATTGGCTTTTTTGTTGTTATTGTGTGAGCTTCTGTAACTCCTTAATTTCCCCTCTGGGATCAATAAAGTACCTGTCTGTCTGTCTGTCTGTCTGTCTGATTGTCTGTGTGTGTGTGTCTGTCTGTTTGTCTGTCTGTCTGTCTGTCTGTCTGTCTGTCTGTCTGTCTGTCTGGCTATCTATCTAGACTTCTGTCTAAAAAAAATGTGTGTTATCATTGCTTTACAAGGGACCAAGGTGCAAGTGAAAATGTGGACAGCTATGTCACAGAACTGAAATTGTTGGTGAAAACATGCATGGCTGCATGGAAGTCAATGGTTCTAGTTCCCTCCCAGTGTGTTGTGGTGTGTAGTGTAGTGTGATGTGGCTTGGTGTGGTGTGTTAGTGTGTTAGTTCTTTTTTGTTTTAAAATAAAATAAAAGCCCAACTTGAAAAACTACTTGTGCTGTCACTGTTGACCTTGTATGGAACTGTGGTTGCATCATTGAGAGTTCTCAACATAGAAGGCTCTGGGAGTTATGGGTGCAGTAATTGTCACAATTGCCTCACAAAGGAGAATGGCTAGTCTAATCAGGTATAGATGGCCTTCTATTTCTGGCCCTTTTCCAGCCCCCCAGCCCCCCTGGACCCTCCCAAACCCCCCATCTTCCCTGGCCTTCCGGCGTGGGCTACGGTGGGGTTGGACATTACTCCAGAGGAATTTGCTTCATTTTTCAGATCTGGAAGTGGCAATGGCTGGGCTGTGGTTTTCAAGGTGATAGAGCGCTCATACCAGACATGCCTGTCTGTTTTTTTGCTGGGGTTTGTTGGCTACAAACTCCACAAAGTTTACAAAAAGTGGCTGTTGGGGTCACTGGTAAGTGTAGCATTATCTCTCCTTTCGAATCTTCCAGTCTATATCATATTTTAGTCTCCATCAAGATGGCTGTAAAAACAAATCCATCTTGCACAAAAGCATAAGCTAATATATCATAACGATCAGCACTGATCAGCTGGAGGATTTCTCCCTGCAGAGAAACGATGCCGTGCGGACCACAGTCGCCACCCAGTCTGAGCAGCTCAGCGAGGGTCCGGCCCTGGAGCAGACCCTCCTGGCCGTGGAGCACACCCTCCTGGCCCGGTTCACGGACGTGGACGTCCGACTGGTGGGCCTGGAGGAGAGGCTGCAGGAGGTGGGTGACCGAGGGCTGACCCGCCGGGACACAGAACCATCTTCTGGCTGCCCCTCGCAAGGACAGAGTGAAGACACGGCAGAGCTTAGGAGAAGCACAGCAGGCGACAAAGGCTGAGTCTGGTTGTCCTACTGGTCCTGAAAAGGACAGCTTTAAAGCAGAAAATGTGACCATCTTAAGTCTAGTATTATTTTGTGGTTATTGTTGTAGCCTATGTATTGTTGTGCTTATTCTAAGAAATAATATAAGCACATATTCAGATGAACTTCTATATTAAATTGGTTTAATATATGGTTTCTGTGTTTTCTGTTTTGTCTGTCTGACTTTTTTCTGTAAAATTTCTAAAGCGTCCATGGGTTTCAGTGAAAGGCGCTATATAAAACCAAGATTATTATTATTATTATTATTATTATTATTATTATTATTATTATTATTATTATTATTATTACAAGGGTGTATGTTTGCATATTGGTATGGACATGTCCCTACCAACATTTTGGAGGTCATAATTGTCCCTACCAATATTTGAGTGGCTCATTTAACTGGAGTTACAATTACAATAAGTGTGATTTTGCACCCCACATTTGTTTTTTAAATAATCATACCATTGCTATTTTAAAACATTTTGCTACTTTGGAAAGTAGTCTATGAATGTATGAATGCATGTGATATAATCCCCCCCACCCCCTTTCAACTCTATGTGGTCCACTCCAATCCTCAAGGAAAACACGTCTTTTTTTCAATTAGAGAAAATCTTGCCTAGCTATGAAAAGACAGAGACAGACAGCTCTCAACTTTGAGAAGATGCCTAAAAAGCCAAAACCACCCGATGGCCAGAAACAGGTAGCTTGCTGGATGGATGTCATGTCAAACCTACAGCCACATCTGGTGCGCTGTGCAAGCTAGCTAACTGAAGTCTAATTTAGCTGTTTAGATTGGTAGCAGTTAGCTGGCTGGCCTAGCCCGTGAGAAGCTAGCTAGTATTGTGCTGGATTGATGTCACAGTCACCTTAAAGTATATAGTGATCCAGTATTTAGTGATCCAGAAACTGTTGTTTTTTATATCGAGTGTTTGGCCTGCTTCAAAACATCAACTTGTATTATGAAAATGAGTTGACACAATAACTTTCAGTTTCATTTTCGCGCATTAAAACCCTTCTGCGCCGAAATGTACCGCCGCCGGCACAAATCCACACCCGACATCAAGGACCCCAATTGAAATAAGCCAGTGGCTTTCTTGGGTTTTTATCCTGTTAGTTGACCTTGTATGTAATATGTACTGTCATGTACCTACTTCTGCAAATCTTCTAATAAAGTTTTCAATCAAAAAAAACATTGTAATTACCGTAATTTCTAAACGGTTTGTGCTATCGAAAAAATGCTATCCAACTGTCCCTGAAAGCTGAGATGTTGCACTTCAAGCAACATATAGGGTATTACGGTAAAATGTGACGTGACGACATTCTCAGAGTCGGTTTACTCACAGTGAAGGCGGAGCGTTCTGTGGATGAGTTACAGAGGAGTTTGGTTTGAATGAATGAATGAATGAATGAATGGTCTTTATTGTCATTGATATAGTACAGGTACCAAACAACGACATTTGGGAGGGGGGGGGCTCCCCTGGTGCTAGGAAGAAGAAAAAAAAGAACTAAAAACAAGAAGGGAAAAGAGCTGGTTTACATAAATAAAGGCTATGTACACTATCCACTATACTATACTATACAAATAAAACACTGTGCTGTACTCTATGCTATGCTATAGGCTACCTATTCTAACATTTCCTATTCTCTGAACCTTATGTACCCTAGGGTTGTCATATTGCACATAGTGTTATTGCACATTCATTTAAAGTGTCGCAGTTTGCAGGTTTGAAATGTACACAGTTGTGTTTCAGTATTACACTTGATTTCAATCTAGTAGCTGCCATCAATTTGTCTAGATTGTCCAGGGCCTAGAACCTAGGTCTTTGCTATGTTCAGAGCCTGAATGGCCCTGGGGTAGAAGCTGAGCTTCAGTCTGTTTGTCCTTGCGAACATGGTCCTGAACCGCCTGTTCGAGGGCAGCCGAGCAAAGTGTTCGTACCCAGGGTGGCATGGGTCTCTGGAGATCTTGGAGGCCTTCCTGAGGCAGCGTGTGTTGTACAGCTCTTCCAGAGAGGGGAGGGGGGCGCCGGTGATCTTCTGGGCCGATCTCACGACTCTCTGTAGCGCATTCCTCTCTGCGGCTGTGCAGCTGGAGAACCAGATGCAGATGCAGTAGGTGAGGATGCTCTCCACTGCGCCGCGGTAGAAGGCCACCAGCATCTCCTGTCCGATGTGGTCTTTCCTGAGGACTCTCAGGAAGTAGAGCCGCTGTTGTGCCTTCTTGATGATGGCTGCTGTGTTGATCTTCCAGGACAGGTCATCCTGTATGTGCACCCCCAGGAATCGGAGGGTTGAGACTCTCTCCACGCTCCCTCCATCGACGAGCAGGGGCTGGACCTCAGATTTTTTCCTCCTGAAGTCCACGATGATTTCCTGGGTCTTTGACTGGTTCAGCAGCAGGTTGTTAACCTTGCACAGCTTGCTCAGCTGCTCTACCTCATCCCTGTACGCCGCCTCGTCCCCCCCCGAGATGCAGCCCACCACGGTGGTGTCGTCTGCAAACTTTACGATGGAGTTGCTGGGGTGGACGGGGGTGAAGTCGTAGGTGTAGAGGTTGTAGAGGATGGGGCTTAGCACGCAGCCCTGGGGGGACCCAGTGCTGAGTCTGAGGGCTGTGGAGGTGTGGGAGCCCACCCGCACCCTCTGGGGGCGGTCAGACAGGAAGTCCTTGATCCATGCACATATAGAGTGTGATAGTCCCAGGTCTAGTAGTTTGGTCACTAGCCTGTCTGGAAGGATGGTGTTGAAGGCAGAGCTGAAGTCCACAAAGAGCAGTCTCGCATAGCTGTTTCCTCTCTCCAGGTGGGATAGAGTGGAGTGGAGAGTCGTCGCGATGGCGTCCTCTGTGGACCTGTGGGCTCTGTAGGCGAACTGGTATGGATCCAGGTTGGGCGGGAGGCGTGTGACTATGTGGGCCTGGACTAGTTTCTCGAAGCACTTCATGATGATTGGTGTGAGTGCCACCGGGCGGTAGTCGTTTAGGCAGCTCACCGTGCTTTTCTTCGGGACTGGGATGATAGTTGAGGTTTTCAGGCAGGGTGGGATGGTGGCCTGGGACAGGGACTGGTTGAAGATGTTGGTGAAAACCCCGGCCAGCTGGTCGGCGCAGTCCCTCAGCACCCGTCCCAGGACGCCATCCGGCCCTGAGGCTTTCCTGGGGTCCACCGCCTTCAGCACGCGTCTCACTTCATGCTCTGTGAGGGTGAGGCTGCTGAGAGCTGGAGAGAGTGGTGTTTGTGTTGTGGTTACCTCCATTCGCCCCTCGTCGAACCGGGCGTAGAAGGAGTTCAGCTTTTCCGCCAGCAGGGGGTCGTCCTCCGCGGCTGTGAGCCTGTTGTCTCTGAAGTTTGTCATGTGCTGAACCCCCTGCCACACCCGCCTGGAGTCGTTGCTCAGGAAGCATTCCTCAATCTTCTCTCTGTGGTCTGCCTTGGCCTCCCGGATGCCACGCTTTAGGTTAGCCCTGGTGGTGCTGTACAGCAGTGTGTCCTTCCCTGAGAAGGCGTTGTCCCTCTCATTGAGCAGTTTTTGGACCTTCCCAGTCATCCATGGCTTCGTGTTGGGGTAGACCCGGACCCGTGGTTTACAAAAATGTTGCTAGCGCGGGCTTTAAACTTAAAAAAAGTATTATTATTATTATTAAAAATGTCTCGGAAATCATTGAGGGTGTCAAAACCTCCATCTCGATTTATCGAGGAGTCAGAGGACGACAGTGAACGCGGGGACGTGATTTCGTCTTCATCAGCGTGAGTAACTTTGCATGTTGTAGCCTAACACATTTGTAGCCTAACTTTTTGGGTAACTCGCATAATATTTTCCTTCGGGATGAATGAGACTCAAGCTATACTCGTATGTTATATTATCTACATTACTTTTAGCATGCCTTCTGAGGGGAGGAATGGAAGTATTGAGAGGGGAGAGAGTGCACACCGCAGCCATAACATCGGGCACGGTGCCGGCGGTGACAGCTTCAGAAGCCGGTCACCAATCAGAGCAACCGGTTGGAAAACGGAGGCAGACCCTGACATTGCCCCCAAACCACCACGGTTTGCTCCCAAAAGGAGCCCCGGAGTTCAGTCCCCCCTCAACACTGGGAATCCATCCCCAGGCGAAATATTTTTACAGTTTTTTGATGAGGAGATTATGAGAGTGCTGTGTAACAACACAAACAGCAAAGCAGCAAAGAATAAAGAGAATGGTAAAACATTTGCGTGGAGAGAGTTGACCCCTGCAGACATGAAGCAGTACCTGGGCATCATGCTTTACATGGCGGTGCTGCACCTGCCCAAGGTGAGAGATTTTTGAAGGAAAGAAACCATCTTTCATGTGCCGTTTCCAGCCACCATGATGCCCAGAGACCGCTTCATGGCAATTTCTGCCAATCTCCACATGAGCGATCCAACTGAAGATGTGGAGAATGACAGAAAAAGGGGCACTGAAGAATATGACCTCCTCCACCGGGTCAGGCCACTGTATGGCATGATCAGGAACCGCTGCATGGCCATTTACCATCCCAGGCAACACATCTCTGTCGATGAGAGGATGTTCGCCACCAAGGCCCGGTTGTCCATAAAACAGTACATGAGGGCAAAGCCCACCAAGTGGGGGCTGAAGTTTTTTGTTCTTGCCGATGTAAATGGCTATACCATCGACTACAGGCTCTACACCGGCAAGTCCAAGTTTGCCACTGGGAAGGGTCTGTCGTTTGATGTTGTGGCTGACCTGGTGAACAAGAACTTCCTGGGCTCTGGTTATCACATATATTGTGATAACTACTACACCAGCCCAGCCCTCTTCAGACACCTCGGCCAGCAGGGATTTGGGGCATGTGGAACCTACCGGCAGGGTAGAGTTGGCACTCCATCCTCTCAGGAGAATGCTGTGTGTAAAAGGTAATAACAGTAATAATACTATCTAGACAGAATAATAATAGTAATAATACATTTGATTTTATTTGTAATGCACTTTTAGTTTGAAACACCTCAAAGGTCACCACGAGGAACCATCTGGTGGATCAGGGATGGTAACCTGCTCTTTGTAATGTGGATGGACACGAGAGAGGTGTCCATGTGCACCAATGTCCATCCAGTCTACACTGGCGAGACGGTACTGCGCTGGCAGAAGACAGGTATTGACATAATGCTGTAATGTAACCTTTTGTCAGTTGATGAATAAATGACAGGAGCAAAACACATTGAATTACCATTGTGACAATGTGCACCCTCCTTTTCTCTCCTATCTATCTAGCTGATGGACAAAATGAGAGGGTCCCCATCCCCAGGCCCACAGCTGTCGGGGAGTATAATAAGTACATGGGGGGTGTTGATACATCTGACCAGATGCTGGGGACAAACTTAGCTTGTGTATATAGTCTGTTCTTAATTATTTGTATATAGTCTGTTCTAAATCATTTGTATATAGTCTGTTCTTAATTATTTGTATATAGTCTGTTCTAAATTATTTGTATATAGTCTGTTCTAAATCATTTGTATATAGTCTGTTCTTAATTATTTGTATATAGATAGAAAAAACCCTCTAAAATCTAATCAATTGTTGTGTTTTTCTTCCCTCAAAACATTTCAGTAATGTCAGATATTGAAAGCTGAAGTAATCCTGACAAAAGGAGCAACGGCATTTACTCACAGGACATTATCTGACATTTTTACAGCCAAAACATTACAAAATACTTTTATTCTTGAGTAAAAACCTATAAAACCCAATTCCGATTTTCTTTTTCCTCCATGTCACTAATCACTAGAATGGTCATTACTCTTGAACAATATAAGATATTTCTAACCTGTCTTCTATTCTGAATTGCCAACAGAATTGTGCATGCCTCATACCCTCTAACTTTCCTTCAAGCTTGTAAGTAAAATGGTTTAAAATGCAGTTTTCTGATGGAGTATGGCAGCCGGAGAAGATTTTTGTAAAGATTGCTGTGTGAAATCTGCTGGATAAAGGATAGTTATTCTCAAATAATAAAATAAATATTGATACCATTTAAAAGCCCTAGCTCTTCTCTTTAAAATGGTCATATCATGTTGGCTATGTGATGTAATATGAAAACACAACAAATGTTCTTGTATCGGAATGCCATATTCTGGAATATGACTGAATACGGAATATCACTGGTTTAACCTACACACCACACCTCTGGGGAAAGCCTGAGTGGCTGAACCGTTAGTCTGGTGCCTGTACATGTACAATAAAGGAATCATCTTTTTGGAGTCTGTGAGTGCTGGAGTTTTTACTTTAATATTAACCCTACACTGGCTGGTACGCCATACCAGCCTGATCCAAAATTCATAGCAGTAGGGAGCCAGGTGAGGTTGTTTAAAAATGATAGTGTGATTAAACATGCTTTTAAACATACATCATTATGTTTAATATGTTATTACAGTATTATTATTATTATTAATATTAATATTAGTGTTTGTGACTATCTGTTTTGATGTGCACGCCAGGGTGGTCATAGTTGTCAATAGTGGTCAGTTGGTCGCTGCGGCGCGCCTATGATGTCACAATGGCTCCCCCTAACACCAGGGGAGCCACCCCTCCTAAATTTCGTTGTTTGGTACCTGTACTGTAACAATGACAAATAAAGTCCATTCCATTCCATTCCATTCCATTCCATTCCTTATGATGTCACAATGGCTCTCCCTATGACTCCCCCTAGGTCTGGGGCAGCAATGATTTGTCACTTGGACACCGTTGAGACTACCCAGCAAGACGCCAGTGAAGACGACTGGAGAACCTACTAGAACCACAGAGGCCTTCATTTTCAGAGAGAAGGTGGTCAGTATGGACAGCAGGGAGTATTTCAAACCAGCCTGGGCCACAGTAGGAATGTCGATCAGCTCAGAGGAGCTGAAGAAGATGCTGGAGAGCAAGGAGGACTATAAGACCTCCATCCTGGAGACCTGGATGCCTGACCTGGGCTGCATCACCCTTCTCAGCGTGGCCGCCCTGGTCCTCTTCCTCATCTACCTGTGGGTCACCAAGAGGAGGACCCCTGCACAGGTGAGTTTATAGGAGGGAAAAACAACAAACAGCAACATACAACTAGGGATGTCCCGATCCCATTTTTTCACTACCCATACCGATACCGATACCTGGGCTTCAGGTATCTGCGATACCGATATCAATCCGATATTTGTATTTATTGTTTTACTCCTGAATAATAACAAATTTTTCTATTAAAGACTGCCAGCCTTTATTCAAGCAACAAAAACAGTACTCTGCAGTACTCAGTGACCAACTGGTTTAAAGTTAAAACAATTTAAACTGCAGCATTCAGCATTGTAGAAAAAAAAAAGAGTTACTGTCTGATTTCTAGTTTTAGTGCCTTCATGTTTTTATTCTATTTATCTTCTCTTACAAATGGCAAATCAATTATAGCACCCTTTTTAAAAGTGTAGCCTAGTGACGCTGCTGGTGAGACCAGAAACCAGTCCCAGAATCAAAGGGGTGTCAACAATATTTGCTTTTTGTTTTTTTCATAACAGGCAACTTTAAGTTTTAAAGTACCACTCGATATAATATACAACAGTTTAACTAAATCAATAAATACTTATAATCTGTGGGTTGGATTCACTGTTGCCAGAGGCTACCGGTAAGTGATACCTGGCTTGTAAACATACTTTCGTTTTTAGAACGAAATGTTAGCTGCTAGCTGTTAGCAGCATTTTTAGCAGTCACCATTCTTGAGCAAAACATTGATACAAACAAACATTCAAATACTCGTGTGGTCTTGAATTTTTTTTCCGATTTCAATGTATGACGCATCATTTGAAAGCTTACCATCTGTAGTTTCAGACTATGTAAACAACCGAAAAATTACGTAAGCAAATGGTTTATGATTTCACCAGCTAGCATCATGACATTGTCAGACTCCTTACACACAGGTAGCTACTAGCCAACTCTCATACCCGTGACCACTGACTACTACTGTTGTCATCACGTGAGTGACACGCCGGATCGCGAGCCCCAGATCGCTGCCTATTTTTTTTCTGGTGCGATCTGTGATCCAGCATTCAGGACCAATATCGCGGCGATATGCGATATCAATATCGGATCGGGACATCCCTACATACAACATACCTATTTACCATAGGAACACACTCAGGTACTGTATGTCTGGGTCTCTTTCCAGGGCCAATGTTGGCTCCTGGACTGCAAGGGAGACTGCAAGGGCTTCCAGCTGCAGGAGCAGGACCAGCAGGACCTGCTGGTGGTGGACTGCTTGGAGCAGCTCATCGCCACCCTGGAGTACGTGCACGTGTGCCGGAGGAGGGCCATGGACAAGAGAACCTGCAACAGAAGACTGAGGAGGCACTAGCCGTCTCCTGATGAAGGCTCATCTTCCGGGAGCCAAAGCCTGTTTATTTTTTTATATTGTTTTGGGATGAACCTTGTTTTGTCAGGTAAAGTTTTTTTCTCTGCTGTTTCTTGTTGCTTGGGGGTACCTCTTCAAAATAGGCTCTGGCCAAGGAACAGGCTGCAAATCCTCTGCAACCAACCTCTACTGGGAAACACCTCGCTCTCCAACCAGCCTGCTGGCAGTCACTGACCAGTCCCGCGTACTTGGAGAGCTTCCTCTCAAAGGCTTCTTCCAAGCGGTCTTCCCACGGGACTGTCAGTTCCAGCAGCACTGCTTGCCTGGTGGACTCAGACAAGAGAACAATGTCTGGTCGCAGGGTGGTCTCAGCGATGAGGTCTCTACACCTGCTGGGGACATGATGCTTCGTCAAGGTGAACTGAACCAGCTTGTGTGGAATGGAGCCGAATGCATTTGCCAGGTCAAGCCACAACACTGACAGGTTGCCTTTGTTCTCTCGGGCCTCCCGAATGAGCTGTGTCACCACGCCGGTATGCTCCAGACAACCTGGCATTCCTGACACACCGCCCTTCTGGACGGATGTATTGATGTAGGTGTTCTTTGCCAGGTAGGTACACAGCCGTCTGGAAACAGTGCTGAAGAAAACCTTTGCCTCAACACACAGCAGGGAGATGATGCGGAACTGGTCTAGCTGAGTGGAGTTTTCCTCCTTCGGGATCCAAACCCCTTCAGCCACTTTCCATTGTTCAGGTATCCTCCCCCTTCTCCAGAAGACTTTCCACAGACGCAGCAGGAGTTTGGGACAGTTCTTGTACACTTTGTATGAAGTGCCACTCGGTCCTGGAGCAGAGCTTGCCCTTGCTTTGCGGACAACCTCCCTGACTTCCTTCCGCTGCAGCTCCAACATGTCGAATTGCTCTTCCGGTTCAGGGGGGTCTATGAGGATGTTGCACTCTCCCAACTCCTGCTCTCTTGCGGGATCGCTGTACGTCTGCTTCAGATGATGGTCTATCTCTTCCTGCGAGGAGGCCAGTTTGCCACTGCGCTTCTGCCCGAGCAAATCCTTCATGAACTTGAAGGGATTGGCTATGAATGCAGCACGTTTACGTGCCCTCTCACGCCGCCGCCTCCGATGCCACTCAGCCCGGCGGAGAATCCTGATGTTTTTCCGTAGGATGCACATTAGCTGGGCCAGGCCAGTGCGTTCCTCCTCTCCTGCCACCTTGTACTGGGACTTCAGCGCTTTCATCTCCTGCCTGATGTTATGGATCTTTGCAGCTCTTTGGTTCTTTACGTAAGATGTTCCTGAACATGCTCAAGAGATATCACAGGGCACCCTCCTGTATTTTGAAGAGGTACCCCCAAGCAACAAGAAACAGCAGAGTCTTTTTTTTACCCAACAAAACAAGGTTCACCCCCATGGCTCCCGGACTATAAGTAGATACATGATGAGCATTGCAATCATTTCAAATTAAAATCTTGAATGAAAATGTAATTTTCTTCTCTGGGGTTTTTATTAAGAGAGTGGTGTGTTATTGTAAAGTAAGGTAATATCTTCTTAAATCAAATAATCAAATCTAGTGTTGCAGCCTATCTGCCTGTCCATTCAAGACACTTATTGGCAGTAGCCGATTCGAATTTCAGAATCAATATCAATAATAATAATAATAATAACAATGATAATAATACAGTTTTTCCCAATTGCTAAAACACAAAAGCCAATTCTCTAAACCAAATGACCAGTTCTCTAAACACATTTAATAAAACTAGCCCCCATTTGCCAAAACCATAAACACATTTCACATGAAGACACAATTCACAAAACACAATCCTCCTTTTCTCATAAATCTAAACACATTTTGTCTTGCTAAAACACAAGTTGCAAAAAACTTTGCTCAAATTCTCAAATTAAAGCTCATGTGATGCAAAATGCTTGCCACAGTCAGCAAAATGTGAACACAATGAACACACCTGGCTTCATTCATTAAACATAACGACTCAATATTTAAGACACTTGTTGCAAATGATTGTGGTGTGTGTGTGTGTGTGTGTGTGTGTGTGTGGTATAGTTCCATAAATAAAAATAAAAACATCACACTCTGAACATTGTTTTCAGTGAGTATTGTTGTGTGTAATGGATCCTCTGTAGTGTTTGCATTGAGTTGTGATACAGTACAGTAGTGTACATGTTACGGTACATGTGGGAATACGGTACATGTGGGAAAACTAGGGTTAGGGTTAGGTGCTAGGGTTAGGGTTAAGGTTAGGGTTAGGATTAGGGGTAGGGTTAGGGTTAGGGTTAAAGTTAGGGTTAGGGTTAGACATGCCAGCATGTACCAAGTCACCCTAGCACCTAACCCTAACCCTAGTTTTCTCACATGTACCGTTATTTTCTGTATACACACATCTATGAATGCCCAATACTCTACAGTGATATATTCTGAGAACAGATACTGTAAAATTTCTAAAAATGT
>NC_137674.1:29822088-29827088 GCF_963989245.1 Nansenia antarctica | reverse complement strand
CAGGCAGGCAGGCAGGCAAACAGACAGACACATAAACAGACAGACACATAAACAGACAGACACAGATAGACACACAGTCACACACAGTCACACACAGTCACACACACACACACACACACACACACACACACACACACACACACACAGAGACAGACAGACATATCCTGAGGCTCAAACTCAGGGGTGACCGTGCCTTTGCTGTCGCAGAACCTAGACTGTGGAATAGCATCCCCCTCTCAATTAGATCTGCCCCCTCCATTGACTCTTTTAATCCAGACTTAAAACGTATTTGTATTCTTTAGCCTTTCCTTAAACATTTTTTTGTATTATTATTTGTTGTTGTTCTTTTTGTACTTTTATGTGTGTCTTTGTGCTTGCGTTATTATGATTGTGTGTGTATATCGTGATTTTATTGCCTTTTAATGTGATCTTAATCCATGTACAGCACTTAGGTCAGCAAAAGTTGTTTTAAATGTGCTTCATAAATAAACTTGACTTGACTTGTACTCTGATGTGTTCCTGGTTTCTGGTCTTTGCACCACAAGCTCAACAAGTGGCAGGGGGTTCAAAGCAGCTGTGGTAGAACACACACCCTTCTGGCGTAGGCACGGGCACCGCTGCGTTAGGCCCTTTACCCCGGCCCTGAGAGGTCAGGCATAACTCACAATCACACTTAAACATTCCCCCGCAGTAAGTCAATGAAATTATATGAGAAGAAAATAAAGATTTGGTAGCAGTACGGCTGTATGGTGGGGGTGTCATCAGCATGGTATTTTGTTCACTTTCTTGTTTTAGATTTACAGAATTAAGTACATGTTGAAATGTCTTGTGTGGGTTTTGTTTGCCAAGACACAGTGGTGTGTTCACTTTCTTGTTCTTGATGTTCTTTCAGCAGTGCTTTGCAACAAAGCAGTGGAAAGTTGACTAAATGTTGGCCCCTGAAACGCGGTAGGATCTGGTTGTGATGTAGCTTTGACCTAGCAGACACATTCTGTTCTCATAAATTCCCATAAATTCTCATTCTGTTCCAGTTTGGTTTATTCCACCCATGCACTAGCATTACCTTAGCATTGCCCTAGCATTGCCCTAACATTGCCCTAACATTACCCTAACATTACCCAAGCATTGCCCTAGCATTGCCCTAACATTGCCCTAGCATTGCCCTAAAATTGCCCTAAAATTACTCTAGCTTTGCCCTAGCTTTGCCCTAACGTTACCCTAACATTACCCTAGCATTGCCCTAGCATTGCCCTAGCTTTGCCCTAACATTGCCCTAACATTGCCCTAACATTGCCCTAGCATTGCCCTAACATTACCCTAACATTGCCATAACATTACCCTAACATTACCCTAACATTACCCTAGCATTGCCTAGCTTTGCCCTAGCATTGCCCTAACATTGCCCTAGCTTTGCCCTAACATTGCCCTAGCATTGCCCTAACATTGCCCTAACATTGCCCTAGCATTGCCCTAACATTGCCCTAGCTTTGTCCTAACATTGCCCTAATATTGCCCTAACATTGCCCTAACATTGCCCTAACATTGCCCTAGCTTTGCCCTAACATTGCCCTAACATTGCCCTAGCTTTGCCCTAACATTGCCCTAGCATTGCCCTAGCATTGTCCTAACATTGCCCTAACATTGCCCTAGCATTGCCCTAACATTGCCCTAACATTGCCCTAGCATTGCCCTAACATTGCCCTAGCTTTGTCCTAACATTGCCCTAATATTGCCCTAACATTGCCCTAGCTTTGCCCTAACATTGCCATAACATTGCCCTAGCTTTGCCCTAATATTGCCCTAGCTTTGCCCTAACATTGCCCTAACATTGCCCTAGCTTTGCCCTAACATTGCCCTAACATTACCCTAGCTTTTCCCTAACATTGCCCTAGCTTTGCCCTAACATTGCCCTAACATTGCCCTAGCTTTTCCCTAACATTGCCCTAACATTGCCCTAGCATTGCCCTAGCATTGCCCTAGCATTGCCCTAGCATTGCCCTTGCACCTTCTGAGGAACTGTTTCATTCCAGCCCACAATGGCCACAGCCTGTAAATAAGGAAAGTCACATTCCCAAAGCTGGTTTTATGATGTTGTTATTGCTTGGTGCATAAGTGTTGTTGTAGAAACCAAACAAACAATGAAATGCAGAGCGTGAAATATCCAAACTACTGCCTGGGCCTGGTGTCAGACCCAGACCTAACCAGACCAGAACCTGTGATCTGTCAGTCAGGACCAGACCTGTCATCAGTCTGGACCAGACCTGTCACCTGTCAGAACCAGACCTGTCACCTGTCAGAACCAGACCTGTCACCTGTCAGAACTAACCTGTCACCTGTCAGAACTAACCTGTCACCTTGTCTCTGGCAATCATTGTATGAAACTTTCCACTTGTAATGATTTCTTTCTTGAAGAGTTGTTTTATAGTTCTGGATTGAAGTCATATCTGAGTCAAAAACAATATTTTAGGTGCATCCCCACAGAGACAGAGATATGAGTTATGTTCCCTGCCATATCTGTTCCTTCTGGTTAATTCCCTTTATCACAGAGAGAACCAGAGATCTGAAGAGGTGTTACCGACACAACAACAGGAAATAATGGAATCAGAAGGAAATTACAACCAAATGAAGACATGGGATTACAATAAGAAGATAATAACAAACCACAACATGAAATCAACAACAACAACAACCACTATTCAGGCAATCTAACCTTGAGAACAACAGGTGATAACAAAACAAAAAAGTTCACCCGAGAGAGAGGGGGGGGGGAGAAAGAGAGAGAGAGAGAGTGTGTGTGGGGGGGGGGGATACAGAGAGTGTGTGTGGGGGAGAGAGAGAGAGATAGGGAGAGAGAGGGGGGGGGGAGAGAGAGGGAGAAAGGGAGTGAGAGCAAAAGAGAGGGGGGGAGGGAGAGAGGGGGGGGAGAAAACGATAAAGGGAGTCAGAGAGAGAAAGAGAGAGAGAGAGAGAGAGAGAGAGAGAGAGAGAGAGAGAGAGAGAGAGAGAGAGAGAGAGAGAGAGAGAGAGAGAGAGAGAGAAGAGACAAACACCACACCACACCACACTCTTGTTTGAACATTGAGTAGATAAGATTGCTCAGAGTTATCAGTTAAGGACGTACTCCCTGGAGGAAGAAGGCCCAGAGAGAGGCCTCCTCGGCCTGGTGGGAGGGAGGGGGAATCAATGCCTCACCTCCAGCACCGTGACAAACAGCCAGCCCACGTCTGGACTGGAAGGAGGGAGCATCGGGTACTTTCCCAGTCCAAAATACTGTGGGTTTTCCTTGAAAAAGTGTCATTTTCCCTGGACAGTGAGAACACTTGTGTGTGTGTGTGTGTGTGTGTGTGTGTGTGTGTGTGTGTGTGTGTGTGTGTGTGTGTGTGTGTTTGTGTGTTCTGCGTGTTTTTATGTGGTTACATTGTTTGTTTCACCCTGTAGACATGTTGGTGAAGTAAGGTTTTGTTGAGAACATGAATCCCAACATGCATTGTGGTAGAAGTCCAGTATTGGAGCTCTGCTATGGTCCTTTCAACTGTCAACAAGACCGTGACACTATGAAACCATTTCAGGGTCAACGATTGGGGCCTATATCTTGGGGATACTGAATATAATAGTTTTTTTTCCTCTTCCTATAGATATGTATATACAGAATAGACTATTTTAAAGAGTCCCACACTTCGAAAAAAAAATCTACTTCAATTTGTATGGTCACCTTCCCTCTACTTATCATAAATATGCACATATAGACTGGTATTTTTCCAACCATTCATATCAGAGGTCCACCCTCACTGTGTCCTCCTCGGATGGCAAGTCTGTGGCATTTCCTTCATGTTTCCAGGGTGTGTGTGTGTGTGTGTGTGTGTGTGTGTGTATGTGTGTGTGTGTGTGTGTGTGTGTGTGTATGTGTGTGTGTGTGTGTATGTGTGTGTGCGTGCGTGAGTGTGTGCGTGAGTGTGTGCTGCGTGCGTGTGTGCGTGTGTGTGTGTGTGAGAGAGAGTTCTCAGACTGCCCTTCAAGATTGATTTTCCTAAAATGTCCCTCTTTTTTTTTTTTTTTCCGAAACCCATCCACACGTTCTTTCTCCATGTTATGAAAGCTACTATCTCTGAGCTGTGAATGTCAAGGGAGGAAAGAGTGGCGAGGAAAGTTTTGGCTAATCTATGTCTGTGTGTGTGAGAGCATTTAAACAACTATCTAGAAATCAATAGTACACAGTTGGGTAATGAGTGTTTCAGACCAAAAGTACATCTCCCGGTGAATTATTTAATTCCAGGTAGTTTCATGAAGATGTAAAGAGAGTCAGGTTGCAGCGTGTTGTTTATTCAACCGTGATTTATTCAGCGTGTCCCACTGAGACCAAGGCAGCCCTGTTTACAAAATAATCATAATACAAAAAAAGTGCAATTGAATCTACAATTACCTGAAACTTTGAAAAAAACGAAAGAAAACAAGAAAAAAACTATTTAAAAACCTGTTTTCTTTCTTTCTCTAGCATCGTGACTCACCGTGATCAAAGGTTTCACTTACGATGACTGATAGTATAGTTGATTTAGACAAATATTATACGTTGCTTTGGATAAATGCGTCTGCTAAATGACTTAAATGTAAATGTAAAATGCACATTCCTCGGATGATCCATCATTTACCATGGTCTTAAATTGACCGATAGACACGATAGACGATTTAATTTAAGTACATTTTGAATGTTATGGGTGACTAGTGACGGTACATTATTACATCCAAATGAAGCTACCTAGCTTAGCATATAGAGTTAGCTAGTCGTTGTTCGCAAAACACATCCTAATAGACTGTAGGGCAGGCAATAACTCAATAGGCTTGTTGCATTAACGTCGCGCTGCGGAACTTCCGGGTGCGTCTACTGGTGTAAGAACTTCCGGTCTGGTTTGTTGTTACAGAAAGAGATGGCTTATTACACTCGCTGTTTACAGGATCTCCCAAAAATCACGGTAGATGACGTACATCGAATCGTTAGCGCTTCC
>NC_137674.1:29794588-29817088 GCF_963989245.1 Nansenia antarctica | reverse complement strand
AGAGGTCAGCGTCAGGGCGAGCTAAGTTAGTGAGTTAACTCACCTGTTCAGTCTCTCCACCCCCATCTCTCTCACGCACACCCACGTAGTAGATAATACGTACTGTACCCATCGTGTGATAAGGATCATATTCTTGTGATAAGGATCATATTCTTGTGATAAGGATCATATACTGTGTATACAAGTCTACTAGTCCATATGTTTATAAAAGTACACAGTTACATGTTAACTCCCCCCTGTCTATATACTCCCCTGTGAATAGGCCATATATATGTATAGAAGTTCACATTATAGATATATTCTCAGATGTCTACCGACCACTTATCCCCCCCCCCCTATTTCTATTTCTATCCCCCCCTATTTATGTCTCATTCCTGTTTTTTTAAGCTGGTTTCCCTGGGAAAGATATAGTTTAAACCAGTGGTCCCCAACCACCGGTCCGCGGACTGGTACCGGTCCGTGGGTCATTTGGTACCGGGCCGCAGAGAATGAATTTAAAACATATTTTATTGATTATCAGAGTCTGAAAGACACAAATGAATTTTCTCCGCCACTAATTGATTCAGTCCACTAAGTCGACGATTTCTTTTTCTTATTATGAAAAAAAAAAAAAAGATTGAAGCTAGATTTAGGCCGCTTTCAGACCTACATTTCGTTCCGATTTAGGGAGCAGTAAGTTACAATGTTACATGCACGTGCACGCGGAAAAAAACGCGGAGGAAATACTGCGGTCGTATCATTTTATTTCGATATATTTATGCTCCCACTCCCGAAGGCCGGTCCGTGAAAATATTGTCTTACCGTACATGAAACCGGTCCGTGGCGCAAAAAAGGTTGGGGACCGCTGGTTTAAACCACAAATAATTTACCCTATTTGTTAAATCCAGTCACACAGTATTACACTCTTCTAGGAAGTTTCAGTGCCGATGGAAACGCTTGAATGAATGAATGAATGAATGAATGAATGAATGGACTTTATTGTCATTGCTACAGTACAGGTACCAAACAGGTACGAAATTTAGGAGGGGTGGCTCCCCTGGTGTTAGGAAAGGGAAAAAAAAAACACTTTTAGAAAAAGAATAAAATCACAAGAAGGTAAGGAGCTGGTTTACATAAATAAAGGCTATGTACACAATCCACTGTACTATACTGCACAGATAGTCAACTAGGGTTGTCATATTGCACAATAGTATTTGTTCACGTTATTTAAAGTGTCACAGTTTGCAGGCTTGAAATGTACATGTTTGTGCCGCAGCACTACACCTGATTTTTTCAGTCCAGCAACTGCCATACAATCCGTCCAGACTGTCCAGGGCCCAGAAATTAGGTCTTTGCTGTGTTCAGGGCCTGGACGGCCCTGTGGTAGAAGCAGTTCTTCAGTCTGTTTGTCTTAGCGGCCGGGGTCCTGTACCTCCTTTTCGAGGGCAGCCTGATAAAGTGTACGTGCCCAGGGTGGGTCGGGTCCCTGGAGATCTTGGAGGCCTTCCTGAGACAGCGTGTGTTGTACAGCTCTTCCAGAGAGGGGAGGGGGGCGCCGGTGATCTTCTGTGCTGTTCTCACGACTCTCTGTAGCGCATTTCTCTCCGCTGTTGTGCAGCTGTAGAACCAGTTGCAGATGCCGTAGGTGAGGATGCTCTCCACTGCGCCGCGGTAGAAGGCCACCAGTATCTCCTGCTTGTTGTGTTCTTTCCTGAGGCATCTCAGGGTGTATAGCCGCTGTTGTGCCCTCTTGATGGTGCCTTTTGTGTTGTCCTTCCAGGTCAGGTCATCCCGCATGTGATGTCCCAGGAATCGGAGGGTTGAGACTCTCTCCACGCTCTCTCCGTCGATGAGCAGGGGCTGGATCTCGGACTTTTTCCTCCTGAAGTCTACGATGAATTCCTGGGTCTTTGACTTGTTCAGCAGCAGGTTGTTAACCTTG
The DNA here is from genome assembly GCF_963989245.1 of Nansenia antarctica. Classification (NCBI taxonomy): domain Eukaryota; kingdom Metazoa; phylum Chordata; class Actinopteri; order Argentiniformes; family Microstomatidae; genus Nansenia; species Nansenia antarctica. The sequence continues at coordinate 29,815,167 of NC_137674.1, read as the reverse complement.
CACAGCTTGCTCAGTTGCTCTACCTCATCCCTGTACGCCGCCTCGTCCCCCCCCGAGATACATCCCACCACGGTGGTGTCGTCTGCAAACTTTACGATGTAGTTGCTGGGGTGGACGGGGGTGAAGTCGTGGGTGTAGAGGTTGTAGAGGATGGGGCTTAGCACGCAGCCCTGGGGGGACCCAGTGCTGAGGCTGAGGGCTGTGGAGGTGTGGGGGCCCACCCGCACCTTCTGGGGGCGGTCGGTCAGGAAGTCCTTGATCCACGCACATATAGAGTGTGATAGACCCAGATTTTGAGATTTTGAGATTACAAAACAAGTGTTACAAGACATTGTAATGAACGCAGGCCCTGCTAACGAACGCAAGGCCTGCTAATGAACGGGGAAGGCAACATTTTTGAAAAGCCAAAGAGAGAGGAGATTTGTCCTAAAAGTGAGATGGGATTATCACCTCTGTTGTTTCCCACACTTCCTCTTTGGAGCCTGGTGCTAATCTCATTATACGTGTCTGTCACACAGACATGACAGTTCAGCTTAACTACATACCGTTTCCTGCTCCTTTTTAGCTTTTCTCTCTCCCTCCTTCCCTCTCTCTCTCTCTTTATCTCACTCTCTCCCCCTCTCTGACCCCCCTCTCTCCCTCTCTCCCCCCCTCTCTCTGTCTCTCCCTCTCTCTCTCCCCCACTCTCTCTCTCTCCCTCCTTCCCTCTCTCTCTCTCACTCTCTCACCCCCCTCTCTCCCTCTCTCCCCCCCTCTCTGTCTCTCTATCTCTCCCCACCGCCTCCCTCTCCCTCTCTCCCTCTCCCTCTCCCTCCACAAAAGAAAACACATGAGATTTTTTGTTTTTTGTTTTTTGTTCTAACAAGGAAGAAAAAAAAAACTGGGATTTGTCTTCAGCACTTTTGATCATTTCAAACCCTGACAACGGACATTTTAAAAACGTGAACGTGTTTTCTTAGTGAATGTGTTTGTGTGTGTGTGTGTGTGTGTGAGAGAGAGGGAGAGAGAGAGAGAGGGAGAGAGAGAGAGAGAGAGAGAGAGAGGGAGAGAGATGTGGTCATAAGTTCCAACATCCAGGCTCCTGATTGGCCTCAGTTAATACCTCTGTGAAATACTTGAGATTTTTCTTTTTTCTTTTAACTCAAAACGCGACCGTTGCAGTGTTTCACGGCGTAACGACCCAGGGGCCTCGCCGTTGCTGCTTTGGGGCTTTCCCTGCGAAAAAGTAGCACAATAACCATCTGTGCTCAATAAATACCCACATTTTTTGTTTATTCTTCACCAAGGTTCAACATACGACTCTTTCCAGTGAAGTCACGTCGATGAATCCTTAGACCAAATAAGGCCCAGTGATCTACACCCTGGGGAACACTTCCACCATGGAGCTGAACACAAACAACCATTGTGGTTGAATTATGACGATTTCAAAACTCGGATGCTCGGTTAATCATTGTGTTTACCTTGAAGATGCCTTCAAGGGGGGAAACGCAAAGAACATAGACAGCACAGAACACAGAAGAGGACACACTGTAATTAGCGGCTCGTTAACGGCGAAAATTCATAATGACTCACTTGGTGTGATACATACGGTAAATCATTAGCGGATAATTCTCACATTAAAACACAGCTTATTTATTTAAAAAATCTATAAAAACGCCTTTTCTTTCAAACAGGTTCGCACACTATGTGGAACAATATCCCCAGGCTTCATCTGTTAAGTGTTTTATATATAACGTGCTGATTGCATACATATAACATTAGTCTCTCAGACATAACACACCGCTTCAGAGAGAGAGGCCTGGTGGTGTGTGTGTTTCAGTACAGCGTACAGTCCAGGGCCTGAGACAGGACAGCTGTGTTGCGAGACAATCACAACATGTGCTGTAACACTGGCAACACAATGGTTTCACACCAGACACAACTGCAACAGTGTATTTCAGATGGCTCTGGTTAGAAGATTGCTTATGCGCACACACACGCACACAAACGCGCAAACACATGCACACACGCGCACACACACGCACGCGCACGCACACACACACACACACACACACACACACACACACCGCAACATAGTCTCCAATGGAATACATGCAAACAAACACACAGAAACACACACACACAATCACACACACACAATCACACACACACACACACACACACACACACACACACACACACACACCAACATAGTGTCCAACAGAACGTTCTGAGGGATGGTTTCTGCAGAACCAGGAAACACAGTCTGGGGTAGACTGATCTGTCTGGACCAGCGTTTGACCGCCTGTTCTAAAAACAGTCAGTCACGTTCACCTTCCACTGCTGCACAGAACCACATCTTCTTACGGTCGCATTTCTCTTACGACCGACATGGTACATCACAGACTTCAACCTGAACACACATCCTTGGTTCCTGGACAAGCGTCCTTGGGTTCCTTTAAGCCTCCTTCAAGGGTTCCTTGAAAGGCGCTATATGAATCTAAGATATTAGTAGTAGTATTATTAGTATTATTAGTATTATTATTAACCAGGGCCTCGCTGTCACACATACCCAGAGACCTACGGGATCTCTATCTGTCCGTCATTGGCTAATCACACCAGTGTGACGAATGCTGTGAGGCCTTCCAGCAGGGTAGACCAGGCCTTTAATCAGGTCTAATCCTGCTAGGGGGAGGGGCGGGGGGGGGGGGGGGGGGGGGGGGGGCGTGGGATGGACACATCACCCCAATTAGCTGCTGGCAACAGCTTTAAAAACCTGTCATTATGTCACGAGACCGGACTGTCACTCAACTGAACATGTCTGCTTGCTGCTATCACATGTCACCGCGTTAGGATTGGTCACATCGACGCGCAGACACAAATAAACACACACAGAGAGAGAGATGTGCACACACACACACACACACACAGAGAGAGACATACACACATACACACAGACAGACAGACACGCACACACACAGACAGACAGACACGCACACACACAGACAGACACACATGCACAAACACATAGACACACACACACACAGACACACACACACACAAACACACACACACACACACACACACACACATGTGCACACACACGCCTTGCCAGACGGGAAATGGGATGCACATTAACACAATTTCTATATGCAATTTTCTGTCAAGCAAATTGGGTATAAGCCACAGCGCTTCAGGGCGTATGCAGTTAATAGGCTGACATGTGTATGCCATTCCTGTAAGCATTACTGCGTAACCAGGCAGAGGAGCGCTGCCTTCCCAGGCTAGCAACGCACCAGCAATGTTTAACACTGAATATTTAGAGTTACATATTTTTAGCATGAACTGAGACTGAAAACAAACAAAACATAAATGAACAAATATTCATATTCATAACCTTCCATTCATTAGTGAAATGAAAGATGGAGTAGCGTGTACAGTATGTGTGTTGTAAGCTTCTGGCATAGCTACGCTTTCATTTCTACACCTTCATAACTACACCTTCATAACTACGCCTTCATAACTACACCTTCATAACTACACCTTCATAACTACACCTTCATAACTACACCTTCATAACTACGCCTTCATAACTACGCCTTCATAACTACACCTTCATAACTACGCTTTCATAACTACACCTTCATAACTACACCTTCATAACTACGCCTTCATAACTACACCTTCATAACTACGCTTTCATAACTATGCCTTCATAACTACACCTTCATAACTACGCCTTCATAACTACACCTTCATAACTACGCCTTCATAACTTCACCTTCATAACTACACCTTCATAACTACACCTTCATAACTACACCTTCATAACTACGCCTTCATAACTACGCCTTCATAACTACGCCTTCATAACTACGCCTTCATAACTACACCTTCATAACTACGCCTTCATAACTACGCCTTCATAACTACACCTTCATAACTACACCTTCATAACTACGCCTTCATAACTACGCCTTCATAACTACGCCTTCATAACTACGCCTTCATAACTACACCTTCATAACTACGCCTTCATAACTACGCCTTCATAACTACACCTTCATAACTACGCCTTCATAACTACACCTTCATAACTACGCCTTCATAACTACACCTTCATAACTACACCTTCATAACTACACCTTCATAACTACGCCTTCATAACTACACCTTCATAACTACACCTTCATAACTACGCCTTCATAACTACACTTTCATAATTACACCTTCATAACTACGCCTTCATAACTACACCTTCATAACTACGCCTTCATAACTACACCTTCATAACTACGCCTTCATAACTACGCCTTCATAACTACGCCTTCATAACTACGCCTTCATAACTACACCTTCATAACTACGCCTTCATAACTACACTTTCATAATTACGCCTTCATAACTACACCTTCATAACTACGCCTTCATAACTACGCCTTCATAACTACGCCTTCATAACTACACCTTCATAACTACACCTTCATAACTACGCCTTCATAACTACACCTTCATAACTACACCTTCATAACTACGCCTTCATAACTACACCTTCATAACTACACCTTCATAACTACGCCTTCATAACTACGCCTTCATAACTACACCTTCATAACTACGCCTTCATAACTACACCTTCATAACTACACCTTCATAACTACACCTTCATTACTACACCTTCATTACTACACCTTCATTACTACACCTTCATTACTACGCCTTCATAACTACGCCTTCATAACTACGCCTTCATAACTACACCTTCATAACTATACCTTCATAACTACACCTTCATAACTACACCTTCATAACTATACCTTCATAACTACACCTTCATAACTACACCTTCATAACTATGCTTTCAATGTGTAGATATCGTCCCGGTGTTTTTAGACAGGAGAGGTGTTAGACAGGTAGACAGGAGAGGTAATAGACAGGAGAGATGGTAGACAGGAGAGGTGGTGAGACAGGAGAGATGTTAGACAGGAGAGGTGTTGAGACAGGAGAGGTGGTGAGACAGGTAGACAGGAGAGGTGGTAGACAGGGGAGGTGGTAGACAGGAGAGGTGGTAGACAGGAGAGGTGGTAGACAGGAGAGGTGGTAGACAGGTAGACAGCAGAGGTGGTGAGACAGGAGAGGTGGTGAGACAGGTACACAGGAGAGGTGGTGAGACAGGAGAGGTGGTGAGACAGGAGAGGTGGTAGACAGGAGAGCGTTCAGTGTTATCTGGGGCCTCCATTAAGCCTGGAACAATAATAAGTCCAGGGTCAACGATGAGCTTGAATGACAGACCACACATGAATACCATTGCCACGGCAACCAGATAAAGCGGGGGGTAGGTGGGGGATCTTGTCTTCTTCTCGGAATAGAAAAACAGAATCATAAGTTCCTACGCCGGAGGGGTCATCTGCACTGAGATACCTTCATTCTTGAGCTGGGTTTCGGGGTCACACGCAGGAAGCAAAATAACCACTGTTTGGGTTGATTGATGGGTTGCGAACCAAAGACACGCCGGTAGAGAGATCTCTCTGGTTAAATCAAAAAGGCACCGTCGTTCACACCGTTAATGAAACGAGAAAGGAGGGACGGAAAAAAGCACAGCGGCGTAATACCGTAAATCATCTTAGGACTAATCTATTAGCGATAATGAATTCGCGCTGGCACGTTTTAACCTTAGTTTTGCGATTCATTATATCTGGAAATGAACAGGGGATGGGACTGTCTGGAGGGAATTATGTCTGGTGCCAGCCAGGCCTCCGTTGTCAATCACGAGCTGTGTGTTTCTGATGTCTTTCGTTCATTAGTGGAGGAGAAGGGGGTGGAGGGTGGGGGGGGGGGGGATTAAATAAGACTTTCTTTAATGTCCGTTTAATTCTAACGACTCTCTCTCTCTCTCTCTTTCCGTCTCTCTCTTTCTCTCTCCCGAGACGGTTAACTCGTCATTACCCAAATGAACGGCATCCATCTTGTTGGGCTCCTGCCATGTGGTCTTGACCTCTACCTGTCAAAACTTTCATGTACGCTCTTAAGTGATGGATGACACACCCCTACACACCACCCCCTCCACCACCACCACCACCACCACCACCACCCCCTTAACCCCCTTAACCCCCCTTCCCCCCAACAACCAGCATTATCAAAATTATCAAGTGCATCCCCCCCCCCTCTCTCTCTCCCCCCCCCCCGATCCATCCATCCGTCTCCCACGGCAACGCCAACGGCCACGATTTAACAATGAAGTCGGAGCGTTAATTTATACGATTAGATGAATTAGCGACTACCTTCTTAATGATACGCCATGGACGCGGCGGTGAGGAGAGGTCACGGGGTCGCTCACCGCCCTCAAAGCTTTTAACGCGGAGCGTGAGGGAGGGAGGATCATTTGTATGCATGTGACATGTTGTTGAAGGTGGGGGGGAGGGGGGGGGGTCCTTCAGCGTCTTCTGAGGAAGGAAGGAGCCTGTACCTTATAGACCCCCAGGTAGAGTCTGTATCTTATAGACCCCCAGGTAGAGTCTGTACCTTATAGAGACCCCCAGGTAGAGTCTGTATCTTATAGACCCCCAGGTAGAGTCTGTATCTTATAGAGACCCCCAGGTAGAGTCTGTATCTTATAGAGACCCCCAGGTAGAGTATGTATCTTATAGAGACCCCCAGGTAGAGTATGTATCTTATAGAGACCCCCAGGTAGAGTCTGTATCTTATAGAGACCCCCAGGTAGAGTCTGTATCTTATAGAGACCCCCTGGTAGAGTCTGTGTCTTATAGAGACCCAGGTAGAGTCTGTATCTTATGAATGAATGGATGAATGAATGAATGAATGAATGAATGAATGGTCTTTATTGTCATTGATATAGTACAGGTACCAAACAACGACATTTGGGAGGGGGGGCTCCCCTGGTGCTAAAAAATAAATAAAATAAAAACAAGAAGGGAAAAGAGCTGGTTTACATAAATAAAGGCTATGTACACTATCCACTATACTATACTATACAAATAAAACACTGTGCTGTACTCTATGCTACGCTATGCTATACCTATTCTAACATTTCCTATTCTCTGAACCTTATGTACCCGAGGGTTGTCATATTGCACATAGTGGAATAGTAGTAGTACCTAGTAGATCCCCAGGTAGAGTCTGTACCTTATCAGGGATCCCCAGGTAGAGTCTGTATCTTATCAGGGATCCCCAGGTAGAGTCTGTATCTTATAGAGACCCCCAGGTAGAGTCTGTACCTTATAGACCCCCAGGTAGAGTCTGTATCTTATCAGGGATCCCCAGGTAGAGTCTGTATCTTATCAGGGATCCCCAGGTAGAGTCTGTATCTTATCAGGGATCCCCAGGTAGAGTCTGTATCTTATCAGGGACCCCCAGGTAGAGTCTGTATCTTATCAGGGATCCCCAGGTAGAGTCTGTATCTTATCAGGGACAGGTGGGAGGGTGGGACACCCAGGGACAGGTGGGAGGGTGGGACACCCAGGGACAGGTGGGAGGGTGGGAGATGTTCAGGTGTTGTCACTAATCAAAAGGTCACATGACTGAAGTGACGAAGACTGTGATGAAGACTGTGTCTCCCCGGTGAACAAAAACGTAATAGAAACATGAAAAGAGGCATTAAACATGTACTAAACATGGTACTAAACATGGTACTAAACATGGTACTAAACACATACGTCGCAGTTAAGGGGTTACTGTAAACCGTAACAAGACTATCACCGGTTAAAGATCCCGATCAAACGCGCCCTCCTCCGGAAATCCCCGTCTCTTTATGTCTCGTTATGCTCGGCGATGGCACCAGGCCAGCCCCGCCGTCAGCCGGGACGCTCCGCTGACACACACACACACTCCGCTGACACACACACAACACTTCTCCCTCAACTTTCTCCCCCTTTTTCTCTTCTTTTTTTTCTTTCTTTCTTTCCGTTATCTATTTGCATCCCCCTCAGACGTCGAAAATGTAAATATTCAAACACATGCCACACACGCCATCCATTATGCATGATCTGATGTAGCCACGTCCCCCCTCTTGTCTGACCTCCTGTACCCCTGTTCCCCCTCCGAGACAGATGCACGGAGCCCGCCAGACACACCTCACTTCCTGGCTGGCAGCGCGGGGGCTTCCTGGGAGCGGCGGAGGCGTCCCCTGGTGACGGGCGAGCGGGAGACAGGTACCTATGGAGAGGGCAAGTCTGTCGAGGTGTCGACCTGCTCCCGGCCCCTCTCTCCCCCCGCTCCGCGCTGGGATCCGTCGTGTACCTGTCAGAAGGGTCAAAAGGGGAAGCTCAAGTTCAGATGGGAAGTGTGTGTGTTCGTCTGTGTATGTGTGCGTGTGTGTGTGTGTGTGTGGGACCCTGGTGACAGATGCCAGACTGGGTGTGTGTGCGTGTGTGTTTGTATGTGGGAGTGTGTGTTTGTGTGTGTGTGTGTGTGTGTGTGTGTGTGTGTGTACGTGCACACACATAGAGACAGACTTCTGACTCAAACAGCAGGTTCTATATGAAACCAGAGGAGGCTGGCAGCCACTGTTGAAATCAAACCGTTTGTTTGATAGCATTCTGCATTCCATGCATTATAATGAGCCCCATCCTCCCATAGCTACCTCCACTAGCCTCCCCTGGTGTTCTACCTCCCCCAGCCTCCCCTGTTGTTCTACCTCCACCGGCCTCCCCTGGTATTATACCTCCCCCAGCCTCCCCTGGTGTTCTACCTCCACCAGCCTCCCCTGGTGTTCTACCTCCACCAGCCTCCCCTGGTGTTCTACCTCCACCAGCCTCCCCTGGTGTTCTACCTCCACCAGCCTCCCCTGGTATTCTACTTCCACCAGCCTCCCCTGGTGTTCTACCTCCACCAGCCTCCCCTGGTGTTCTACCTCCCCCAGCCTCCCCTGGTATTCTACTTCCACCAGCCTCCCCTGGTGTTCTACCTCCACCAGCCTCCCCTGGTGTTCTACCTCCACCAGCCTCCCCTGGTATTCTACCTCCCCCAGCCTCCTCTACCTCCACCGGCCTCCCCTGCTTCCACCAGCCTCCCCTGGTATTCTACCTCCACTAGCCTCCTCTACCTCCACCAACCTCCCCTGGTGTTCTACCTCCACCAGCCTCCCCTGGTGTTCTACCTCCACCAGCCTCCCCTGTTGTTCTACCTCCACCAGCCTCCCCTGGTGTTCTACCTCCACCAGCCTCCCCTGGACTGTTCTACCTCCACCAGCCACCCCTGGTGTTCTACCTCCACCAGCCTCCTCTACCTCCACCGGCCTCCCCTGGTATTCTACCTCCACCGGCCTCCCCAGGCCTCCACCAGTCTCCCCTGGTATTCTACCTCCTCCAGCCTCCTCTACCTCCACCAGCCTCCCCAGGCCTCCACTTGGCAGCTCATCAGGGCGGAGGCAGCAGAATCGGGGGCGACAGATGGAGAGCAGCTCCTTCCTCCTCCTCGGCGGTGGTGAGGGAGCGGGACCAGAGGAGGACCAGAGGAGGACCAGAGGAGGACCAGAGGAGGACCAGAGGAGGACCAGAGGAGGACCAGAGGAGGACCAGGGGAGGACCAGAGGAGGACCAGAGGAGGTGACCACTGCTTGTCTCAGCTCATCCAGGATTAGGACTCAATCAAAGGGGCTTACGCTGCTTAGGTAATTACTGAATCAGAGAGGGAGACGTGTCAATAGGAGCCGACAGGAGATTAATTAGGAGTCGGGTTGACGGCAGCTTCCCCGGCTTTAACTCTTCCTGCCTTCCTTCCTTCCTTCAAACCACCCAATCAGCAGCAAGGTGAGTGTGTGTGTGTGTGTGTGTGTGTGTACATGTAAGTGTGTGTGTGTGTGTGTACATGTAAATGTGTGTGTGTTTGTGTGTTTTCTTATAGAGACCCAGGTAGAGTCTGTATCTTATAGAGACCCAGGTAGAGTCTGTATCTTACAGACCCCCAGGTACACCCCCTTGCCCCCCCCCCCCTCTTCCCCCCCACTCCCCCCCTCAGCGGAGATACAGATCAATACTGCGTTCCGTGATGAAAGTGTTTCATTAGCCATATTACGCCGTCACGGCAACGCAGCACTTAGCCCCCACGCGGACGGAGCGTCTAACGGGGTCGAGGGTCGAGGGTCACTTCAGCCTCAACCCGCCCGCCTGCCGTCGGTGTCTGTAGCAACGCCGTAAGTGTGTGTCTAGTGTGTAGTTCTCTCTCTCTCTCTATCTCTCTCGCTCTCTCTCTCTCTCGCTCTCTTGCTCTCTTTCTCTCTCTCTCTATCTATCTCTCTCTCTCGCTCTCTCTCTCTCGCTCTCTCTCTCGTTCTCTCTCTCGCTCTCTCTTTCGCTCTCTGAGCATGATAGGTAGGATAATTTAAAGGGTCTTTTTATGACAGCTATAAGAGGCGGTGGATGGGGTGGGGGTGGGGGGGGGGACGGGGGGGGGACGCAGAAAGAGCCGCGAGTCACTCAAGCCGTCCTCGCTAACCTGCTATTATTTTTTGCGTCTCTGGCTGATGGCTATCACCTCCCGCGGCTTATCAGGATACCTGACAGCTTTCAGCGCTGACATTGTCTTTTACTGCACCATTCAGTGTGTGTGTGTGTGTGTGTGTGTGTGTGTGTCTGTGTGCGTGTGTCTGTGTGTGTGCGTGTGTATGTGCACACAGTATGTGTGTGTGTACATGTGTGTGCATGCATGTTAATGTGCGTGTGTGTGTATGTGTGTGTGCACGCGTACGCGTGTTTTTAAGCGTATATGTGTGTGCGGCATTCACGTGAAAAAAGACGCGACAGGTGACCCCGCTTTCAGACCTGAGGTGAGACCAAACCTCACCTCCACACCTCCCCTCAGACCAGGAGTTTGTGTTCCCCGTCTAACGGCCGCGGTTTGGGGTCGGTGACTAGGAGGAGGAGACGAGAGGCAGAGGAGGCCCCGGGTTTGGATCCTGCGTTTGACCCCGGGTAAATCATGTTCCTGCAGGTGGAGGGGGGCCTCCCGCTTCCTTCCCTCGGCCGGGCCCGAACAGGACGTGTGATTTATGTCAGGGTGGGGATCTGACAAGGGGGCGGGGCCTCCGAGACACTCACAGAGACGATTACACACACACACACACACACACACACCGCTCAGCGTCCGTGTTCAACTCCCCAAAACCTGTCGCCGGGAGTCCAGAGATAAGCGGCTAAGGAAAAGCCCAGGGGGAGGGAGGGAGGGAGGGTGGGAGGGGCTGGCGGGGGGCGGTTGATGGAGGAGAGGAGAATTTTTGGGAAACGCTCTACATACACACGGGAGAGAGGAAGTTTCTAATTATAACCACACCGTGACCTTTGACCTCTCCCGGCCCCTGTCCCCCCCCCCCCCCCCCCCTCAGAGCAGGAAGTGAATTAGACAGCCTGGTGGAAATATGTCTTCCTCCGCCTCTCTGAGTGGCTCGGTGATCTCTCATTACCTCGGCGTCCTCCGTGAAATACAGTGAGGCCCGCGCTGCTGCGGTCCTGTCATTAAACAGTCACTCTGGAGAGGAGAGGAGAGGGGGAGGAGGGGGGCAGAGGGGAGGAGAGGAGGGGAGGGGAGAGGAGGGGAGGGGAGAGGTGAGGATGGGAGAGGTGAGACGGGGAGGGGAGGGGAAAGGCGAGAGGGGGAGAGGAGGGGATGAGAGGAGAGGAACACTTCCACTAGTCAGACATGGATGTGAAGGCAGGGAGGGAGGGAAGGAGGGAGGGAGGGAGGGAGGGAGGGAGGGAGGGAGTGAAGGTAGGGCTGTTGGGGTCTTGGTGGTGAGGGTGGCAGATGGGGGGGTGGGCAGTGGTAAGGCGGGGACCTCTATCTGTAATTCTCAGCTGCACTTGTAAGATATGTATGAAATGCCTTGGCAGAGCTCCACGTCCTTCAACTCTCTGTGTACCCCGACCAGCTCCACCCTAGCCAGCTGTGTGTGTGTGTGTGTGTGTGTGTGTGTGTGTGTGTGTGAGTGTGTGTGCGTGTGTGTGTGTGTGTGTGTGTGTGTGTGTGAGCTTTGACAGTGGTGATCAAAAAAACATGTGAACCAGTCATGACACAGTCCCCCATCAGAACATGCTCGACATCACTCCCCAAGCTGTTATCACAGGGTGTGTGTGTGTGTCTGCTTGCACGTGTGTGTGTGTGTGTTTGTGTGCGGGCCTATGGTGTGTATAGGTTTGTACAGTATGTGTGTGTGTATGTGTGAGTTTGTGTGTGTATGCACGTTCGTGTGTGTCCATGTGTGTGTGTGTGTGTATGCTGTGTGTCCGTGTGTGTCCGTGTGTGTGTGTGTGTGTGTGTGTGTGTGTGTATGCGTGTTAATGTGTGTGTGTGTGTATGTGTTAATGTGTGTGTGTGTGTATGCGTGTCCGTGTGTGTGTGTGTGTATGCGTGTCCGTGTGTGTGTGTGTGTGTGTGTGTGTGCGTGTGTTTATGCACAGACGCTGTGGCGACTGCTCTATCCACCAAACTATGGCTAACACATGAGTCATCCGTCATGTCACACTTTGATTGCGCCACACAATTAGCTCTTTCAGCCCTCACGGAGGTGAGACGTGACCCGACAGGAGAGATCCGTCCTCACGTGGAGATCAAGGCACAGAGGCTTCTGGTCCACCGCAAAACTTCTCACAAACTTTCCACCTTTCTTCTGTGAACTGATTGCACAAGTCGACGAGGCTTCAGAAGCTGTTTTCGTGATTCACTTACTTAGACAAATGTATTTGTTGTAAGCCCCTCTGGATGAAGGCGTCTTGCTAAACGCCAAACATGAAAGAATTGAAAGTGAAATGAGTAACGTTTCGTGCGGAAGGATCTGAAGACTTGTGGACGCTGTCCCCTGAGGCTAATGCTTTCCGGGGCTTTAGCACGACTGGCTAACACAGTCTTGACCTCGGAAACCCAGGGTCAAACTTACTGTAGTCACATTGGCTTTGCATAAGCGATTGGTGGTAGAATCGCACGCATGCATAGAGGCTGGTTGATACATTTACACGTCGGCATCGGTCTGCCAGAACGTGTTGCGCAATTGCAGACGGAAAAAATCATTCGCAAGTCACATCGATCATCGATCCGCAAACACACGCACACACACACGCACACTCACACGCACACGCACCCGCACACAAACACACACACACACACACACACACACACTCACATACGCACACACGCACACACGCACACGCACACACACACACACACACACACACACACACACACACACACACACACACATACACATTACACTCCTAGACCAAAATACACACACACACACACACAGCTTCAAATCCACGCTAGCCGCTATGAAAAGCCACGTCAATTTCCGAAGGTATAAATCATCCGCAAGATTACCGTCGGTTTACCTCTGCGACCCGCGGAAAAACAGACAGGAAACGCCGGGTCTCCTGTTTGATTATCTTGGAACACAACAAGGCCCAGTGACGGAGATGGGATGAGAGAAATATCAGATCTGCTTGTTTTTTCTTCTCTTTTTCTGCACAGGTGTTTTCAATGAATAAGCCCATTGAGAGACAGCCTTTAAAGATACCAGGATATGTAGTAGGAGAGAGACAAGGGGAAGGGAAAAATACAGAGAGGGCAGAGCGATGAGAAAAACATCAAAGACAGGGCAGATGAAGTCTCAATCAATTGATTCTAAATGCCTGCGTAGTGAAATCGCGATGAATGGAAAATCGAGTTCCAGCCTTTAAAATGATAAATCGTCTGATGGAAATGTCTTGTCATTTTTGTTATAGCTGGCAGGCAACTCCTGTGACCGGCATGAATGCTCCTATTATAACGATCTGACCGCATCAAAACACCATCTATTCTCGGAATAACTTGGAGTTCAGTAAGTTTTGCCCTTTTTCCGATTCCTAGCATTGCTGTATGTGGGTATAGGCGGGCGCCTATAGATACTGTAAGCGTGCTGTAGCTATTCCGAAAACCACTCCTTCTACTATTTCACCACTTTAGTTATTTTTCCAGTATCAAAACACAATTTCTCTCCTTTTACTTTGACCACTTCCTTCTTGAAGTGGGAAGCTTGTCAAGTGGATGTGAATGTGAATAGATATGACACCATGACGGTCTACTTAGAGGAGAGAGAGCTGACAGCTGACTCTGTCTGTACTTCTTCCTTGGTGGTCTCTCTCTCTCTCTCTCTCCCTTTCTCTCTCTCTCTCTCTCTCTCTGACTCCCTCCCTCCCTCTCTCTCTCTCTCTCTCTCTCTCTCTCCTCCTTTAATAATAATACAATAATAATACCCCTCCCTCCCTCCATCTCTCTCTCTCTGTCTCTCTCTCTCTCCCTCCCTCTCTCTCTCTCTCTCTCTCTCTCTCTCTCAACACAATAATAATACCTCTCTCTCTCAGTAGAGGCTGATGGAGGTAGAAATCAGAGGATGGGCTCATTGTGAATGCATATCCATGTGCCTGTATTGCATAAGTCCGTCTCCCTTCCAGACCATGCATTACATTGAGCCCCTGTCCTCTGATTTCTACCTATAAACCCGTCCTCTGATTTCTGCCTATAAACTGACTCAGACTGACTGACTGGCTGACTGGCTGACTGGCTGACTGACTGACTGACTGGCTGACTGACTGACTGACTGGCTGACTGACTGACTGGCTGACTGACTGGCTGACTGGCTGACTGACTGGCTTGCTGACTGACTGACTGACTGACTGACTGACTGGCTGACTGACTGACTGACTGGCTGACTGACTGACTGACTGACTAAACCGGTCCTCTGATTTCTACCTCTAAAGCCGTCCTCGGATTTCTACCTCTAAACCCGTCCTCGGATTTCTACCTCTAAACCCGTCCTCGGATTTCTACCTCTAAACCCGTCCTCTGATTTCCCCCCACCCCCATCCCCGACATCAGCATCTAGACCCACAGCAGATGGAGACGCCTCTGTGAATGACAGGCTCAGGCTGAGGCGGCGTCCAAGGTTACATCATGTAAATAAATATGATCTGACGCGACGCTCCGCCGCTGGCCTCCGTGACATCAGATGTGACAGGGACGGCGGTTGTTTACTGCGGTCGCCGCTGCAGCCTCTCTCCTCAGAACCTCGACGGATGTTAAGTTACGTTCCTTCTGTTTTGTTTTACATCCAGAAATAGGAGTTGAAGAACTCCAGACGAGCCGGCAGAGAAGCCACAAACGTGCTTTGTGTGTTTTCTATGGAGATTTAGTACACAAAAGGGCATCATTTCTTGGCCCTGTACCTTGAAATGTATACTAGTAAACACAATGAGGTCAGCCATTTTGGTCGGTAGCATTTGGCTGGTGCTGTTACTGAGATGTCATTTACATACTCCCCCAAGACCTTATTCTGCTCTGTTTTCATCATTTAGCCTATATAACCCTTACATAACGATGTTAGCGTGAACATAAACGTGACTTATTTAGGTTTAACATGATTAGCATTTTGATTGCCCTTCTATGTAAACGTCTCAAATGTCAAGACAAGCAAAGGGCGCTTCTGTACCTCCTCTGTGAGGATCAACATTACAACATTACAGGTTCCTCATCCCAACCGTCGTAATCAATCTTCATCATCTGCTTAATGGGGAAACATAACCACAAAGACTTCCATGTTCTTTGGGCAAATGGATATTTACTACATCCATTGATTCACCTTAAAGTCATAAACCTATGGATATGTGAGGCTATTCGCTAACGTTACGTAGCACTGATACACTCTAGCTCGTTAGCCATATGTCAGTGGAAGACGATGATGGGATCTGATGAACGTGTATGATTTACAATTAGAAGGATATAATTGAATACAGTGGCTGTTTTGGCAGTGCTCTCTGGGAAACCATATGTGGACCGGCGGCGAACCCAGCTGCAATATTTCCCAAAGAAATGACTCCTACTCTCGTATGCTTGGACCCAAAAGATAATAAATGTTGAAAAGTATTTTTGCCCTTTGTTTACTTTGAATTCCCCAGATGTTCTGAACATGTGGAAGTTTTATATGGGAGTTAACGATCCGTCACGGTCGGCTTGCCTCTCCCTCAGAAACAATTAATAAACCATAAACAGCCTAATGTCTTCTCAACGGAGCATTTGTTTCATACCGTTTCCACAGCCGAGAAGAAAGACGAAAAAACACACACACAAAAAAAAGCTTGCATTACATGGCCGTTTATTTCACTTCACAACTCGGCACCGCGGTTCGGCAGTAACTGCAGCTCACTGTGCAAACAACCCCCAGCGCTTGACCAACACAAGCCAAGGTGTCACAGCTAGTCTACTGTAAACTCTCCAACGCTTAACCCTGTGTCTCCTGCTTACATGGGCTGAGGAGGAATGGCATCGAAACCGTGAACTCTCTAACGTTTAACCCCTGTGTCCCCTGCTGGTGTTGTGTGTTCCAGTACATGGACACGTCATCCCGAACAGAACAATAAGGTTGTTTCAAGTGGAGAACCTGTTGAAACACGCTAGTGGTTAGGAGTAAATATAGCTTGGCTGAAGGGTGTGTGTGTGGGTGGGTGGTGGTGGGGGGGGGGTGTCTGCCGTGCCGTGCCCTGAATGGACCCATTGAGGAGCAGGAATTCAGCTTATGCAACCAACCCTTCCAATTATACATGTATGATTAGATCACAACCTTGCTGACAGCTGTGAAGGTCAGGGGTCGCGGGGTTCTATCTATATCACTTCATTGGCTAAGAGAAAGGAAGTGTGTCGTACCGAATCAACTGCCGGGCCGTGACTTTCTTGTGATGTCCTTTTGTTGGTTCAACAAGTTAGAGGGGAATAGATTAAAAACAAATGCATAAGGTTGTGGTCCAGTGGTCTAGCACCATGGCTTGGGGTGGTCCAGTGGTCTAGCACCATGGCCTGGGGTGGTCCAGTGGTCTAGCACCATGGCCTGGGGTGGTCCAGTGGTCTAGCACCATGGCCTGGGGTGGTCCAGTGGTCTAGCACCATGGTCTGCGGTGGTCCAGTGGTCTAGCACCATGGCCTGGGGTGGTCCAGTGGTCTAGCACCATGGCCTGGGGTGGTCCAGTGGTCTAGCACCATGGCCTGAGGTGGTCCAGCACTCTAGTACCATGGCTTGGGGTGGTCCAGTGGTCTAGCACCATGGCCTGCGGTGGTCCAGTGGTCTAGCACCATGGCCTGGGGTGGTCCAGTGGTCTAGCATCATGGCCTGGGGTGGTCCAGTGGTCTAGCACCATGGCCTGAGGTGGTCCAGTGGTCTAGCATCATGGCCTGGGGTGGTCCAGTGGTCTAGCACCATGGCCTGAGGTGGTCCAGCGGTCTAGTACCATGGCCTGGGGTGGTCCAGTGGTCTAGCACCATGGTCTGAGATGGTCTAGTGGTCTAGCACCATGGTCTGCGGTGGTCCAGTGGTCTAGCACCATGGCCTGGGGTGGTCCAGTGGTCTAGCACCATGGCCTGAGGTGGTCCAGTGGTCTAGCATCATGGCCTGGGGTGGTCCAGTGGTCTAGCACCATTGCCTGAGGTGGTCCAGTGGTCTAGCACCATGGCCTGGGGTGGTCCAGCGGTCTAGCACCATGGCCTGGGGTGGTCCAGTGGTCTAGCACCATGGTCTGCGGTGGTCCAGTGGTCTAGCACCATGGCCTGGGGTGGTCCAGTGGTCTAGCACCATGGCCTGGGGTGGTCCAGTGGTCTAGCATCATGGCCTGGGGTGGTCCAGTGGTCTAGCACCATGGCCTGGGGTGGTCCAGTGGTCTAGCACCATGGCCTGAGGTGGTCCAGCGGTCTAGTACCATGGCTTGGGGTGGTCCAGTGGTCTAGCACCATGGTCTGCGGTGGTCCAGTGGTCTAGCACCATGGCCTGGGGTGGTCCAGTGGTCTAGCACCATGGCCTGAGGTGGTCCAGCGGTCTAGTACCATGGCTTGGGGTGGTCCAGTGGTCTAGCACCATGGTCTGCGGTGGTCCAGTGGTCTAGCACCATGGCCTGGGGTGGTCCAGTGGTCTAGCATCATGGCCTGGGGTGGTCCAGTGGTCTAGCACCATGGCCTGAGGTGGTCCAGTGGTCTAGCATCATGGCCTGGGGTGGTCCAGTGGTCTAGCACCATTGCCTGAGGTGGTCCAGCGGTCTAGCACCATGGCCTGGGGTGGTCCAGTGGTCTAGTACCATGGCCTGGGGTGGTCCAGTGGTCTAGCACCATGGTCTGAGATGGTCTAGTGGTCTAGGACCATGGTCTGGGGTGGTCCAGTGGTCTAGCACCATGGTCTGCGGTGGTCCAGTGGTCTAGCACCACAGCCTGCAGTGCACGAATATCTCCATGTTCCGGCCCATGCCCTGCTGACATACCCTTACTTCCTGTCTTTCTCTACTGTCTCTGTCCAATACAATCTGAACACAATATGACAATGGGATTATCCCACTCCTCCCCCCCCAAAATTATAATACAATGTGAAAGTGGGTGGTTTATCTTACATAAGCAGTCCTCTAGTCTAAAGTAGCAAAAGGTTTGATTCCAGCCCTCTAAGGTGATATTGTGGTTTCCATTCCACACACTTATCTCCAGTGGGGTGTGAAAGGCCTCCCAGCCATTAGGAGAAGGTTTCAGAAGCAACTGACCCTTCCTCTGACCCCCCCCCCCCCCCCTCTCTCTCTCTCTCTCTCTCTCTCTCACACACACACACACACACACACGCACACACACACACGCACACGCATGCACGCACACGCATGCACACATGCACACACACACATACAAGCACACATGCACACACACACATACACACACACACACACACACATCTCCTTTCATCTGTCTCTACGATTATGTTGCCCATATAACTTAAAACCCAACCGCCCAAAGACACTGTCCCCAAGGGGAGGATCTCTCATGCATGATCTGCTCTGGAGGAGGAGGTATGCTCACTTTCAACTATAGGAGTTCAGCCCTTAGATGTTCAGTCCTGGCTTAGTGCTCTACCAGTCAGTCAGCCAGCCAGTCAGCCAGTCAGTCAGTCAGCCAGCCAGTCAGCCAGTCAGTCAGTCAGCCAGCCAGTCAGCCAGTCGGTCAGCCAGTCAGTCAGTCAGCCAGCCAGTCAGCCAGTCGGTCAGCCAGTCAGCCAGTCAGTCAGCCAGCCAGTCAGCCGGTCAGCCAGTCAGCCAGTCAGTCAGCCAGCCAGCCAGCCAGCCAGTCAGCCAGTCAGCCAGTCAGTCAGCCAGCCAGTCAGCCAGTCAGCCAGTCAGCCAGTCAGCCAGTCAATCGGTCAGTCAGTCAGTTAGTCAGTCAGTCAGTCAGCCAGTCAGTCAGCAAGCCAGTCAGCAAGCCAGTCAGCCAGTCAATCAGTCTAACTTAGTCAGTCAGTCAGCCAGTGAGTCAGCCAGTCAGTCAGTCAGTCAGTCAGTCAGTCAGTTAGTCAGTCAATCTGCCAGTCAATCAGTCAGTCAGTCCGTCAGTCTGCCAGCCGCCCAGTAAGTTAGTCAACCAGTCAGTAAGTCAGCCAGTTAGCAAGCCAGTCAGTTAGCCAATCAGTCAGTCTTCCAGCAAACCAGCCAGCCAGTCAGTCAGTCAGTCAGTCTTTCAGCCAGCCAGCCAATCAGTCAGCCAGCCAGTCAGCCAGCCAGTCAGTCAGTCAGTCAGTCAGTCAGTCAGTCTTCCAGCCAGTCAGTCTTCCAGCCAGCCAGCCAATCAATCAGTCAGCCAGCCAGTCAGCCAGCCAGTCAGTCAGTCAGTCAGTCAGTCAGTCTTCCAGCCAGTCAGTCAGTCAGCCAGCTGGCCAGTAGGTCAGTTATCTCCTGCAGTCTCAAATCCATCCAGAGGCTTCAGGAACATATCGACTGTCCCCCAGGCCCATCTTCTCATGGGTGGTTGACATGTACCTCCTCAGCTCCAACAGACGGGAGCCTTCTGGAGGCATTCAGGCAGGGGGAGGCTGGTGAGTGTAGACATGAGAGGACAGGCTCATTGTAGCGCATGGGACGGAGTGAGAAACGGTAGCAAAATGGTGTTCGACGATAGCATTTCTCATTCCGTTCCATGCATTAGAATGAGCCTGTGACATTCAAGATGGGGCTAGGCTAATCAGGCGGGGGGCCGAGGCTGGTGGAGTTAGGACGGAGGCTCGGACAGCTCAGAGGCTCGGACAGCCCAGAGGCTCGCACGGGGGTTGTTGTAATGCATGGGATGGAATCAGGACCAGGGGGGGGGGAACGGTATCAAACACGGGGGGTGTTAATGTCGTTACGTAACAGACGGGAGGATGAAAATAACACGGCGGCTGATTCACCGCCGCTGCTGCTGTTCTCAGAGCGCTGAGAGAGAGAGGACTCGCTGACATGTTTTATTCACTAGGTTGATTTCCCAACCTTGCGAAAGCGTCGCCCTTACCGGCAGGATTCTGACCTGATACCTTTGAATTATAGAGGTGGTCCGACATCTGTAGGGTAGTGTGGTGTAGCGCACAGTGGTAGGCCTACCTACAGCAAGGGAGGCTGTTGGAGGTAGAAATCTGGAGGACGGGCTCATTGTAATGCATGGAACGGAATGAGGAATGGAATCGAACGCGTGTGTTTGATAGCATTTCACATTTCCGTTCTGTACGTGACAATGAGCCCGTCCTTCGATTTCTACCTCCGCCAGCCTCCAGTGGTATGGCTATGTTGTGTCTGCTTCAACAG
>NC_137674.1:29787088-29789588 GCF_963989245.1 Nansenia antarctica | reverse complement strand
TGTGATGTGAGCTTCTGCAATGCCTGAATCTCCTCTCAGGGATAAATAATGTATTCATCAATATATCTATCAATCTATCTATCTATCGATCTATCGATCTATCGATCTATCTAAATCAAATCAAATGTATTCCCCTAGCATTTATTTTTTTAAGCTTCACAACAAAAGCAGTACAAAACAATATTGAGAATAAATACAATATGACCTAACACCGAACCATAGTCCCAACCCAAAAAGCAAGCCACGGAAAAACTCCCTTGGGGAAGAAACCTTGAGAGGAACCAGACTCCAGGGGGACCCATCCTCCTCTGGCTGATCAGGTGCTGAACAGTAACCTTATGTGGAATGTGGTGTGGTGAGTTCAGTGTCTATGTGAGAGACATACGATAGCATATGCACTGACATGGGCAGGGTTAGAAGCATCTTTAGCATGGTTAGCACATTTAGCCTGGTTAGCACCTTTAGCATGGTTAGCAACTTAAGCATGGTTAGCACCACCTTTAGCATGGGTAGCAGCACCTGTAGAATAGGTAGCAGTACATTTATCATGGTTAGCGCCGCCGCCTTTAGCATGGTTAGCACCTGTAGCATGTTCCAATGTCTACATGTCCCAATGC
Source organism: Nansenia antarctica (assembly GCF_963989245.1). Taxonomy (NCBI): domain Eukaryota; kingdom Metazoa; phylum Chordata; class Actinopteri; order Argentiniformes; family Microstomatidae; genus Nansenia; species Nansenia antarctica. The sequence continues at coordinate 29,788,971 of NC_137674.1, read as the reverse complement.
TACACTAACTGCCACCTGTTAACCACCTAACACAACACAACACAGTCCTTCTGTAACCATCACATCATCACCAGCACTGAAGTATTTCTATGAAAGTAACACCCTGGAATGCCATGCCACACACACACACAAGCATGCACGCACGCACGCATGCACACACACACACACACACACAGACACACACACACACACACACACACACACACACACACACACGGCATTGCAGAGGGGGGGTTTTATGAACTCATCCCCACACTGCTCCAAATGAGCCGTGGTGAATTCCACTCTACCCGTCAGTCCCCAGGGACCCAGTCAAGAAAAACCTATTATATATCTGGAGGCAGGCACCACTCAAACTGACAGCAACTGCTGCCCCAGCAACACTAGGAGAGGAGAGGAGAGGAGAGGAGCGGAGGGTAGAGGAGAGGAGAGGAGGGTAGAGGAGGGGAAAGGAAAGGAGAGGAGAGGAGCGGAGGGTAGAGGAGAGGATAAGAGGAGAGGGGAGAGGAGAGAACAGTAAAGGAGAGGAGAGGAGAGGTGAGGAGGGTAGAGGAGAGGAGAGGATAAGAGGAGAGGGGAGAGGAGAGAACAGCAAAAGAGAGGAGAGGAGAGGAGGGTAGAGGATAGGAGAGGAGAGGAGAGGAGAGGATAAGAGGAGAGGGGAGAGGAGAGAACAGGAAAGGAGAGGAGAGGAAAGGAGAGGAGAGGAGAGGAGAGGAGAGGAGAGGAGCGGAGAGGAGAGGAGAGGTGAGGTGAGGTGAGGTGAGGTGAGGAGAGGAGAGGAGAGGAGAGGAGAGGAGGGTAGAAGAGAGGAGAGGAGAGGAGGTGAGGTGAGGAGGGTAGAGGAGAGGAGAGGAGATGAGAGGAGAGGATAAGAGGAGAGGGCAGGGGAGAGGAGAGAACAGCAAAGGAGAGGAGAGGAGAGGAGGGTAGAGGAGAGGAGAGGAGGTGAGGAGAGGAGAGGGGGAGAGTAGGGGAGAGGAGGAGAGGAGGGGAGAGGAGAGGAGAGGAGGGTAGAGGAGAGGAGAGGAAAGGAGAGGAGATATGATATGCCTCAGAACCAGACATGGCATCGACAGTGTTATTCATAAGAGTGTCTCTCTCTGCTTTAGGGGTATTATGACAGCAGTAACAACAGTGCTGTCTATGCCCGCAGGGCCTCTATGCTGCATTCAAATCGAAGACTTTGCACTTATGAACTGTGTGCTGAAATGAAATACAACGGCATAACAATGTGAATGACTTGTCTGCATTTGTTGTGGTTAAAATGGGCCATATACAGAGGTAAACAGTCCCTAGTGAAACAGTGAAAGCTTCAACACAAGTTGAAAATACATATTATTATGTTTGTGCATCTTTTCAGGGGGGCATTTTGAACATACACCACAAAGTTACGACAGAGTTATTCCCTGGCTATTTCAGCTCTCAGGAAAATAACAACAACAACAACAACAACAAGAAGAATAACAACTCTTCCTGTAAAACAGACTTCTGAGTCAGGAGGAATGCACTGCACCCGAAGGTTAGCCTCAGCGTCCTGACTACGATGACATCACACAACATGTCTTAAGGGCCTGGCGGGTAGGAAGAGAATGGCTGCATTGATTCATGCTGTTTCTCTGTGTTGAGACCCATCGATCTTCATGCACTCTGATGCCAAAAAAAACAATTGAGTCCCATTGGGTTCCATTCCAAATCCAGATCCCACCTCAGAACATCCACACAACCCATGTGTGGCCACTCTTCAACGCCTGAGTCTGAGAAGAATACAAGAGTTGCCCCCAATAAGCGAAACAGGGTGAGGAGGGAGGCAATTAGGGAGGTGTGGGAGGCTGTGCCAGGAGGTAAGTAATATTCCCGCCCTCGTGACAGAGAGAGAGAGG
>NC_137674.1:29779588-29782088 GCF_963989245.1 Nansenia antarctica | reverse complement strand
CGGAGAGGAAGCCACAAAATATAGCAAAGTCAGGTTCAATTAGCGGTCCAGAGGAGCTTACCAGGCAGGGCTGACGGAGGCTCATTTCGTTCGACGTATTTCAGCCCACCTTCCCCCCCTACCCCCGACATGTGTGCGCCACTCACGGCTTTCAACACCCGCTTTTGACAAATATTCACACGTTCCCACATAGGCCCCTCAGGAAAAGATGTCCTGGACTTTAGCTTGGAATTTTTATCTAGGTTTATCTAGGAATACCACCGGCCAAGTCGTCCCCCCCCCCCCCCCTCCCCCCGCCACATGTAGGTGTAACCCCCCCCCACCCACCCACCCACCGCGCGCTCCCCCCCCCCTGTTCTCTTCACCATCGCTGGATGAAGTATTAGTCACGAAGGATCTGGGGTTTTCTCACTCTCACTCTCACTTGTTCTAGTTCTAGTTCGCTCTCTCTCTCTCTCTCTCTCTCTCTCAGACACACACACACACACACACACACACACACACACACAAGCAAGCACACACACACACACACAGACAAAACCCCCGCCTCTCCCCTCCCACACACACTTTCACACAGATCCTATTGTACATGTCTTCCAGGAGGATCGGGGATTTTTTCACTCTCACTTCTTCTACTACTACTCACTCTCTCACACACACACACACACACACACACTTTCACACACACAGACACACTTTCACTCACACACACACACTTTCACACAGATCCCATGCTACATGTCTTCTAGCTATACCCAGTGGAACGCACATCACATGTGCTGCTAGCCAGTTAGCGTGGCGCGCGTGTGTGTGTGTGTGTGTGTGTGTGGGTGTGTGTGTGTGTGTGTGAGAGGAGAGTGTACAGCGGTGTCACTCTCCAGGCTCTGAGCGCGGCGGTGTGAGAGCTGTGAAGGCCAGGCTCTAACAAGCAGAGAGACCCCCTCCCTGCCTACATCCCCCTAGCAGGTGGCGAAGCTCACAAGGATAGTGTCAGAAACACACACACTTCTTAAACCAGATTTATAGAGAGAGAAGGTGAAAAAAATACATAAGAGAGAAATAATTGAACACGGAGGTGACTACAAAATAAAAACACGGCCTCCTTGTCAGACACGTACTTAGTTGTTAGTCACACTGGAACATCTGCAGTTATTGTTGCAAAAAAAGGCAGGCGAGGCGGCCTAAAACGAAAACAATCATTTATTACTCATTTACTGTGACTTTATTCACCAAAAATGCATCCATGATGATGATTGATTTTGCAGTCAATCAAAGTATTGTTGTGAGGTAGATACCACATGAAAAGACTTGGCACTCTAAGGTTGGTGAGTGTTCCGGAATGATTTGGCAGTTGGTTGAGTGAAGGAAGTGAGGAGTCCAAACACTCCTCCATTGTTATCCCTGACGGAGTGATAACACACGCTGTGCTTGTCCAGGCAGACAGGCGTTAAACCCCTTCCTAGCGACTGCGTCTGCCTGTAGCTCTTCGCCATGACGACGGCTTTGATCCCCGTTGGCACGGTGCCAGCGTACCGCCCGAGGACGCCCGCAGGTGTCCGAGGCTCCGTTCCCCCATTAGCTACCTGTGTACGCCGCTCCTGGGGGAACCGCAGCCCCTGATTGGCTGATGTCTCATTTCCCAGAGATCCCCCACCTGAAGCCTGCTGCCATCTGCCACCAGCTCTGGGAGAGAGGCGGGGCGGGGGGGATGGGGGGGGAGTAAAAGAGAGAGAGGGGGGGAGAGAGGGGTGGTGGGGGGGGGGGAGAAAGAGGGGGGAGAGTGAAAGAAAGAGATGGGGGGGAGAGAGAGACAGAGAGAGCGAGAGAGACAGAGTGAAAAAGAGAAAGACGGAGGGACCTCTTAACCTCTCTACCTGTCAATCAGCGTCATCATCAGCTGTCTGCCTACGCAGGTGGCATTCCTTCACGACCACCTGAGAACGTGAGATGCGACGCCCATCTGATACACGCTCCTCGCTACAGGCGAGTCCCTCATTACGCACGAGTTCCCCCTTTTACAACCTCGGAAAACAACGTCTCTGATTCCTTTGTTCTAGGGACGTTGATGTAGGTCATTTAAATTGTGTGTTTGCAATCCAGCTTTAAGTCATTTAGTGAAAAAAGAAGTCGCCCCAAATTGCCATCCTTCTAGAGTGCCACGGGTGACTCCATTCATCGAAAAACGCATAAATGACGATGCTTCATTTGGTAGCCAATCAAAATATTGTTACTAGGTAAATACCAAATAAAACACTTGGTTGGCACGGTACTGTACTGTAGGTGGTGAGTGTTTCTGAATGACCTGTCAGTGTCAGAGTTAACAAACTTCCCGAGCAATTACGACAACATTTCCTGACGTCTGACAGACAGCCGGCGTTATTAACGGTGAGGCAGAGAGGACGCTCCGCTCGCGGGCCGCGAGGAAGAGGCAACAGCTGCTCCTCTGACAAACTAATGATGTCATGGCGAAGGATCATCAGCGGGGAGTGGTACGCCGTGT
>NC_137674.1:29759588-29774588 GCF_963989245.1 Nansenia antarctica | reverse complement strand
GTGTGTGTGTGTGTGTGTGTGTGTGTATGTGTGTGTGTGTGGCTCAGTGGCGAGAGGGGGCTCAGTCTTTGCTCTTCTAACAACGAGCCATTGTTTACTTCAAATGTGTCCCATTTGCAAGAATGGACCACACACACGCACACACACACGCACGCGCACACACACACACACACACACACACGACCACATCACTCACTTACACGGATGGTATTAATAGTGCACTGTGGACACACAGCTGTCTGAAAAAACAGTCATGTCATAACATGACCGTTTCATAAGGGGATATTTGGATCATATTTGGCCATTTGTGGAAGTGATTTTAGGCTCTGATGGGACTCCTAGGACAGATAACAGAGACGATGATGTTCTGTATGACATCACACACAGCCACACGCAGCTGAGTTATGTGTGCAAACAAAATTCTTTCAGGCTGACATCAAACATCCACCACATGTCAAGGAAGTCAACCCACACACACACACACGCACGCACACACACACACAACCCACACACGCACGCACATGCACAACCCACACACGCACGTGCGAACACACACACACACACACAACCAACACACACACACACACACACACACGTAGGGATGCATGCAAACGCACACGTGCACACACACACAGACACGCACACAAACAACCCACACACACACAAGCACGCACAAACACAAACACACACACACACACACACACAACCCACATACACACAACCCACACACCCAAGATAAGTTTAGGGTTAGCAGCTTTTACTCCCTACGATAACTTGTGCAGATGATGTTAGTAATGTGTCATGTTAGTAATGTGTGATGTTGGTAATGTGTGATGTTGGTAGTGTGTCATGTTGGTAATGTGTGATGTTGGTAATGTGTGATGTTGGTAATGTGTGATGTTGGTAATGTGTGATGTTGGTAATGTGTGATGTTGGTAGTGTGTCATGTTGGTAGTGTGTGATGTTGGTAATGTGTGATGTTGGTAATGTGTGATGTTGGTAATGTGTCATGTTGGTAGTGTGTCATGTTAGTAATGTGTGATGTTGGTAATGTGTGATGTTGGTAATGTGTGATGTTGGTAATGTGTCATGTTGGTAGTGTGTCATGTTAGTAATGTGTGATGTTAGTAATGTGTGATGTTGGTAGTGTGTCATGTTAGTAATGTGTGATGTTGGTAATGTGTGATGTTGGTAATGTGTGATGTTGGTAGTGTGATGTCCAATTTAGCCTTTGCACAACTACAGGTTGTACATCCATGGTCAATGTGATCACTCTTTAATCTTTAATATTTGCACTACTGATGTTTACAATACCACTTAGATACTTAGATGCTAAACTGCCTTTCGTTGTCTAGTACTCTGCAATGACAACACATTTGAATCTAATCTAAAGTTGCATCTAATCTCATGAAGTTGAATCTAATGTAATCTAATGCGGGTAATGTGTGATGTTGGTGATGTGTGGGCCTCATGAGCCCGTCTATAAATTAGCCTCTGCAAACCAGCATGGCCTTACGTGACACAATCAGGCCCCCTGCAGACACAATCAGAGACAGTCACACACTGTCCTCCATTGACACACACACACACACACACACACACGCACACACACGCACACACGCACACACACACACACACACGCACACACGCACACACACACACAAACACAAACACACACACGCACACACACACGCACACACACACACGCACGCACGCACACACACACAGACGCGCGCGCGCACACACACGCACACACGCACACACACACACACGCACACACACACACACGCACACACACACACACACACACACATGCACACACGCACGCACACACACACACGTGCGCACACACACACACACACACACACACACGCACACACACACACACACCTCACTTTGGTAGGAGTCCTGGGTTTGGAATACAAACAAGGTTTGTCTCATCTCTCTTGATGGGGGAAGTCAAGCATAGTATGTACGTGTATTACCCAGAGTGCCCTGGTGCATATTGTATAGTCATATGTAGTCTATGCCTCATGTCATATCACGCTCCGCTGCCTGCCTGGATGAAATGGTTCCAGTGAACACATACCACATGTATCCACATCAGATCTCACCCTATATGGCATAGGCATGTAAATTAATGTATATACACATTAAATGTGAATGCCGGGAGATTCACACACACACACACACACACACACAAAAGCACACATTCACACACACACGCACACATTCACACACCAGCACTCACACTCGACACACACTCGACACACACACACACACACACAGACGCACACACACTCCACACACAGAATCTATTAAAGACAATGCAGCCCATAAAATGCAGATGTCTCTCCACTCCAGTCTTAGTGGGTGTGTGTTGCTCTGGTGGTGATCACCCTGGGCATTGTCAGCCTGGACTGATGTGCTTATCACATCACTGGCGTCTAAAGTTGATACCGCACTCCAGCAGCAGCTTCATTAAGATTGATATCCTGCTCTAGCAAACCCAGATGAGCTGATCTGGAACTGTCTATACAGAGAGAGAGAGAGAGAGAGAGAGAGAGAGAGAGAGAGAGAGAGAGAGAGAGAGAGAGAGAGAGAGAGAGAGAGAGAGAGAGAGAGAGAGAGAGAGACACAGTTTAACTGCTTTCAACAGAGCAGGGGAGGCTGGCAGAGGTAGATAATGAATGAATGAATGGACTTTATTGTCATTGCTACAGTACAGGTACCAAACAACGAAATTTAGGAGGGGTGGCTCCCCTGGTGTTAGGAAAGGGGGGAAAAAAACACTTAAAAAAAATCACAAGAAGGGAAGGAGCTGGTTTACATAAATAAAGGCTATGTACACTATCCACTGTACTATACTGTACAGATAGACGACTAGGGTTGTCATATTGCACAATAGTATTATTTCACATTTATTTAAAGTGTCGCAGTTTGCAGGCTTGAAATGTACATGTTTGTGCCTCAGCACTACACCTGATTTTTTCAGTCCAGCAGCTGCCATCAATCCGTCCAGACTGTCCAGGGCCCAGAACTTAGGTCTTTGCTGTGTTCAGGGCCTGGACGGCCCTGTGGTAGAAGCTGTTCTTCAGTCTGTTTGTCCTTGCGGCCAGGGTCCTGAACCGCCTTTTCGAGGGCAGCCTGGTAAAGTGTTCGTACCCAGGGTGGGTCGGGTCCCTGGAGATCTTGGAGGCCTTCCTGAGACAGCGTGTGTTGTACAGCTCTTCCAGAGAGGGGAGGGGGGCGCCGGTGATCTTCTGTGCTGTTCTCACGACTCTCTGTAGCGCATTTCTCTCCGCTGTTGTGCAGCTGGAGAACCAGTTGCAGATGCCGTAGGTGAGGATGCTCTCCACTGCGCCGCGGTAGAAGGTCACCAGTATCTCCTGCTTGCTGTGTTCCTTCCTGAGGACTCTCAGGGTGTATAGCCGCTGTATAACCGTATAATCGGAGGATGGGGTTCATTGTGGTTCAAACATGGAATGGAGTGTGTTTGATACCAGCCCCCATGCATCACAACGAGCCCGTCCTCCGATTTCTACCTACGCCAGCCTCCCTTGTTATGGATGGAGCCACTTGAGTTGATAAGGACGAGACAGCCAGGCAGCCTCCTGTTAGGGAGAAGAAGAGGAGAGGACCTCATGCCTCTGTAACTTCATCCCCCTCATCCCCCTCATCCCATCATCCCCTCATCTTGCCTGTGAGAAAGGACCTCTCCTGTCTCTCCCCTCCTTAGCTTCGGCAGGGGGTGCACAGAAGGCCCCTATAGACAAACCCTCTCTACCAGCAATTCAACTCTGAATGGGACGCTATCAAACTCCCTGACCTTATGCGACCCCCGCCCCCGTCATCTTCTGAATTGACCCCCGCCATCCTTCCCCCCTCCCCTCCTTGACTGCCCCAGAGGGAGTGAGGGAGTGAGGGACTTTGTTTTCGCTGGCTCTGTGTGTCAGAACTAGGTATTCACACCGGGAAAAAAAAAAAGGGTGAACTGGCTGTCGTCTGGACGGTCGCCCGCCAGCGAGGCGATGGCTGTGTGGTTCAGAGCGTTTCCAGCTGCTGGTGTAGAGGTCAGGGCGCTGCGGACACGGCCAGGCCCCGGGGCGCCTGTAGGGGGGGAGGTGTTAGATCCATGACAACCCTGGCCTGCTTGGGCTTGATTACCTTGGCCCCGACTGATGGCCCTTTCCTCCTCATAGAGGCCAGATGAGTCTCTCTCTCTCTCTCTTTCTCTCTCTCTCTCTCTCTCTCTCTCTCTCTCTCTCTGTCTCTCTCTCTCTCACACACACTCTCTCTCTCTCTCTCTGTCTCTGCCTCTCTCTCTCTGTCTCTTTCTCTCTGTCTCTCTCTCTCTCTCTCTGTCTCTCTCTCTCTCTGTCTCTGCCTCTCTCTCTCTCTGTCTCTTTCTCTCTCTCTGTCTGTCTGTTTGTCTGTCTCTCTCTCTCTCTCTCTCTGCCTCTCTCTCACACACACTCTCTCTCTCATTGTCTCACTCTCTCTCTCTCTCTCTCTGTCTCTTTCTCTCTCACACACTCTCTCTCTCTGTCACTCTCTCTGCCTCTCTCTCTGTCTCTCTCTCACACACTCTCTCTCTCTCTCAAACACACACTCTCTCTCACTCTCTCTCTCTCTTTTTCTCTTTCTCTCCATCTTTCTATCTCTCTTTCTCTCTCTCCCCCTCTTTCTCTTTCTAACTTTCTCACATACTCTCTCTCCCTCTTTCTCTCTCACTCTTTCTATCTCTTTCTCTTTCTCTCTCTCCTCCTCTCTCTCACACACACTATCTCTCTCTCTGTCTCTTTCTCTCTCACACACTCTCTCTCTCTGTCACTCTCTCTATCTCTCTCTCTCTCTCTCTCTCTCTCTTCAAGAATCCAACTTTCATGCATGAAATCCCCAAGTGCAAGTCAGCATACAGGTAGATTGGTCGAACAGTATCAACAACAACAACACAGTGTTTACCATATGTTAACCCAGAGCTGCACATTAGGGGCACATTTACTGTGATACACAAAACAAAGGCGTTCATTGATATGTCCATATCAAAGACGCACTCACACGCACTCACACTCACTCACACAAACACACACAGACACACACACTCTCTCCCATATTGAGTTAACCTGGAGCCAGTGCCCTAGTCCCACTGTCCACTACCCACACATGTACACACGCACACACACGCACACACACACGCACGCACGCGCACACACGCACGCACACAAAACAGACGTCATGTTGTTGCAAAGAGCCCTGCAAATTCTGACCGAATTTCAAACTTGCAACCTCTGACTTGCCAACACATGTGACTGTCTCCTCAGCAGACGTTAAGCAGCCATGCTGTCTAAAGGCTGCGTTCAACAGAGCCGGGGGTGGGGGGGTTTGAACCTGAGGAGGGAGTTTTACAATCTCAACTCCGTTACACTCACACACACACACACACACATACACACACACACACACACACACACACACACGCCAGACCAATGATTTATCACACTGTGATCTGATTGTCTCTACAGGCATGTATTAGACTCTAATATTTTTAATGACTGCTTGCCTCGTCAACAGCCATGTTAATCACTCCAGAGGCTAAACAATACCTCTCTCTCTCCCTCTCTTTCTCTGTCTGTCCCTCGCTTTCCCCCTCTCTCCCTCTCCCTCTCTCTCTAAGGTGACAGATGAGGTGGCAACTGGAACGACCCATTCCTGATTTTCTTTTCTATTTTTTTTCTTTTCTATTTTTTTTTTAATCAAAAGGACAGGGTTCACGGCGTTCTTCCAAATCTGTGGTTTCACCTTCAAGGACCTTCATTAAGACACGACGCGGCTACAGAGTCAACATCTGTTATTGGAGGGAATCACGTCAAAGTAAATGTGGCCTCTCTCACACACACGTGCACACATACACTCTCGACACACACACGCACACACAAACACACACACTTGACAGACTCTCGAGACACACACACACACACACACACACACACACACACTTGACAGACACTAGACATACACACACACACACACACATACACAGATAAACACACACACTCTCAATACACTCTTGACACACACAACACACACACTCGATAAACAGACACACACACACACACACACACACACACACACACAACGAACACATACACACACACATGCACACATACACACACACACATACACACACACACACACACACACACACACACACACTGTGCTGTGTGTCATGCATAAACAGGTGGAGAGCCTTTGGTGAACAGATAAGACCAACACAGTCAGTCAGAGAATGAATCACTCTCATCACCATAACCATCTCCAGCCCGTCCTGGCGCTAGCAGGCCGTCGTAACGACGCAATCCTTTACTGTCACGCATATCTGCTCGACATTACCACCGCGACCGAAATTAGGGACGAAATGACTTAATTTCATAACTCTCCCCCTCATCTCCTCCGGCCCGCTCTCTCCTACCCCACCGTTCACATGGCTGTTTTATGATGTCATATTTCTGGGACCATGGTGGAGATAACCGCCAGGGTGACAGACAGTTGAATGCTGTCTGAGGCGGCGCGCGGCCAAATGTCACAGCCTATCACGTCCATCACCGGAGACAACCCCGCCCCCCCCCCCTCTCCCACACACACACACCCACACACGCACACACACACACACATACACACAACACACACACACACACACAGACACACACACACACACAGACACACACACACACACACACACATACACACACACACATACACACACACACACACACACACACACACACTATAGGCAGTTGTCCTGTCAGGGATATAGTGGCAGTGAATAAGGAGGTTAAACACTGGACACAAGGGGAAGAAAATAGGAAAACGTACATTTTCCAAATGTTTCTCTCTGTCTTTCTGTCTCTTTTTCTCTCCTCTCTCTCTCTCTCTCTCTCTCTCTCTCTCTCTCTCTCTCTCTCTCTCTCTCTCTCTCCTCTCTCTCTCTGTCTCTCTCCTATCTCTCTGTCTTTCTGTCTCTTTCTCTCTCCCCCCTCTTTCTCTTCTCTCGCCCCCCCTCCCCTCTCTCTCTCTCTCCTCTCTCTCTCTCTCTTCCCCCTCCCCTCTCTCTCTCTCTCATCTCTTTTCCCCTTCCCTCTCTCTCTCTCTCTCTCTCCTCGCTCTTCCCCCTCTCTCTCTCTCTCTCTCCTCTCTCTTTCCCCTCTCTCTCTCTCTCCTCTCTCTCTGTGTAATGTACAGTAGGTAGGTAGTGTGCAGCATGCTCTCTCTCTCTGTGTAATGTACGGTAGGTAGGTAGTGTGCAGTGTGCTCTCTCTCTGTGTAATGTACGGTAGGTAGGTAGTGTGCAGCAGTGTGCTCCTCCGTGCACTCAGAGTCACCGGGCAGATGTGACCCCGCTACACACAGAGGCTCTTTGTGTCCGAGGGATTGGGGGTCCCTGGGGCCTTTAAACATTAACAGACCCCCACAGGCGGGCCCCCGGACCCCTCGCTGCTGCAACTCTCCTGACATGCAACATTAACTTGGCCCAAGTCACTCTCCATACGTACGCACAATATCAGCAAGCTCAGCAGCACACACACTCACTATAGGGGACACATAAGAGTACAGGGGAATGCATTACAACGAGCCTCCGCCGAGTCCGCCGTCCTCCGATTTTGTGCCTCCGCCAGCCTCCCCCCCTGGTACTTAGGAAAGGCCACAACGTCTCCGCTAACGAGGACTTTCAGTTGACTTATGTTGACATGGCTGCTGTAACCGGACACGCACGCTGTAGGCACGTATATGGACCCTTACACTTGTCTGCATGCAATATAAACCAGGCCAAAGCCACTCAGCTAAATTCCACATTTGCTCATACTCCATACACACGTACATACATATATACGCACTTATACGCGCACGCGCACACGCACGCGCACACCGATACTGTTACTACTGAAGGACAGTCAGCCTACTCCCTACTCACTAGACATTACTTCCTGGTTAGTGAACACGCACACATTTGTTTTTCTATAGAGCCCTATACACTTGTGTACATCCACAAGGCCAACACACACACTCTCCCTCTGCTACAGCCCTATACACTTGTTTACATCCTCTAGTCCAACACACTCAGGGCGATTTCGCTCACGGCCGCTGATGTGTTTGTTTGGGCAACAACAGTGTGTGTGCGTGTGTTGAGTGTAGGCTATGCGCTGTTGTGAAACGGACTTATCTAAGGGTTCAGATTGATGATTGGTGTGTAAGCCATGGCTATATACAGTATATACAGTATATACATATATACATATATATATATATATTAACTAACTAATCTGGCTCCACGGTGGTCCCCTCTGTTTGTAATTGTATGATTATACACATGCATAGTTAAAGCAGCTGCAGAGTGATTCCCTGCTATTCCGTTCATCTGTGTTAATAGTAACGATACAACATTTGCATAGAGGAAATGAAACGGCACATTTACATATATTAAGCATTTATATGTGTGCATATTCTATGTTTGCTCATTTTCTGAAACTCCGGAAAGATAATAAACAGTACGACTAGAGCAGGAAATAGGAGGAGAAGAAGAAGAGGAGAAGGAAGAAGAGGAAGCACACAATCCTCCCATTAAGTAAATATTGGGTTGTGTTATCTCCCACCCCTTCAGTCAGGGGAACAGTATCATTTTTCACCAAACCACCCCCCACTGTTCACCAAGACCAGGCCTCGGGTTTATTAAATTATCTCTCTTGCTTCGCAAATACAATTTCCTGCATAAATCACTCAAATGATCCTTCAGCCTGTCGGGGTCTTGAGAGGGTGTAGCTTCTATCCTATCAGCTTGGGACCAGGATATGCAAATCCTGCCCCTGCCTCGTCCTGTGTTCGATATCTATTGAGATGCTTCAATTGTCTGTCTTTTCTGGACTCAAATCCTCTGCTTGTCTCTGGTATTATTCCTCCGTCCTTGATAGCAGTGACACTAAGCATCTAGCCATCGCCAAATTCGCTAATCCATTACCAGAAAAGACCATGCCAATTTAACTAAGCCAGCGCCACTGACCCCAGCGACCTTGACCTTGTAAACAGTACAATGGACGGGGGGAGGCCACCGTTCGTGCATCAGAGATCTTGCTTGGGAGAACACTGGAAAGGCTTATTATGGTCTGTGGCTAAGCCTTGGGGCTGGATTCAATCACATTCGATAAGGGCTGAACAGAGTGAAATCTTCCTTAGGGTCAGCTCTGCTTTCAGAACCGGGGTTTCAGAAATAGCCGGTTGGTAGAAGCTAAGCAGCCAGATAGAGGTCTAAATCGTTCTTATTTCTCATTGTAGCTAGCCAGCTAGCTAAAGGTCTAAATCAGTATTATCGACCTCGTCGGTAGCCAGCTCCATTGAAGTCTGAATCTTTGTTATCCTGCTTGTTGAGCGGCCAGCTAGCTAAAGGTCTGAATGTGAATTATCCTCCCTTGTAGCTAGCCAGCGAGCTAGTCTGCTAATTCTGCAGGATAAACATCTGTAATAGATTCAGTCAAATGGGACCCGGCTTAGAGCAGTTCAGCTTGATCCCCAACAGCTGTTTGAGGACCAGCTAAGGCCTGGCTGCACAGGGGGTCTCTGTGCCTGCCCTGAAAGGGACCCCCAAATCTAAAGGGACAAAAGGGAGACCCCTAAACAATGTCCCTCTGATACAATGGTGCACAGTGAGGGAGGGGCAGGGGAGCACTGGGTGTATTCCTGTGGGTGAATGACCAGCACATTCCTCTCCAGTCGCCAAGCACTGAAGGCACTGACCAGGACTGGCACTGGCTTCACACCGCTTACACCGCTCCATCGCTCTCTGCGGCCCACACACACACACACGCACGCAAGCATGCATGCACACACACACACACACACACACACACGCATGGACACACGCACGCAAGCATGCACACACACACACACACACACACACACACACACACGCACGCATGGACACACACACGCACACACACACACACGCAGACGCAGACACACATGCACTCGCACACACACACACACGCACATACACACTCACAATCTATTTAACAATTTTTTTAACCATCTATATTTATCTATCTATCTATCCCTCTCTCTCTCTCTCTCTCTGCTTGCATCTCTGTCTGTCTATCCATCTGTGCATGTTTGTGTCTACTCAGCTGTCCGCATGAAAAAGACATTTGGGAATTTCCGATCTAAAACATGGGATGGGAACGCTGGGAGACATAAATACATGCAGGGGGCAGGTCAGCGTCTATTACTGACACACATTCAGAGCACATGTTTGTTCTCCGACATGCTACACATCAGCCCCAGTGACAAGTGAAATGGGTGGACGTAACATATGGGCTAGCATCGCTAGGTTCACACAGAGGACAGAGGAATCTAGGCCTCCTCAGCCGCCGAGGAGGAAGGGAGGATGTCTGTCTACTGACTTCTACCAGCGAGACGCCCAATGAAAACCAAAGGAGCAGAAAGAACGGTTTGACGATTGATACCGTGCGATTGAAACGAGTACGACTGACTTGCTGGCTCCTTCCAGCCAAGCCTTTCAATAAAAAATGAAAAAAATCAAAGTTGCAGAAAGTGTATAATAGAACAATGGAGGCGCATGGGAATAAAAAGGGACGGGGGTTGTCAAGGTGAGCGGTGGCCTACTTCCTAGTGATTAAAGGTTGTGCCGGGGTTTCTGAGGTGAGAACAGGGTGGTGTCATCACAGACGTATAGATTCAGAAGAAAAGAGAGAGAGAGAGAGAGAGAGAGAGAGAAACAAAGAAGGCCATGTGCAAAGACTCTGCTTGTTACACAGCGCGGTGGGAAGGGCCTTAAAGGCGTAGTTCGCTCGAAAAAAAACGAATTCCTGTGGCGAACCGACATACCTCCAGTCGATCGATACACACGAAAACACTTTCTTTTAAAATGAACATCCCCGCAGGGTTATTTAGCAAAACGCACATTCTCACATATCCCACTAGTGGATGGGGCGGAGGTGGGGGTCCATGTCAGGTGGTTTGTCATGGAAATTAGATTTCAGAGCGGACTACCCCTTTAATTTCTAATTGACTGGGTTAGTGTCTGATATTAATCCCACTGTGCTCCCGTGACAGGTCCACACCTGTGACAGAGTGAAGGAGGAGAGAGAGAGAGGTGAGAGAGAGAGAGAGAGAGAGAGAGAGAGAGAGAGAGAGAGAGAGAGAGAGAGAGAGAGAGAGAGAGAGAGAGAGAGAGAGAGAGAGAGAGAGAGTCAAAGTCAAAAGTCAAAAGTCACTTTATTGTCCCATCACTGGGAAATTTGTATTGGGCTTACACCCCACAGCAGCCAACAAAGAGCAACAGACAATACAGAATGTTAAAACACAAACAGAAGGCAGCCCTGATTAAGACAAGAGTGGAAATAAAACGATAAGCAAGATATGTTCACATTCATCTGGTGCCGTTTAAAAGTTTAACAGAAACCGGAATAAAATAATGTTTAAATCTGTTTAATCTAGAGCGGGGGACTCTGAACCTCCTCCCAGAGGGCAGTAGTTTGAACTCTGCATGTAGGACATGAGAGGGATTCATGAGAATTCTATTAGCCTGTCTGAGAGTAAGCCTGTTCAAAAATAGACTGCAGGGATGAGTGGTCTTTCACCCCTATGATCTTCCATGCAGTCTGCATCAGTCGGACCAGTTTGGACCTTAGTTGTACAGATAGGTTACCAAACCAAGATGTAATGCCGTATCTGATGAGACTCTCTAAGACAGACTGGTAGAAGAGTAGCTTACATTTTTGGTCAACACCATGAACTCTAAGGCGGCGTAGAGAGCGTAGAGAGAGAGAGAGAGAGAGAGAGCGCTCATTAAAACCTGATTCAGACGCCGCCGTCGCAGAACCCTGTTGAGCTGGCAGTCGTCAGGACTCTCGCTGGCAAGTAGACTACCGCCAGGGAAATTGAACTTGAAAAGGAACGTCTGTCTCTTTATATTATTTTTTTTTTTAAACCTTTCCTCTTAATGAGTCTGTTTTTCCCTTTGTACTCCCAAACACAACCGCTTCCCCAGGTTGTACAGAACACAGGGACTTTGAAGGTGAGCTGACGGGCCTTCAGTGTACCGGATACAGTAAACAGTAAACAGTATACCGTGTCGGTAGAGTATTTTCTCAGGGTCTAATTTGAGAAGCCCGAGAAGTGTTACCGGAGGAACTTACTTTCTCATCTGGTTGTTGCCACCGTCGTTCGCTTTGTGAAGAGTTGCTTTTGTCTGGAGTGAACGTAGGCCTACACTACAGATTTTGGAAGCTGAAGTGCAGCAAAACCAGTCTGGGATAGATATGGTTCTTACCTACGGATCAGGGGAGGCTGGTGGAGGTAGGAATCGGAGGACGGGGCTCATTGGGATGCACGGAATGGAAGGAGGTGGCTAGATATGTGGAATACTAGATATGTAGAAGTCATAGGGTACTCATTATGACAGCATGACTCCAAACTGCCAGCTACACATGATGATTGGCTAGTCTGATGGTGAGACCAGCTGATTGGCTAGTCTGATGGTGAGACCAGATGATTGGCTAGTCTGATGGTGAGACCAGCTGATTGGCTAGTCTGATGGTAAGGCCAGCTCTTAATACAGTTCTTAATGATTGGCTAGTCTGATGGTGAGACCAGATGATTGTCTAGGCTGATGGTGAGACCAGATGATTGGCTAGTCTGATGGTGAGACAAGCTGATTGGCTAGTCTGATGGTGAGACCAGCTGATTGGCTAGTCTGATGGTGAGACCAGCTATTTGAATGAATTGAATGGTCTTTATTGTCATTGCTACAGTACAGGTACCAAACAACGACATTTAGGAGGGGTGGCTCCCCTGGTGTTAGGAAAGAAAAAAAAAACACTTTAAAAAAAACACAAGAAGGGAAGGAGCTGGTTTACATAAATAAAGGCTATGTACACTATCCACTATACTATACTGTACAGATAGACGACTAGGGTTGTCATATTGCACATAGTGTTATTGCACATTTATTTAAAGTGTCGTAGTTTGCAGGCTTGAAATGTACATATTTGTGCCTCAGCACTACACCTGATTTTTTCAGTCCAGCAGCTGCCATCAATCCGTCCAGACTGTCCAGGGCCCAGGACCTAGGTCTTTGCTGTGTTCAGGGCCTGGACGGCCCTGTGGTAGAAGCTGTTCTTCAGTCTGTTTGTCCTTGCGGCCATGGTCCTGAACCGCCTTTTCGAGGGCAGCCGGGTAAAGTGTACGTACCCAGGGTGGGTTGGGTCCCTGGAGATCTTGGAGGCCTTCCTGAGACAGCGTGTGTTGTACAGCTCTTCCAGAGAGGGGAGGGGGGCGCCGGTGATCTTCTGGGCTGTTCTCACGACTCTCTGTAGCGCATTTCTCTCCGCGGTTGTGCAGCTGGAGAACCAGTTGCAGATGCCGTAGGTGAGGATAGTCTGATGGTGAGACCAGCTCTTGGCCTTAATACTGGCCCATAACCTGGCGATGTTTGACCTTGTAACTCCACCAGTGTACGAACATGATCCTCATTAAAGAACCACCTACAGTATTAGCCATGGAGAAGACCTGTACAGTTCCTCTACTGTCATAGATAATCAAATAAATAATACAAATAATAATAATAATCCTTCCTTCCTTCCTCTAGCATTGGTCCGAGCATAGATGCTTTCGTATGACGGCTGATGTATAGATGAGTCACTTACTTCAGACAAATTTACTTATTGTAAGTCCATTAAGTAAGCTTTGGATAAAAGCGTCAGATAAACATAAGAAACGTAAATTAGGGGGAGGAATACTGAAATAAAACTGCTCTAAACGTAAAGACTCAGAGCTGTAACGTGACGTCTATAGGGACGACAAGAGGACAATATTGACTGATTCTAATCGATTATCGGCCTGACAGGGAAACACCCTGAGGCGTGACTATCTCAGCTACACCGCGTCAGGGATCATAAGCCGCCCGTCTTAATGGTTTATGATTCTCACAGGATTTAGGATTATTAGGCAAGACAAGTTTATTTGTATGGCACATTTCATACAACGGGGGCAATTCAGGCGAGTGCTTTACGCATTAAAAAATATATATAATGATAAGAATAGATATAGATTGAAACATTTAATAACATAATGAATAAGATAATGGAAATTAACAAAATAAAAAATTAACAAAATAAAAAATTAACAAATTATTATCGAGAGTTATGCCTCCACCATCACGCTGGAGGAGGGGAGCGCTCTGAAGGAATAGCCCTCGCGGTTGGAGTGGAGGAGCCAACACACTTGCATTTGCATTTATTTCGAATAGCGGCCCAACACACATGGGGCGGCTGTGGCTCAGGAGGTAGAGCCAGCGTCTAATGATCGCAAGGTCAGCAAGGTTCGATCCCCGGCTGTCCACGCGTGGCCAAAAGGTGTCCTTGGGCAAGACACTGAACACCAAATTGCTCACAATGAGCGGGCCGACGCCTTGCATGGTAGCGTGCCGCCATTGGTGTGTGAGTGGGTGAGTGAGAGGCCATTGTAAAGCGCTTTGCAATAAGGCGCTATATAAGTGCAGTCCCTTCACTTACTTAGGAGTTCACTACCGCTCCTTCGATATGGCCATGTGATAATAGTAAGAAGAATCATATTTATTTTTCATAGCGCTTTACTCAGCGCTCAAGACTAGACAGACACATACAAAGTTAAACAAAAGCACAGGCAGTAAAAAAACACAATCAAAATGGTTAAAGATCCAAGTTTAAAAAGATGGATATTCCATGCTAAATCCGGTACAGCATGTACCAGTTCTTACAAAAGTTAGCGTTCTCTTGCATGTTCTCTCACTGATATATATCCATAAGCGCAAAAACTATAAAACATGAATAAAAAAAAAGTAGTAGCATTTACTGGCACGGATCAAGATGGTCTCCTACACTTGTCAGCAACACCCAGAGAGAGACGGAACAAATACAAGCTTGTACCCAGGGGCCGACAACCCTCCTTCCC
>NC_137674.1:29729588-29754588 GCF_963989245.1 Nansenia antarctica | reverse complement strand
GCTCCATCTCATGCGTTATGTATCACGTTTAGCGAAGCCTCTAAGTGCTGCTGTCATCCCTGGCTGTCATCCCTCTCTCTCTCTCTCTCTCTCTCTCTCTCTCTCTCTCTCTCTCTCTCTATCTCTCTCTCAGTCTTCCTCTCTGGATCTGAGGGAGCTCAGGAAAAGTGTCATGATCACCGCAGTGGGGACGGAAGGTGGGGAATCATCATCATCAGACGCTTCTGTTCTTCAACTTCTCAAACTCCAAGAAAAGGTGTCTGATTCCCTTTTAAAAAGCTCAGACTACCTTCTCTCTCTTTCCTCTCCTCCTCGGGCCATATTTGTATTCATTATAAAGGAGAGAGAGAGAGAGAGAGAGAGAGAGAGAGAGAGAGAGAGAGAGAGAGAGAGAGAGATAGAGGGGAGAGAGGGAGGGGGGGAGAGAGGGAGAGACAGTGAGTAGTTCATATGAGTCCATTCCCACACTGCATTATAGATGTGTTATTGTGCTTATTAGAACATCTCCGCTGCATTATGTATATGCAGTTCACACAGAGTACACTCACAGGGATACACACACACACACACACACACACATAAACACACACACACACACACACTGAATCACAAGAAGGCTGAGACCAAGTCCAGTAGCTCCGTCTGTAATCTCAACTAATGTAATTCAACTCAACCAGGAACGTTCTATTGGAATCACACAGAAGAAAAATAATCTGTCATTAAATCAAATCAAATCAAATCAGACTTCATCTATAAAGCGCCTTTCATGCAAAATTGCAATACACAGTGCTTAAAAATATAATTAAAATACAACAACACGATGGAAATAAACCGTAATATGAGGAAATGATCGTATAGGAAATAAAAGACATGGTAGAACACAGAGACCAGTGTAGCACAGTAGAAGAGGGGGGATTAAAACAAGATGGACTAAGAGAATGCTGGATTTAATGATGCTCCTTATGCAGGGCAGGCTGGGTCATTTAGTGATGCTCCTTATGCAGGGCAGGCTGGGTAGAAGACAGAGCTTTGCATTGAGGATATAGGAAGACCCTCTGGCCTGTACTATGGAGGTCAATGTATAGTATACACACACACACACACACACACACACACACACGGTCACACACACACATACGCATTCAGGCACACACACTCAAATGAAGTCACGCATGCACACACACACTCACGGTCACACACACACATACGCATGCAGGCTCACACTCACATGAAGTCACACATGCACACACACACACACACACACACACACACACACACACACACATACGCACATACACACACACACACACACACACACACAGCCACACATAGACACACACACATGGACAGACACACACACACACACACACACACACAGACACATAGACACACACACACACACACACTCACACACACACACGCACACAGTGGCCCATTGTGACTGTCTGTAGGGCCTGCAGTGTGCTGTGCTAATCAATGTATGAACTATAGCAGCCAGCCACACTCCCCAGGAATACTAAATCAACCTCTGGTGAGACGGCCCCGCTGTACCAACACATGACTCTCTGACGGGCGTTAGTTCTCTTTATGGGCGTCTGCCGTAAGCCGAGGAGGGCCTCACGCTCCCATGGTAACCTTTCCCATGGTAACCTTTCCCCTCGACAGCGATACGATCGGGTTACAAGAGCGAGTCGCCGAGTTCAGTCTCCAAACCCCTCATTTGCATGGAATTAACGACCCATGCATATGCAAAGTAGCGTTTTAAACAACGCTGATTAGCGCCGGCCTATGTATGCATAGGGGCCGGTGGTCACACGTGTCTGACACGCCACTCCTGCGTGTCATTTTCGCCGCGGAGAAAAGGGCACGCCGCCGGCGCGTATCGGGGAAGTTCATCACCGCCACCGGTCGCTGGTCGTTCACGGCTCAGCGGGCGGTTGATTACTTTTGATTTGTTTTGGAATAAATGAATAAAACATTTAATTTGTTTGTTTGAATTGGTTGTTAGCGTACTGTAGTAGGAGTCGTGGGTAAAACCAGCGGCGTAGAAGGAAGCGTTGCGTGGGCCTCACCGGTGACTCCCGTGTGTGTTGTATGCGTGTGTTGTATGCGTGCGTGTTGTATGCGTGTGTTGTATGCGTGTGTGTTGTATGCGTGTGTGTTGTTGTGGCGCAGGAGGTACTGTAGAGTCAGCTTCTTATGATCGCAAGGTTGGCAGATCGGCGGTTCGAGCCCCGACTGGCCACATGTCGAAGTGTCCTTGGGCAAGACACTGAACCCCAGTGAGCGGGCCGGCGCCTTGCATTGTAGCTTGCCGCCATTGGTGTGTGAATGTGTGTGTGAATGGGTGAATGAGAAGCCTTTGTAAAGGGCTTTGGAATAAGGAGCTATATACTAAGTGCAGTCCATTTACCATTTACCATGCTGTATGCGTGTGTGTTGTATGCGTGTGTGTTGTATGCGTGTGGGTCGTATGCGTGTGTGTTGTATGCGTGTGTGTTGTATGCATGTGTGTTGTATGCGTGTGTGTTGTATGCGTGTGTGTTGTACGCGCGTGTGTCGTAGCAGAGGCGAGTCTGAGCCTGTCACAGACTCCCTGTCCTCCAAGAGCACCACTGAAGAAGAGACAGGACTACAGTAGTACAGGCCTCACTGGAGGAGGCAGGGGAGCAGACACAGTGGTATGGAGAGCGCACACACGCACACACACACACACACTCACTCACACACACACACACACACACACACACACGCACAAAGTAGATCCAAAGTACATCCAAAGTACTTACAACGTACACACACACACACACACACACACTTTACTCTATGTTTACTGCTTTTACTCCTTCCAACCCTCAAGTGAGCTGGGATGTGGTCCAGGTTCATGGCCTCCCCCATCATGTTCCTCCTCTAATGTAAAGACAGTTCTGTTCAGGCAGTGTTCAGGGCGCCTGGATGCCGTGTGGAGGTCCATGGACACACACAGCCCCATAGAGGCCCCTCCAGCCCCCCAGCCCCCCCAGCCCCCCCAGATCCCCCAGACCCCTCATTTGGTTAAGTGCTCTCCAGCTGTGCCCCCTGATGAGACAGAGGGATCCAGGATGTAAAACCCCCCCAACCACCCCCACCCCCCCACCCCTCTTCACCTGCCCTCCCCCTCTCCCTCCCTCCCGTCTCCCCCTCTGGCTCATCTCCTGACTGGTGCATGTCTAATACGCATGGCATGCTATGGCTGTTCCAGCACCCTGCACTGTACAGCCCTGCAGCCACACACCAGGAAGAGATGCACACCAGATAGATTGTATAGGAGGAGGGTGGTATCATGGTTTAACACGGTAACATTGAAGAACGTCCTACGTCGACGCCATGTCCTGTTTCGGCAACATAGAAGGCGCCATGGGATTGTCCTTTTCTGTAAAAAAAAAGATGTTCGAAGATCACAAAAGAAAACGTGGAGGTTAGGCAGTATTAGGGTTATTGTTGGGCATTCATGTTTTGTGGTTATGGTTAGGGTTGGGGTTAGGAATAGCTTCTGTGTTGCTTAGGGGAGGTGTACGTTATCAGGGGAAGGTATTCGCAAACATTAGGAACAAGAATTAGCCAACAAAACCACTAAAACCACTAAAAGCACGTTAAAAGCGCCACATTGTTCAGATGTAAACGACGGGAGACGGTCCCGTGATCAGCGCAGTAAACACGTGTCACTTTTAACTGACATTCCCTGTGTATGACAAAAGGGCTGTTTTTACGAAGCGGTTTAGCGATATAAAACAAGTGATTCCTGGTTTACATGTGTTTTGAATGGTCCATTTGTCCTTGTAGTCCTCGATCCCATTACAGCGGTTTACTATCAGGGTCACAACCTTTCTACTTTACTACCTGCTATTTCAATATGTAGTACACGTTTACTGGGTCAATATTTATGAGTCAATACTGACCCACGGATGTGTAATACTTTCGTTTAGGCACGTTTTTTTGCATTTATAGACCAAATAAAAACAGGAAACCTCCCGAAGCCATGCTCACGCAAGCTCAATTATTCCAAAGCCAACTGTGAAATCATATTGTCTAAAATCGCTTATTAAGATCATAGTTTGGGGTTAGACATCCCCCGTATATATGACATCAAATAAAAAGAACTATCAAAACCGATACAATAATGTATGAGTTTATTCTCCTCTCTGTTTACGCGTTCGCTTCGTTCTCCTGAGACGGAGACACAAAGGCGTCCTAGGTGCTGTGTGGCTGTTTATCACATTTAGATTTCACAGTAACTTGATGCCTGTGCTGATTAATGTGTGCCTAACCTATGTTTTCATTATGGGGAGGGGGGCGGGCGGCATTTTTGGGGGGTTGCTATGATTGAATCCCCCCATGCCTAACCGCGCCGGGGGTAATGAACCTAGAGACAAGCGGCGCCTAGCCCTGAAATTTCATGCATTGAGAAGAGCGCCCGCGCATACCTAGCCACCGCCGCGTCATCTGTTATCGTTAATCCTTACGTTTATGGCTGCAAATATGTTATTAGGAGGCGTGTCCTGAGTATTTCACGTCCATTCAAAGCGGGGGGGATGCGGGGGGGCGTCTGGATGACATATTGATTACACGGGTTGCGGGCGGACGGTGAAAAGGCCAAAGCAGGGGACCTTGACGTTGGACATCTAGGAGAAGGCATGGCCATGAATGTCTGCTTGATATTATTCAACATCCTGCGTGATTTCCCTTTGTAGGAGAATCAAGGACACGTAGTGCCCATCAGACCCAGAGGCAGGCCACCTCCGCTGGGCGCGTGGGTGAGTAAGTGACAGCAGCGCACACGGAGGCCTAGATGGGGGACCAGTGATGACCAACAGCCAGTTGGATTACATTCTGGGAAATCCTATCCATCTTCATTCAACCATTTCAATGTTCCCTGAAATGGTATGGTATGGTGCACAAGATTCAAATTGTTTCTGTGTTGGTGTGTGTGTGTTGGGGGGGGGGGGGTGTCTGTGTGTGTGTGTGTGTGTGTGTGTGTGTGTGCATGTGTCTGTCTGTCTGTCTGTCTGTCTGTCTCTCTGTGTATGTGTGGGTGTGTGTGTGTGTACACACGTGCATGTGTGTGTGTGTTATTGTCTGTCTGTGCATGCATGTGTTTGTCTGTGTGTGTGTGTGTGTGTGTGTGTGTGTGTGTGTGTGCGTGTGTGTGTGTGTGTGTGCATGTATGCACATGTGGATATGCTATTCCAGAGCCCTTGGCCTGCAGCTATCCTGAACCATGGCAGTGTCTGCCCGCAGCTAAACATGCACAGGCACACACCTCTGTACGCCGCTGCATCCACCTCTAATGAACTGACATTACTTGTGTATTAATTTGCTGAGCACTATTTATATTGTTGAGGGGGGGCTGGGATGTGTATGTGGAGGTGGGGGTAAGGAGGGGCATCTAATGGAGCCTAAGGTCTGAGCCAGGAGGTATTCCTATTCTAATCCAGCCGAAATGTCGGCCTGCCTACCTGTCGGCCTGTCTGTCTGTCTGTCTGTCGGTCTGTCTGCCTGTCTGTCTGTCTGCCTGCCTGCCTGCCTGCCTGTCTGTCTGTCTGTCTCTCTGTGTCTGTGTCTCTGCCTGCCTACCTGCCTGTCTGTCTGTATCTCTGCCTGTCTGTCTGTCTGCCTGGCTGCCTGTCTGTCTGTCTGTCTCCATCCTTGGGACGAGACAGGAGCAGAATTGTCATCAAATTGTTTGTGTGTTGGGGTATGTGTATGTATGTTTGTGTGTGTGTGTGTGTGTGTGTGTGTGTGTGTCTGCACGTGTGTGCGCCGTGCATGCACGTGTGAGTGTGTGCACGCCCGCTTCTGCGCTCGCCATTTTGCCCGACAGCTCGAGCAGCAAATTCCACGGCAAAAAAAACAACACCCACCTCATCATAATGCAACAAAAAGAAAAATGGCGAGAGTTAGTTTATTAATGAACCACGTCCGCCGGACCTATTTATGCGGCGGCAGTTCCTGAACACGGCAGGGCGTATCTGTCTCTGTAGCTCAGGAAACAATACGCCATTCGTCATGAAAATTCACCACGGCCGTATCTACGTTTCAGGAAAGGTGGGGGGGGAGGCATATATATATATATATATATATATATATATATATATATATATATATATATATATATATATATACATACATATATACATTTAAGGGAGCAGGGTGGAACGCCACTGATCACTGTCTGCTAGCAGGCGGGTTCCTCGGCAAGACTGATGTCAGAGGGAAACGCGGCTTGGTATTCCGAAGCAGGTCCCTGCGTTCGCGAGGCGGCGCGTTCTGGGAGAGAGAGAGAAGCGTTACAATGGAAATGTGTGTGAATCAGCATTCTTCCACCCGGTGATGTCACTGGGATGTTAATGGGATGAGGGAAAGCTCCTTTGCTTTGAGTCACTCATCTGAGAGAGTGTTCTTACTCATATTCTGTCTGTGGGGTTTCAAGGACTCTGTTTTTATTTCAAGGTAAATGATTCACTGGGGGCAAAAGTCTCCTCTCGCGGTGACATCATCCTTCGGTGGGGAGCATGCCTATGTTCCCCGGGTCCTATGTTCCCCGGGTCCTATGTTCCCCTGTTCCGCACTTCCGAAAAAGGGTTCTATGTTCCCCGCTTCCGAAAAAGGGTTCTATGTTCCCCGCTTCCGAAAAAGGGTCCTATGTTCCCCGCCTGCCGTTGTGTCAAGCGACCTCATGTGTCGTTATGTGGTACTGCATGAGAGTTTGATTTTTTTTTTTTTTTTTTTTTTTTTTTGGGGGGGTCTTAAGATGACTTGGAAATAATGAAGAACACAATGAATGTCATAGTATTGTCTCAGCATTTTATATAACTCCCTAGATAGATCATTTTCGAGATGGAATTGAAAATCTTATATTCCTAAAAGAACACCAGTGATATATATATATATACACATTATTAAATATTTTTTCTATATTTTTGTCAAACGAAATCAAATAAATACAGTAGAGATATCAATCCAAAATATAGGCTTTTATTGCAACCAACAACAACAACAAAAAAACTATGTTTGTGCAAACATGGTGTTTGTTTCCAAGACCAAGCATCAAAATGCCAACCTATGGGACAATACTGTACATCCCATTGGCAGGACGTCACGTAACAGCGCAGTGTGTCTCTAGGTTACAGTGTCACATATCCCATAATATAATCCCTAAGTAACTAGCCAGTTTTCGTAGCACAGTGAGTGACGTCTTCGAAATCGAAAACACAGGCTATAGTGAGACGCACGTCAAAAAAGGCTCACAGGCGGAAACTACATCCCGAACGATAGTTCCTCCCTAGGAAATATTAGTTCCCACTTCACACGAGATAGATAGATTAGATAGTTTGACTGTGTGATAGATAGATAATTTGATATTTTGAAAGTGTGATCGATCGATAGATAGTTTGATTGTGTGATAGATAACTTGATATTTTGAAAGTGTGATAGATAAATCGATATATCAATAAAGAAAAGAGTGTAAAAAGAAACAACTTGCATTGCTGTCATGCTAGCGTAGTGGTTAAGGCTGCGGACTGGAGTTCCAAAGGTTGCGAGTTCGAGACTTGACTAAGTCATTCATTTTTTTTTTTTTTTACATTTAACCGAAGATTTCATGCAAAGGTTTCAAACACCATTGTAATCGTGTCAGTTCTTGTAAATTAGCCTGCACCATAATTTTATAGCCTACAATACTTTTTTAGATGAGATTTTAGATTAGATTCAGACAACGAAATGCAGTAAAAAGTGCGCCTGAAGAGGGATTCGAACCACTGATATAAAATGACGATTAAATCCTATGGCAGCAGTCAATACCACTAGGCCATTGTGGCGATATGACGGTTTGTAGCCTGCTGCGGATATCACCACAGTAGTAATATTCATTTATTAAAATATGAACATATAACAATAACTGGGGCTAGTATGACCTACGCATTTAATCGGTCAGCAATTTCTTGCCAAACCATTTCCCTCGCCTTGTTAATTGCGGCAGTATTGCACTATTTTACATCTTATTTTTCCGTCTTCATAAAAATCAATAATTCGGAATGCTGCGCAAATGTAGTACCCCTGCAGAGTGGAGTATCTTCATTTCGACAGATCGACACTTCAGGGCTTTTTATGTCTGCGTGCACGCGCCCATATCGAAGATTTGTAAGCCTGTCTTCTGTGAACACTGATGACACAAGGCTGATCCTCGTTCGAGGAATCACCTGAGGCTTGATTTCCAATCTCGAGTTCCCTGAGCGCCGCTATACTAATACTGATCCACCTTTAGTGGAATGACCCGCTGATTAGTCACTTTTACAACGAGGTATGACTTGTAAGGATCATGCATTTGTGGAATGAGCAACACAGCTAAACGTGTGGGTAGCGGCCCAACATTTGCAATTGTATGCATGGATTAAAGAAATATTTTTTCTATATTTTGGTCAAACGGAATCAAATAAATACAGTAGAGATATCAATCCAAAATATAGGCTTTTATTGCAACCAACAACAACAAAAAAAAAACAATGTTTGTGCTAACATGGTGTTTGTTTCCAAGACCAAGCATCAAAATGCCAACCTGAGACAATACTGTACATCCCATTGGCAGGACGTCACGTAACAGCGCAGTGTGTCTCTAGGTTACAGTGTCACATATCCCATAATATAATCCCTAAGTAACTAGCCAGTATCCGTAGCACATAGAGTGTGACACATCCTCTTGCACACATCAAATCCTCGGGGGATCCTGGCATACAGAGATGTAGTCTCTTTCACTCTAGTGTTTTAGTAGTCAGGCACTAATAAGGAGAGGCCTACTGTTTCACTGCTGAAACCTGGTAATCCTGACACATGAGCTCTAGTGCAATTATCAGTCCTAACTCTGGCATCACATATATTGTAATAATAACTATATGGCTTACTAAGTAAACAGGTCCATATAAACTGGAAAGGTACAGACATCTTTCAATAACAAAACTATGGTACAGCAATAACTTGGCAAAAACAAATGAAAGAGCTAAATAACATGTAAACAATGGCATACATGATGGCGTAAACAATGGCGTACAGCTTATTCTAACTAATAATAACAATAATAATAATAATAACAATAACACAATTAGGCCAATAACAATAATAATAACAACAACATAGGCCAAAGTGCTATCAAAATAAATGTGGAAATCTAGCCCATACGGACGCTACGGCTGACAGCCCTCCAGTACGAAGCCAGATCTCTGTGGCCCTGCATGTACTGTCCTTTCAGCCTCAGTAGACGGGCCTCCAACTCCCTCCACTTCCGTCTCCTTGTTGGGGGAGCGTGGCCTCTGTCTGCCATCCCCAGTTTACCCTCTGCAAGCGTTTGCTGATCCTTCAGGTGCCGAAGGAATTTCCAAAGTGAAGGATGGCGCACTTGGACAGCATCGTTCAGAGTACGATGATAAGCTAGAACAAAAATACAGAATTATAACTTATTAGCCTATTAATGGCCTATTAATGTGCAAACTGGTTCTACATCTGCAGGCTGATCTACTAACGGTGTGCAGTGAGGATTGTTGATCTTTCCAATGTAGAAGATAGCGGGCCTTATTTGAAGTATATCTCAACTTCCCCTGTGTGTGAACTTCAATTAGTATTCGTTATTTGGGATCTTAGTAAATCAGGCCCTAAATGTTATTAGTTTGGCATGAACATTTTGACATTGAACATTTTCCCCTCTGTGTCTCCTCCTTTCACAATTTTAAATCCTTTCTTACTCCTTTCTCAATCACGGTGCCCGCCCATGATTGGACTGATGTTATGTCCATCATCATTAGCGCGCCTGTACGTGGCAACTCGTCCACCTGTTTAAAGAGCCCTCCTGTCCTCTGCTGTGTTTGATGTTTCGTTAATTTTTGTTTCGGCTCATAGTTAAACCTCGATATACGCACAGGCCCAGAGGTGATAGGATAAGAATGAATTAACCCATAATTAGCAGACAATATTATATTAACAATATAAAATAATTAACTTAATACTTCAGATTTAGTTATTAGATGAAATTATATATTTTTTGTTCAGATCTGTCATTGTTACACTTACATTCAACATGATTATTGGTCCTTTGCTCCATGTTTCTTTCGAACACATTCCACATCGCTGGTGGGAAGGCCGCTCCAGGATGGACATATGTGTTACGAACATACGCAAGGAAGTCTTGTAACTCAGGGTGGTTCATCAGGGCACGCCTGGTGTTTCTGTGGTTGAGGAGAAGATCAAAATTGATCTGGACCAGAGGCAGAGGCAGGTGTCCTAAGGCCATCACCTTGAGATGAGATGAGATGAGATGAGATGAGAGATGAGATAACGTTTATTGCCATTTATGCATACACATTAAGCATACACATATAGGAATTTGATTTGGCGTTACAGTAAGAGCATTTCTAAATGCAATGCAAACAAAACAACACAGGACAGACAGCAGTGCAGACAGAACACAACAAACCTTGCGGATGACTGCTGCCAGTGGATGGTCATGACGGAATGGACCAGCCAATCCAAGTGCCTGTACCCTCTTCCACAAGGCTTGGTTGAAATGGAAGTAGCATCCTCCGATTCTGGCTTGTGGCAACTCCGTTTCAAGAGCAGTTTTCAGCGCTTGCTCAAAGTCACAGATGACTTTACGCGGACGCCAAAGGTGGTGGGTGATTCTCCTGAGTGACGTTTTGACACACTGGAACACTTGTCGGTAGTGTCCAATTGTACGTTGCTCCATGAGGACATGTACAAGGGGGACAACGAAGCCATGAATGTCCCCGAGTATAGTAAATACTTGGTTGTATGGGCGTGGGCACGACTTGAATGTAGCATCCATGTATAATGTCCTGCAGTGTCGCAGCTGTCTCAGGTTGTCCTCTGTGGAAAACACTGCTATGCCCCACTCACTGTCTTGGTGCAGGAGGAAATGGTCTCTGCCCCATGTCTCAGCCCATTGACCGTCGATCCTTACATCATCAACGGTAGCTGGGACGGGAGGGATTACTGCAGCTCTGGCTCTGGCCATAACAGACCTAACTGAGGAGAATCTTTGAGGAGGTCGCCCGCGACCTCCACGCTGGATGGGACGGCCCCGCTGTAGACCTACGCACTCAGCATCGTAAATGCGTTTGATTGGTACTGTGGGTTCTCTCACCACCTCTCCAGTAATCACTTGGCGAAATTGCGCATTGTTCACCATTTGTGTATCGGGGGCATGCACATGTTCGCGGACCTCCCGAACTTCTATGTTGGGATTGACCCCCTCTACATCAAAGATGTTTGTAACAAGAACTGTCCGGCAGTCTTCTCTCCAACACCGCCACCGAATATTCTGTAAATTTGTGCGGTGTTTCTGGTACCTAAAGTTATCCAGAACTAATATTTTCCCCCCTCGGTCTCCAGTAATTATTTGAGCCATTGTCACTACGCATGTGTTACGAACATACCGGTATGTGAGGAAGTCTTGTAACTCAAGCTCAATTACGATTGACCTTAAAACAATTGATAGGGGGTGTTACGCCCTCTGGTGACTCGGAGTAGAAGGGCGCAACAGAGACACACTAAATATCAGAGTGCAACATTGTCCCCTGACACATACAAGTATATTATATCAATGTGTTTCTATGCAGTATCAATAGCATCTAATTTAGATTTAGTTGTTTATCTAAAGAAAATAATATTTTAAAATAATGAATTATCTAAAACAATACATTAAAAACAATCTAAATGATATGCTACATTTAGCATATCATGCTACAATGATATGTACATTTCAAGCCTGCAAACTGCGACACTTTAAATGAATGTGCAATAACACTATGTGCAATATGACAACCCTAGGGTACATAAGGTTGCCGAGAATAGGAAATGTTAGAATAGGTATAGCATAGCATAGAGTACAGCACAGTGTTTTATTTGTACAGTATAGTATAGTGGATAGTGTACATAGCCTTTATTTATGTAAACCAGTACTATATCAATGACAATAAAGACCATTCATTCATTCATTCATTCATATTATCAATAGCATACCCCTTTTATAATTAGCATACTGAATTTCATTCTCAGATTTGATATAAAGACTATCAGAGTTGGGTCATTTGTGAAGACATTAATGTGTGAATAGAGCAGATTAATGTCTGAATAGAGCAGATTAATGTATGAATAGAGCAGATTAATGTCTGAATAGAGCAGATTAATGTCTGAATAGAGCAGATTAATGTCTGAATAGAGCAGATTAATGTATGAATAGAGCAGATTAATGTGTGAATAGAGCAGATTAATGTGTGAATAGAGCAGATTAATGTCTGAATAGAGCAGATTAATGTATGAATAGAGCAGATTAATGTCTGAATAGAGCAGATTAATGTCTGAATAGAGCAGATTAATGTCTGAATAGAGCAGATTAATGTCTGAATAGAGCAGATTAATGTATGAATAGAGCAGATTAATGTTTGTCCATCAACGTCGAATTCTGACGTCTGCCGTGTGAGACCAGGCTGATTAGAGTTAGTAGATTTGTGACAGCCCCCCAGTGTGTCTGAATTGGAGTCCTAGTATACTGTACTTCCAAATGGTTTAGCATGGGGGGTCAGGTTCAGTACTAGATTTGGGCCGAGGTCCAATAGTGTCCTACCTACAAAAGGTTTTGTACATATAATCATTTTGTTCATATAATAATGTTGTACACATAGTAATCCACAGTATGATTATGTATTTGTGTATGTTGTTTAAAAAAAAAACAATAAAAAAAAAACTAACAGTATAATTATGTATTTGTGTATGTTGTTTAAAAAAAAAAAAAAAAAAAAAAACTCATGCAGTACTACATAACGACACCTGGGGTCGCTTGACACAACGGCTGGCGGGGAATATACGGAAGCGGGGAACATAGAACCCTTTTTCGGAAGCGGGGAACATAGAACCCTTTTTCGGAAGTTTTCGGAAGAGGGGAACATAGAACCCTTTTTTTTTTTTGCTAAGAAACAGGGGAACATAGGACCCGGGGAACATAGGACCCGGGGAACATAGGGATGACCCCCTTCGGTGCATGTTCAAGCAAAACATCTCACGATCGTGTAGACCTGAGTGAACTAACATCGTGTGGTACAGTATGTATGACAGCATTCTTGGGTCTTATGACATCAGATTTCCATTTGAGTGACTAACAAAGAATACGTTTATTAAATTATGATTGGTCTGATGACAGTGATGCAGTGATTTGAAGCCCCCCTGTGAAGCCCTCCCACGGTCTCCAAGGCGACAACATAGTTAGCGCTCATAAATGAGGCTAACGCTAGGCGCTGACCTCCGCAGCAGCCAAGGGACGGTATAATCCCAGCCAAAGACACACCTATGTCATGCTTTATGCTAATAACTTAATTTAATTAATTTGACGTTAAAGCCGGGGACGATATATATAAATAAATTACAGTGCGGAAATGTCATCAAGATTAATGGAGAGACCAACAGACGTCGCGTTTATGTAAATGGCGATATCGTTCTTTGTAAACCAGAGACCCCCGCTAATGGATTTTCACCCCACCTCTACGGCTGAACGCCACAGCACCTGGAGAATAGGGATCAGGTGGGGTCCTGTGGTCATTACGCATTAAGGACCAACCTTTTACCTCTCCTTAGCCTAGCAGCGGGAAGGGGGGGGGGGGGGGGGGGAGTTAGCGGTATCGTTAGCCAAGCTAGCGGACGTTAAATTAGGACACAGCGAAACGAAAGCCTTGTTTATTGCAGTGTTTAAATTCACCCTTGATTCTCTTGGATCTCTGGTGTAGCTTTAAAAAAAAAGAAGAAAAAAAGCATTTAATATAACTGATGCGAGGTTGATTGTGA
This sequence comes from Nansenia antarctica, assembly GCF_963989245.1. NCBI lineage: Eukaryota > Metazoa > Chordata > Actinopteri > Argentiniformes > Microstomatidae > Nansenia > Nansenia antarctica. The sequence goes on along the minus strand of NC_137674.1, from coordinate 29,740,710 downwards.
TGGATATACTATGCAGAGATAGCTTGCCTTCAAGGGCACAGAGGGACAAACCATCATTCTCTCCTCTACGCCCGTGAAGGGAAGAGTGAGCGAGAGGCCAAAGTCACTGGTGCCTACAACAACATCACACAAGTCATACCACACACACACACACACACCCTGGAAACACAGAAATATATTACAGCGACCAACCACATTGCCATTGTTCACGGAATAACCCCTCGTAAATTGTTTGCATGATATGCAACAATGAATAGTTGGTAAAGTAGACCCATCCTACACAATGAGAGATGGAGGAGACCGTTAGAAAATGGACATCGGGGAGTCATCTATCATGGGCTGCCAGAAGAGGTCTGGTCGATTGTTTTATCTCTCCTCTCCTGTCGTAGAATATATCCCACTCTGAACTCAAGTAACAACAGTAAACAAAGACAACCAGACTTCCAGTTAACTTTGGCGGTGGTGGTGGTGACCCCTCCCCACACATAGTGCTGAAGCCCAGGCTTTCCTCTCTGCAGCAGTTTGCCTTCAACCTTTGCTGCTGAATTTCATTAAAGACAGGCAAAGTGACCGGAGCAGGATAAGGCTTTGCTCAGCGTAATAGGGCCGTGTTACGATTAATGAGATACCGTTGGCATTATTTGTTGTTATATATCTTATTGATTGTGTTGTCTTTCATCTTCACAAGTGTTCTCTCTGTCCCCTCTCCCTCCCTCTCTCTCTCTCTCTCTCTCTCTCTCTCTCTCTCTCTCTCTCTCTCTCTCTCTCTTTATCTCTCACCCTGACTCGTTCTCTCTCTCACCTTCTCTTTTTATCGCCTTCTCTCTCTCCTTCTCACCTTCCCTCTCTCCTTCTCGCCCTTCTCTCTCTCTCTGTCTGTCTCCTTCTCTCTGCCTCTCTCTCGCTCTCTCTTTCTCTCTCCTTCTCACCTTCTCTCTCTCTCTCACCGTCTCTCCTTCTCTCCTTCTCACCTTCTCTCCCCCCCACCGTCCCTCTCCTCTTTCGTCCTCGCCGCTTGCACTTTTCCCCCCTGAAAGAGGCGGTTGAAGGTTGAATAGTTACAGCGTGCAAAGTGCAAGCTTGTATAACTGCTCTTCCGTTACCTGGACCGGGCGTCGGCTAATCGGTCATCCCAACACAATGAGCGCAGAAGGGAACAGCTGGGGAGAGAGGGCTCTTCACAGCGGCTAACGACCTCCCCTCCTCTTTTTTTTTCCAGCGTCCGATTACATAACCCGTCAGTTCGATTTAAATCTCTGTTGTTTTGACTTATAGCTGTTTCATCACAGATGTAACATGATAATGAGTTTGGGGCTCAAGCCGCTGGTTTTATATGTCAAGGCCCTGTGCCTTCAATTTTCTGTCTGAAAACCAGACCAATGATCTGCCTGTTGCAATATCACACGCTTGGTGTGATGTGTGATGTTGCGTGTGTGTGGGTGTTTGTGTGTGTGTGTGTGTGTGTGTGTGTGTGTGTGTGTGTGTGTGGAAGCTGTGGAAGCCCCCCCCCCCCCGCGGAATACACATTTAAATGTTTTACTCAACAAAACGGACAATAAAGCTTTTGAACTTTTGAACTTGAACTTGAACTCTGAGCTTCACTCTGAGCTTCCACAGGCGAGCCTTTATACCCGCCATCAGAGGCTGACCTCATCCAGACGCCTGAATGGAGGCGTGGGCTGAACCAGCGTAGCCAGGAAACTGGACGGGAACATGTCCACATGTTCACATCCAGCATCAGTGGCTGGCACGTCCAAAATGCAGCCCATTGATGGGAACACAGGGGCCTTGCTGTAGAATGGAGGCCCGGCTGTATTGGAAGTGACAGGGCATAAACAGGAACTGTCAAACAATTAAACAGTGTAAAGTGCACAGATGAGCCACTGATGAATTTGGCTGTCTGAGGCGATTTACTGGCCGAGGGTTTTGGTAGCCTGAGAGGTAGGTCTGTACGCCTCACAGTGGATTAGTGACCAGGGGGTTTCTGAAGGCGTGAATTGGATGAGACGGCCATGGATTGGATGAAGGTCGCCTCGCCTTTTCCTTTTTAGATTTTTCAGCGATTGAGTGTTTGTCTTGAGATTTACTTGATCTTTTCCCGGGGGGGTGGTGTGTGTGTGTGTGTGGGGGGGGTGAAGATACATTTAGACGACTTAAAAGATGTGAGGAGGTTTTCACCTCGCCTACACGGTGGAGGTTGAGATTTTGGACATGGACTGTTCATAGCGACTAGCCTATTAACGTACACACTATTATTATGTGAGCTGTTGGAGTGACACTAAAAACGTTTTCGCATAATGGCACAATTACAGGGCAATGAGCGGTGAAGAAGTTCTCAGCTCATATTCATTTTGTCGAGATGGAAAGAGAGAGAGATGTAGAGAGAGAGAGAGAGAAAGAGAAAATATAATTAGAGTGAGGGGGAAGAGAAAGTGTGAGACAGAGAAAGAGCGAGAGAACGAGAGAGAGAGAGAGAGAGAGAGAGAGAGAGAGAGAGAGAGGAAGAGTTAGATATCAAAACAATGCGAATGAAGCGATGAATATTAATGTGAAAAAACACGGGGTTCTTGGTGTGTTCCTGAATGGCTGTTGTGTGTTGATGATGAATGAGCGCTCCCTCTCTCCCCGGCAGGGTCCCCCAACTCACAAATAGAGGCTAATGACAGTAGCTAAAACATATGCTAATGAGAACATACAATGTGTTGCTATCAATGACACCTGAGACGGCCGCTACAAGGCTGTACTTGGACGGCTGCCATCGCTACTGTAGGAGCCTATAGCTCTATTACGATAGCTATAGAGTCTTTTGTGTTTCATTTGAGATGATTGAGCATCTGATTAGCATAGTATTGACTGGGAGATATATCTAAGCATCCATAGGACGTGTGTGTGCGTGTGTGTGCATGCGTGCGTGCAAGTGAGTGTGAATGTATGTGCTAATTGCAATGTAAGTCGCTTTGGATAAAAGTGTCAGGTAAAAGTTATATACTGTATATATATCTATATATTAAGACACTCAAAATACATTACATTCCATGGGGAGAACAAGGAGAGATAGATAAATACAAAGTAAAACAAAAGTACAAGCAGTAAAAACAAGACTGAACATAAATAAAACATCATTAAGATCAAAAGCAAGTTTGAAAAGATGGATTTTGAAGTGTATGTATGTATGTATGTATATATGGTCCCAGCGGGTATCACACCCACAACCTTAGCATGTATAGCACCATGCTCTACCAGCTGAGCAGCGGTAACAGTAACCACGGTGGCCCACGGTGCTTTTTTGATTATGAACGTTTTGTGCCTATTTTAATTTGATTATCTATTGCAATTCCCTTCAGACCCTGACATCTCTCTCTCTCCCTGCTCCAAGGTGATGCAGGCCCGGCCCCTGCAGCTCATAAATCCAGTTTGTCTCCCAACACCAACATTAAGGTCAGGCCTCAGGTCAGGTTGATCAGACATCAGTCCTGCACGCTTTACACACCACCGTGCCTCCGCCTCCGCCTCCGCCTCCCTCCCTCTCACACCACATCCCCCTCCCCCCTTTTCATCTCCTCCTCAAACAACCCCCAATCCCCGCCCCCCCCCCAAACCCATGTTGAACACCTCTCATCCATCCATCCAACCCCACCCCCCCCTCACACACACACCCACCCAGACACACACACACACACACACACGCACACACGCACACACACACACACCTCCCAGGGCAGCCCCTGTCCAGAAGCCTGATCCTAGGCTCCTATTAGCGGCTCTGGATGCAGACTAGATGGGCTGGCTCTCCCTGCGGTTAATCCCCTCCCATCCATCCCTGCAGCGCTGGCCTCTGACAGGTACAAAGGATGGGCCCTGCTGCTAATCTCAGGGCGCTCTAGCCTGGGGGGTCAGAGTGTGCGTGTGCGTGCGTGCGTGTGTGTATGTGTGGGTGTGGGTGTGTGTGTGGTGCATGTGTGTGTATGTGTGTGTGTAGTGTGTGTGTGTGTGTGTGTGTGTATGTGTGTGTATGGGTGTATGTATGTGTGTGTGTGTGTGTGTGTCTGTGTGTGGTGTGTGTGTGTGTGTGTGTGTGTAGTGTGTGTGTGTGTGTATGTGTGTGTATGGGTGTATGTATGTGTGTGTGTGGGTGTGTGTGTGTGTGTGTGTGTGTCTGTGTGGTGTGTGTCTGTGTGTGTGTGTGTGTGTGTGTGTGTGAGTGTGTGTGGTGTATGTGTGTAGTGTGCGTGTGTGTGTGTCTGTGTGGTGTGTGTGTACGTGTGTGTGTGTGTGTGTGTGTGTGTGTCTGTGTGTGTGTATGTGTGTGTGTGTGTCCTGTAGCCCGGGGGTCAGTGGGGAGCTCCTCCTCCAGCTAAGCAGGGCTGTCCTGTGAGGCGTGAGGCCGGGCAGGAGATAGGCCTCGGTCAGCCTGATTAATGCACTGAGGGACTGGAGGCTGGGGCCTGGAGGGGCCAGGGGGTCCTGCCTGCTCCGGTCAACCTCCTCATGGGTCTCCGCTACATCACACAGGGGGGAGGAGCTGCCAGGACTGGGGTTGTACCGTACTGTACTGTACATGGAGGGCTGAGCTGCTGGAAACACACTAGCTTGGGGTGTGTGTGTGTGTATCTGAGTTCTAGAGTAAAAAAAAAAAAGACGAAATAAATGTCTTTCTGTGTGTGTGTGTGTGTGTGTGTGTGTGTGTGTGTGTGTGTATGTGTGTGCGTGTGTGTGTGGGCGAGCGCATGGTGCATGTGTGTGACTTTATGTGTGTGCATGCATGTGTTTGTACATAAATGTGTGTGTGACAGTGTGTGTGCCTGTGTGTGTGTGTGTGTGTGTGTATACATAATATAATGTGTGTCATAATAACATAATGACATCATGTATAGTCAGTGTGTGTCGCTGTGAGGAACAGCCCGTGACAGGATGTGACTCCATGTTCTCTCTCCAACCGGCAGGAAACAGTTATTTAGTGATTGAGCTCTAATTCAATAATTAATGATGATAACCATCATCACCAGAGCCAATCGATTCCTATCTCCGACTGTGTTGAGTAATTTTACATTTTTAATGCGCCTTGTCTTTTTGATTAAGATCACGCCACTGCTTTTCTCCCTTTCTTTAAAAGTGACTCAGAGGTTGGGAGCTGCTGTTTTAAATATATATAATACAATATAGCTTAGCCCAAACCCTTGGGACATGGATGTTTAGAAGCCCATAGAGTACTATAGCGTCCATGCCTATAGGCTGTTTCCATTGTCTTCTAAGTCAATGATCGCTGTTATTGATGTCGATCAACACATTGACACACACAATAACATCATTCAGTGATTTTTATTGTTTACAATGCCAGACTGTGATGCTTCAGCTCCACACTGAGGTAAAACAGTGTATATTGTATAATCAGTGTATTCTATAAGTCAATAAACATAGCCCGCACTCTCAAACCACAAAAAAGAACTGATGGTTTAATGGATAATCAGCATAGTCACTGTGGGTGAAGGTTAGTGTTTTGACGTCAACCCTTCTTCAGCACAGTTTTAGACACACTCAGGACAGAATATAGGATAGGACAGGCCATTGTTTCCAAAGCCACAGAAGTGGTCTTCTGTTGCTCAGTTAGTAGAGCATGGCGCTAACAATGCATAGGTTGTGGGTTTGATTCCTGCTGGGACTATATATACTGAAAAAGATATCCACTCACTGCAATGTAAGTCGCTTGGGATAAAAGCGTCAGCTAAACTGCTTCTTTTTTTTTTTACAGGACGTTTGTCTGACTGGCAGTGTGTTCTCTCCTCTGCTTCACACCAGCAGGGAGACACAACCTCAGCAGCACGTTGAGACACCTGCAGCCAAACTGTGACTTCAAACAGGGACGTCTTTAACATGCGTCACTGAGGTCCTCACTACCGATCTTCCGTCCTAGATCGAAGACCCATCTCTGCAGGCTACATCTTAACTGTCCCTCCTAAAGTCCTCCTCATCCCCTCTACCCCCCCTGTACTGTTTCTCTACTGTAAATAATCATTTAAAAAATAAAAATTATTCTTCCTTCTTCTAGCACTGTGACTGTCAATGGCCCCTGGTCCTAGCATAGATTTATTCTTCATTTGATGACTGATGTCGATGATTCACTTAGTCAGACAGATGTGTTTGTTGTAAGTCGCTCTGGATGAAGGAGTCTGCTAAAGGCCAAACATGTAAACTTGTAATCCTGAAAGGTACGAGGCAGACGACACTGACCCCAGGCTCAGTGACCAATGACATCCTCCTGAAAACTCAATCACCAATCATATCCTTTCTAAGAAGGCTCAGTCACCAATGACATCATCGCCAGGGGTGCACATAGCTGGTGCGCCAGTGCGCATGCGTCGCCAAAATGCATGCTGCGCGGCTGATCAGCCGCATGAAGGCGCTCTAGCGCACCAACAGCTGGAACCGCTGGGAGAGGAATTTACTTCCTCAAAATCCAACTGCTGACTGCTGCATCACTGCAAGCCCCACTAAGTAACTATTTGCCGTCCCCTCAGCCGAAGGCCCGACGAATAATCCATCACAACAGTCGACCGACGACGACCACGGCGACCCCCCTCACGGAAACATTCGGAAAGTATCGTAACTCGTACTTTCATTCCGCGTATCGCGTATCGCACGGTTATCCCGCCGCCACGTGAAAATTCAGTCCCGAACGACATGTCGCTAAAAGGAAAAACAACACCAAGGGACACGTTTCTTTTCTCTGAAGCTTTCAAACGTTCTGACGTTTGTTTTACAGCTTCATTATCGCACCTCGACCCCTGACCCAGGGAATATGGTTTGGAATTCTATTAGAAAAAGAAAAAAAAGACTTTGTTGCACAATCAAAATAATGAGCTATTTAAAGTGATAGCCTACAACATCCTTGGACAGTGATGGACATGAGGACAGTGATAACAGCAGTCAAGAGAGCAGTGCTGATGATGATTAAGCTTGTAGCATAAATAAATGCTTAGGCTGTAACTTTTTGTTGAAAAGTTGATTTCAGTGTTTACAGAACAGAGCAGTGCTTAAAGAGATGTCCGTTTATTTCAGTGTGTTTAAAGAACAGACATTCAGTTAGTGCTTAAAGAGAAGTGTTTTGAAGTGTTGATTTCATTGTGTTTAAAGGAGTCTGACAGACTTTCATGCTTAAAGAGCAGTCATTTGATTTTGCATTTGTTTATTTTGTTTTGCACACAATCATTTGTTCGTTCATCTTTATTTATGAATAAATGTCGTTTTGCTAATATAAGTTATCCATGTATCCCTTTTTTATCCATCCTGTGGGACGGGTCGTGACTCGCGAGCTCGGGGAGCACCATGCAGCATCCCTAGGTGCTCCTCTGAGCACTGGCCCCAAAAAGTTATGTGCACCCCTGATCATCGCATAGAAGACTCAGTCACCAATCATATTCTTTGTACGAAGGCTCAGTCACCAATGACATCCTCCTGAAAACTCAATCACCAATCATATCCTTTCTAAGAAGGCTCAGTCACCAATGACGTCATCCCGTAGAAGACTCAGCCACCAATCATATCCTTTGTAAGAAGACTCAGTCACCAATGACATCCTCCTGAACTCAATCACCAATCATATCCTTTGTAAGAAGGCTCAGTCACCAATGACATCCTCCTGAAAACTCAGTCACCAATCATATCCTTTGTAAGAAAGCTCAGTCACCAATGACATCATCCCATAGAAGACTCAGTCACCAATCATAGCCTTTGTAAGAAGGCTCAGTCACCAATGACATCCTCCTGAAGACTCAGTCACCAATCATATCGGGTGACTGAGTCATTTCATATTGACACGTGAAAAAAGTATAAACGCACTTGCTGTGGTGACGAAGCAAATTCCTATATGTGTAATGCATAGTGGCAATAAACGTTATCTGAATCTGAATCTGAATATCCTTTGTAAGAAGGCTCAGTCACCAATGACATCATCCCGTAGAAGACTCAGTCACCAATCATATCCTTTGTAAGAAAGCTCAGTCACCAAGATGTCCTTCCGAAGGCTCAGTCACCAATGACATCATCCTGTAGATGACTCAGTGACCAATGATATTCTCTGTAAGAAGGCTCAGACAGCAATCACATGATCCCGTAGAAGGATCAGCCACCAACGACATCCTCCTGAGCACTCAGTGACCAATGATATCCTCTTGTAGAAGAGTTTGTGGGTGATGCAGAACAAATTGACATTATCATCACTGACTTAGCAAGTCAGATAGTTATTTTTCTATGTTTAGGTTTATGGTTAGGTATAGGGTTACGAGAAATGTTACAGTTAGGGTGTGAGATTAGATTGGCGGTAAAATACTATTTTTAAGAGAAAGTAATACTTCCTACATTGCATTATGGACATCAAAGACTGTGTTTAAGATCTCCTTAGTCTCCTTAGTCTGGGGAGAGAATACCTGGTCTGGTGAGAGTTGACCTGGTCTAGTGAGAGTTGACCTGGTCTGGTGAGAGTATACCTGGTCTAGTGAGAGTTGACCTGGTCTGGTGAGAGTATACCTGGTCTAGTGAGAGTTGACCTGGTCTAGTGAGAGTTGACCTGGTCTGGTGAGAGTATACCTGGTCTGGTGAGAGTATACCTGGTCTGGTGAGAGTTGACCTGGTCTGGTGAGAGTTGACCTGGTCTGGTGAGAGTATACCTGGTCTGGTGAGTATACCTGGTCTGGTGAGAGTTGACCTGGTCTGGTGAGAGTTGACCTGGTCTAGTGAGAGTTGACCTGGTCTGGTGAGAGTATACCTGGTCTGGTGAGAGTATACCTGGTCTAGTGAGAGTTGACCTGGTCTGGTGAGAGTATACCTGGTCTAGTGAGAGTTGACCTGGTCTAGTGAGAGTTGACCTGGTCTGGTGAGAGTATACCTGGTCTGGTGAGAGTATACCTGGTCTGGTGAGAGTTGACCTGGTCTGGTGAGAGTTGACCTGGTCTGGTGAGAGTTGACCTGGTCTGGTGAGAGTATACCTGGTCTGGTGAGTATACCTGGTCTGGTGAGAGTTGACCTGGTCTGGTGAGAGTATACCTGGTCTGGTGAGAGTATACCTGGTCTGGTGAGAGTATACCTGGTCTGGTGAGAGTATACCTGGTCTGGTGAGAGTATACCTGGTCTAGTGAGAGTTGACCTGGTCTGGTGAGAGTATACCTGGTCTGGTGAGAGTATACCTGGTCTAGTGAGAGTATACCTGGTCTAGTGAGAGTATGGTGAGAGAGAAGGGTACCTGCCATGGTTGACTGATGACATCAGACAGATGCTGACGCTTTCGCAGGTAAATCATGTCTAATTGGGCCATCATCTCAGGAAATTAAACCTATTGATCATCCCCAAACGGCTTTGATAGAAACACATACAATATTCAAGATATGGTGGAAGTGATTAAGATGACGATATGGAAATGCCAGGGTATTTTGCCAAAGTTATGTCCCTTGAATATAAGAACAATACAACAAACATTCAGACAATGTTCAGGGTACGTTCATGGAACTTGATACGAATATTTACTCCTATACCTGTGTAATAACGATTTAATAACATTAGTAAAAACATTGTATTGTCATGCTGTTACATAGTAATACCTGTCAAACATTATTATGATATTTCCCTTGCATACAAGACCTATATGATGTACAAAACATTCTGGCAACGTGTACGATACATTCCCCTAATGATCCAAAATGTAAAAAAAATATTTGTCATGTTTTACAGGGAGTTTCGACATTGGCAAAGACCGAGTTTCCCTGGTATCTTTGTTCCATGTTAATCTACAGTAGGCTGCTGCAACCACTCCTGGATGTAAATGATGGAGCTGCTCTCTTCCCCTGATTGATGTTATTTTCTTGTTGATGTGATATGTTCCACTCTGTTGTCATGCGCCATAGTCACACAAGCACAGTGTTTAGGGTGCTTTCTCATCCGAGCTCTAATTCCAAACCTCAAATTACAGCAGTGTTAAATGTGCTGTTCCTAATGCACTGAAATAATACTAAATTGCAGACGGGTGATTTTATTTGTGTGAATAAATCTCGCAGCTTAATGGTTTTGTAAAACACGGTTTTCTAGGCGCAGTTTACAAAGTGAGCTGAATGTACTTTTATTACTAGTAAGAGCAATGTTGTTGCACTAGATACAATTACTGTATTAATTTCAACAACTAACTACGGAATAACTCATTGAACAAAATGTGTTTGATAAATGATAATGTTCTACAGTGAACGGGGGGGGGGGGGGGGGAACATATTACTGAAACTCTTTGTGGTTGTTTGTTTGTTTGCGAGATGATCAGAAACCACTCGAGCGGCGGAGACACATCTGTGCCCAGAAACAAGAGACTTGTGACTAACAATGAGTTCAACCAGCCCACATGTTGCACCTACAGCGCGCTACATGCAACCAGATAGCCACAGGATAATGGGCTTTGCTATAAATACACATTTCTCCATTTAGGATAATGATAGCAAATGCACCCCATATCTGATCATTCTGACTCAAAATGGTATCTATTCCTAACAGATGGTAATATGCTGCCTACAATTAGGCCGCACATGGCCCAGATCTGGCCATTTCTGGAAAGTAAAACTGACATATTTTCCAGTTATCTGCCAGTATCTGTCATAAGTCTGGCAGGAGGGAGGGAAGGCTTGGCAAGGCTTCTGATGCCAGTGGCATGATGCTTCCGTCTGCAACTTATGCTCTCCTTCTCTCTCTCTCTCTCTCTCTCTCTCTCTCTCTCTCTCTCTCTCTCTCTCTCTCTCTCTCTCTCTCCTTCTCTCTCTCTCCTCTCTGTCTCCTCTCTCTCTCTCTCCTTCTCTCTCTCTCCTCTCTGTCTCCTCTCTCTCTCTCTCACTTCTCTCTCTCTCTCCTTCTCTCTTTCTCCTCTCTGTCTCCTCTCTCTCTCTCTCTCACTTCTCTCTCTCTCCTTCTCTCTCTCTTCTCTCTCCCCTCTCTCTCTCTCTCTCTCTCTCTCTCTCTCTCTCTCTCTCTCTCTCAGAGGATGAAAGCAGATTTTGATGTGGAAGTGAAGACAGGGTCATGTCATAATACTTTGGAAGGTTCTAGCCTGGTACTGCCTGACTAAAAACCCGGGGCTTGGATGAGCAAGCGGTCTCGC
>NC_137674.1:29724588-29727088 GCF_963989245.1 Nansenia antarctica | reverse complement strand
ATCCCTTACCACAACGACTTATGGTTAGGAGGTGAGGTTGTAATTAACATTTTAGATGTGGCACGGTGAGTCACCTCCACTGATACACTAGGAAGGGAATGTCCAGACCTTTTCAATTGTGTCTAACCCGGTTCTACACAGTCTTACGGTAACTGTTGCTATTTATCACCATTGCTGTTTTATTGGTACTGTTGGGTTCTACGGTTTCCTCTCGCAACTGTCAAAACCGGGCTGGAGGACACACACACACACAAACCCGAACTAGGGGGTGGGTTTAATTTGAATTATACATCATCCCAGAGCTTTGAGTCCGGGCCGGGAAAGGCAGCTTGTTCCTGGTTGGTGCCGTGCCCCGGAGGAAGAGGGCTGGGCTGGGCGACCCACTCAAGGGCAACCGTGTGCTGAGCTTGTCCCCTTGTCTTCCAGGCAGGCGGCCTCCCCCTGCCTCCCCCTGCTTCCCCCTGCCTCCCCCTGCCTCCCCCTGCCTCCCCTGCCTCCCCTGCCTACACAGCCCCAGCCAAGGCTCACCAGCAGGCTTCACTTTCAGCAAGTGGCACCATTCATCACCAGGCAGGGGTGCTGGGGGGACCGGGGGGGGGGGGGGGGGGGGGGGGGGGGGGAGAGTGGGGGACAACGACAGGGGGGGCGGCAGGAACCACCCCCCCACCCACACACACACACACTCATGCGCACACACAAACATGTGCACAAACACACACATATATATATACACACACTCACACTCACACACCCTCCTTCTCTACATGCTGATGGGAATGTCGGCCTCTGCCACAGACAGCATCCACGCTCCTCTTTTACATCCTTCACAAAGGCATCTGCTTACATTAAGGGGATGCCTCTCTCTCTCTCTCCCCCTATCTCTCTCTACCTCCCTCTATCTCTCTCTTTATCTCACCCCCTCTCTCTCTCTCTCTCCCCCTCTCTGTCCCCCTTCTCTCCCCCCCTTTTCTCCCCACTGGGGCGTCATTCCTTCCACTTTGTTCCGCCACTCCTGAACCCTGTGTCTGGGCCGGCCTGATAGTGAGGTGGGTCCATCCATCTGCCAGGCCGGGGGGGCCGGGGGGGGGGGGGGTGGGGAGGCCTGGGGTAGGGGGTGGGGGGGCCTGGGGGTGGGGGGTAAGGGGAGGCCCGTGATGAAGAGAGCAGAGCAGAGGTCCCCATTCCCAACAATGGCCATTAACAATGCTAACAGCACTACTGCTGCTGCTGCTGCTGGGGGTCTGTCACTGGGTAGGCCTGAGAGGCCTGTCGCCGGGCAGAGTTGGAGATCGCAGCGATCCGATAGGCTTACGGGACGGACAGCTTCTCTTCTTCTATTCCCAGACCGGCTTTCTGAGAAATATTGATTTATCTTTCCTCTTATTCCCTGTGAAGTCTTGTTTGTGTGTAGGCCCCCCCCCTCTAATCTCAGCATCGCACGGTGTGTCCTGTCCACACCGGTTATCTAACGGGTCGCAAAAAAAGTGTACAGACAGAATGTTTCTATGTGTTGGTTAACTATCCGCCCGATCATTTAAAGTCGGTGCATACTGCGTGTTAAGAGGCGGAACTGACGGTAAAAACTGCTCCAGAACTGCCCATCTAACTCCACAGGGAGCTCGATAACGCACCGTAAGAACAGTGAGACCAAAGGGTTTAAAAGGTACTGTGCTGACAATCACACGATATCTCCTAACGATACGACGAAGGAGAAGAGAAGCAACATTTACCTCAAGAAAAGCCCTCTCGGCTCCCCCTCCTGAAGTGTTGGCATACGAGACTGTATCATCTGCCTGTCTATCTTCACTAAGTACAAAAGACTGTTCTGTTTCTCAACCTGGCCCGGCAGGAAGCCTCCTCTGAATAGTTCCTGGAAGTCCTTCTTCACCAGGCTTAATATCCCCGCAAACCAAGCTGTCATAAACACAGTCCCTCTGCCATCAGGAGGGCTTGGTAATTAGATCTGGATGGATTTCAAAACCTGTGCCGTTCCTTTTCTTGGAGTGAAAACTGTTAGAAACAAGAAAGGGAAACCCACAGTGGAGATTAGCCGCTAATCTGTCTGTTGGTCACAGGCCCCCAAAAAGAGATACCTCTCATCCATCCACAGAACTACTCACCCATACTCATCCATCCTACTCATCCATTTTACATTTTTAAAATTGTTTCGCCTATCCAAAGTGGACTTACAGCAAATACATTTGACTAAGGGAATCATCTATCCATCAGTCATAGCAAGAAAAAAGTCATCGATGTTAGGGCCGGGGGCCATTTTTTTTTACACATTTTTGTGATGCATCCAAGTTATCCATCCTACTCATCCACACTCATCCATATTTTTCAGTATATATGGTCCCAGCGGGAATGGAACCCACAACCTAACAAGCGTTGTTAACACCATGCTCTACCAGCTGAGCCACAGAGGCTCACTTTCACCTTGCGTGAAGTTTGTGGATCTTGAGGGTACAGTACAGGGTACAGTATTAGGTTGGTACCTGCC
>NC_137674.1:29714881-29724388 GCF_963989245.1 Nansenia antarctica | reverse complement strand
ACAATCTCTCTCTCTCTCTTCCCCCTTCCCCCAATCTTTCTCTCTCTCTCTCTCCCTTTCCTTCTCCCCCTCCTCAATTCATACATTTTCCAAAATCATCCCTATTATTGGTGTGTGTTAAACTAGCTTGTCCTCTCTCTACCCATCTAATACTATACTAAACCTCCACATACAACACACACACACACACACACACACACACACACACACACACACACACACACACACACACACCTACACACCTACACCCCCCCCCCCTAACACCTCTACGCCCAGTGATCTGATAATGAATCAGATGTATAGCATTTACATTCCCAGATAATCCCAGATGCACAGTTTAAATGAGTGGATGAGATCGGGGGTGGGGGTAGGGCGGGGAGGGGGGTGGCGCGGGGGGGGGGGGGGGTTAGGAGGAGCTGGTGGCTGGTGGTGTTACGATCCTGGTGGGGTTCTCTCACAAAGCTCCTGTCAGGCCTGTAATTGACAGCCTAAGTGGGTCAGTGGCGAGGCCAACCTCTGTTAATTTATTTTCTAAGACGCGCCATCCATATTTATGAGCCCCCTGCTGTTTTGTCCATCACCGCGGATCAAACTTACGGTGTAATTGTACTCTGCTACAGGGCCATAGCCGTGTGAGTGGTCAAGGCCGGCAAATTATACTTGATTATTTCATTAATTTGTAATATAACCCTGAGGAGGAGGAGCGAATAGCAGAGGAATATAAAACAGACACACGGCCGAAAATGGGTTGTTGTTAACGGCAACAAACGGCTTAAAGACGCTAGTCCTCTGATCTGTCTGAACCGGGCCGCTGTGGGCCGACTCACTGACGGCGTACACACACATGAACGCACGTTCATAGTCTACACACACACACACACACACACACACACCTAAACACACGTTCATAGTCTACACACACACACACACACACACACACACACAACCCCACGTTCATAGTCTACTACACACACATGAACACACACACACACACACACACATGAACACACGTTCATAGTCTACACACACACACACACACACACACACACGTCCATAATCCACACACATAAACACAGGTTTATAGCCTGCAGGTCTGCGCTCCAGGATCTTGATACAATAGACATTAGTCGGGCCGCACCGTGTTAACTCTGCTCTAAAACCACCTCAGCTCTTAGTTCTGCTAAGCTGTTGTTCCTCTAAGCTCTTGTTCTACTAAGCTGTTGTTCTGCAGACTAGTGAGATCCATCCACCTATGTAGGAATGCCCCCCCCCCCCGCCCCCCACTCAGACAGGTCCCTGTGTTTACCTCAAGACATCCCCGTAATGAGTTTAATTTGTTTACAAAGTAAACCTCAGGAAAATATTTGCTGGGAAGAAGACCTTGATGTACTGCCGCGGTTAGATAAGGCCTACCTCTAGCGTCAGGGATAATTACCTGCTATTTTGATCCCGCCAAACATACATTAATTTCCATTCATTAGGACTTGTTATGTTTTCATCTAAACAACAACAGTGCCGTGATGTAAGCATGCATAATGGGGATTAAGTGGTCTCAAGGCCTGGCTCCTGTTTCACCCACCAACCTCGTCTGTACGTCAGTTGCAGCAGGCCTGACTTCACCCCCAGATACACACACACACACACACACACACTCACACACACACACACACATACACACACACACAGGCACGCACACACGCAGACAGGCAGGCAGGCACGCACACACACACGCACGCACACACACACACACACACTAGTGCAGACACACAACCATACACACACACGCATGCACACACGCACGCACACAACCATACACACACACACACACTCACTAGCGCAGACACACAACCATACACACACGTGCGCATGCACACACGCACATGCACACACTGACACACACACACACACAAACACACAAACAGACACACACACATCAACAGGATTAAAGGGTATTAGATGATGTCAGTTTACACACATTCTTGATGATGGTTGGGAAATTCCGATTCTAAAGCATGCATTCCATTTCCATGTGGTTTCTGGAGTCGAAATGTTTCATAAATGGCAAATGATTTGGAATTAAATTAGGCTTACAAGCAGAGTAATGGATACTTAAAAGACATGAGTTAATATACGCTCTCAATCATGTACGCCGCTCATTTACTTCAATTTGACTGGTTTAATTTGCGTGTTGTTGTCTACGTTCTGTTGTGTTTTTTTATTCATTCTTTTTCTCTTCCTCTAAACATCCGAGCGAGCGCACTGCTAATGGCCGCATTGTGAGTCATAAAGTACAAATGAATTATCCTCCGCCCCAAAACGAAAGTTATTCTGATGCGAATTCACAGCATGCATTGATGATTATAGAAACCCTCGCCGTGAAATTGTCTTTATAATTGTCTCACTCCTCATCTGAAGACGCAGATAGTCCCCCCAGTAACGGTGCTGAGGACGAATAGGAGAACCGAGGAAATTGTATTGTAAAACAAAATGGTTCCCAAACGACGATGCTACGATCTGTGTGAGACCCGTCCCCCTCCTGAGATTCATCTTAGATTCATTAGCAGGCTGAGCGGAGCGGCCCACATGTTAGGCAGAGCAGGCTGGTGGAGGTAGGAGATCAGAGGACGCCTCATTGTTATGCATGCGTGGAGTCACATGTTTCAGACACCATTCCTCATTTCCATCCCGTGCATTCCAATGAGGCCCGTCCTCCCATGTCTACCTCCGCCAGCCTCCCCCTATGTCAGAGCATTCTGATACCCGTACTTGAAGATTACGGTGGTCCCGCCAAAACACGTCTGATCTGTCTGAACCGGGCTGCTGTGGGCCGACTCACTGACGGCGTACACACACACGAACACGCGTTCGTAGTCTACACACACACACACACACACACACACACACACACACACACACACACACCTAAACACACGTTCATAGACTACACACACATGACCACACGTTTATAGTCTACACACACATAAACACACATTCATAGTCTACACACACAGACACATGAACAACATGTTCATAGTCTAGACACACACACACACACACACACAGAACCCCATGTTCATAGTCGTACATAGTCTTCATAGTCTAAACACACATGAACACACACACACGAACACACGTTAATAGTCTACACACATACACACACACACACACACACACGCACACACACAAACGCGCTGGGCGGAGAAGGCAGAGAAGGCCTCGAAAAAATGGAACATAGGCCAATGGAGGATTGCATCTCCCTCGTGCCATTCTAAAAATGATGGAAATTCAATATGGGGACTATTTTTACACACAGCAACAATGCAGACCAGTTCTGTGGTCAGAAACAGACAGTAAAACCCAACCAGGCCTGTAATTACCCATGTCTTATTGGACAGCATGTGTGTTTACAGTCTGTGAATGCGGTTCTCTACATAGAACTCCCTCCCTCTCCCTTCTCAGAGCCTCAGAGTCTCTTAAACGCCACAGAAGAACTCACGCCAGAGTTTGATCGGTTGCAGATAGCAGTTTCCTGCGCCTCAGTTTCCGAAGGTGTGTTTGGTAAAAGTGTGTATCAGGAGTCGTCCGGTACACACGCGGCGACTCAACTGTCGAGTTTCAACATGAAGTAAAAGCACTGCGCCCTCCATCCTGGAGACACTGCCCTGCGAATCAAACACACCTCAGAAATGGCAATGCGGGAAAGCTGTTATCCGCAATAGATTGAATCCCGGTGTCACCCCCCTTCCTTTCTTCCTTCCTTCCTCCCTTCCTTCCTTCCTTCCTTCCTTCCTTCCTTCCTTCCTTCCTCCCTTCCTTCCTTCCTTCCTTCCTTCCTTCCTTCCTTCCTTCCTCCCTTCCTTCCTTCCTTCCTTCCTTCCTTCCTTCCTTCCTTCCTTCCTTCCTTCCTTCCTGTGGACCAGAGCTTGAACCTGAGGGACTTCTGGGTTCTCTCCTGGCTTGAAGCCAAGGCCAGAATGACGCTACTTCACAGGGACAAATTGACTCTGGGGGGTGATGGGGGGGTTGTGGGGAGAGGGGGGGGGCTGGTCATAAAACCACCAGGTAATTAAGAACTCAGAGGACGTTCTATGATGAAGGGTGCGTGTGTCAAAGACATAACACATTGAGAGGGACTGCAGAAGGACACACAGACAGATATGGCTGTGATCAAACGACGACACAACAGGGATACAGTCTACACACCAGCTAGAAAACCCTACTACAAACTCCTATCTAAGGAAGTCAACCATTTTACGATCGAGGAGCGTTGCTCGATACGGTATACACTCACCTCAACCTAAACACTACGCAACACCTCAGAGTCGTGTCATTTGATTGACATGGAGCTAATTGTGTCTAATTGACAGTCGGGAGTGCGTCTGTGCATCACGGTGACATTAAGTCTCGTTGGCGCGCCGTCTTGAGCGCCGTCGAAACGCTGCCGTGATGGAGGGGACGTCACCGCTAGTCTGATGCTGTTGTTGTTGTTGTTGTTGTTGTTGCTGTCTGCCTGGTTGGCTGAGCATGACTACCTCTCATCTCCTCCTCACTAGCATCTCAAACTGTGTGTGTGTGTGTGTGTGTATATGTGTGTATGTGTGAGGGTGTGTGTGAGTCACCCATGTGTCATCCAGCCTCACTTAGCATCCTCCGTAGATCTGACCTACAATACGTCAGTCACACAACACAGGGACAGACACACACACACAACACACAGACACACACACACACACACACACACACAAGACAGACACAGACACACACACACGACAGACACAGACAAACACACACAAGACAGACACAGACACACACACACACACACACACACACACACACAAGACAGACACAGACACACACACACACACACACACACACACACACAAGACAGACACAGACACACACACACACACACAAGACAGACACAGACACACACACACACACACAAGACAGGGACAGAGCAGGGGCCTAGAGGTTAGAGTGGCCTGCCAGCAATCAAGGTCGTTAGTTCGATCCCTGCCTCAGGAGGGAGCTGTATGTGCCCTTGAGCAAGGCACTTAACCCCTAATTGCTCCATGGGGGCCAACTATGGTTGACACACACACACAAGACAGACACACACACACACACAAGACAGATACACACTCACACACAGACACACGGCCCACCGAAACAGCATTAACACCACTTCATCAGAAGGCGAAGAGAACATTATTTCTTGTCGAGATCTTTCTTGTGACATGTTGCCGCTGATGTCATACTGAAGCGGTGGTGGAGGGAGAGGGAGAGGTAGACAGAGGAAGGGGAAGTGAAGAGGGGAGGAGAGGAGAGGGAGACAGAGGAAGGGGGAGCGTGGAGGAGAGGAGAGGTAGAGGGAGACAGAGGAAGGGGAAGCATAGAGGAGAGGAGAGGGGGAGGGAGATAGAGGAAGGGAAAGAGGGGAGGAGAGGAGAGGGGGAGGGGGATAGAGATAGGGGGAGCGTGGAGGAGAGGAGAGGGAGAAGGAGGACGGGGAAGCGTGGAGGAGAGGAGAGGAGAGGAGAGGGAGAGGGAGGAAGGGGAAGCATGGAGGAGAGGAGAGGAGAGAGAGGGAGGAGAGCTTGGCGGACGTTTACCTAACTGTCTCAGGCTGCAGTTCTGCTGTATAACCCTGGGCAGAGGTTTGTTTTTTCTTTAATACGACTATTATGAAATCTGCCAGAGAGTACACTCTGTGTTCGCCCTCGTGTTTAATGTACCTCGAAAAGCAAATGGTCCTCGTTTACGTCCCAGGCCCTCATTAAAGGGGGGGGGGGGGGGGGGGGGGATAGAGAGAAAAGGAGGAGAGACAGAAATGGGGGAGAGAGAGAGGGGAGGGAGAGAAGCGAGAGAGGAAGAAGGTGGGAGATAAAGAGAGAAGAGAGAGAGAGAAGGGGGAAGAAAGAGAGAGAGGGAGATAGGGGAGGAGGAAAATAGAGAGAGGGAGTAGGGGGAGACAGAGAAAGAAGGGGGAGAGAGAGAGCACTCCTCTGTTTTCAGACATGTGTATTTCTGATGTTTATATGCAGAGCTGTGTGGAATGCACACCAAGCATTTTCAACCACTGATGAAAAAACAGTCACTGTTATTAAATCTATATTTAGATGCATGGTGTTGTGGGTAGCCAGCCAGCCAGCCAGCCAGCCAGCCAGCCAACCAACCAGGCAGGCAGCACTGTTGCCGCTACCCAGTCCTTCATATTAATGGACCTAATTTAATCATCTCCAGATCGTGGAAATTGGAAAGTGTCAACATGAAAGACTAAATAATGGCGAAGGGGAAAGAGAAATAAATGGGGAAGATTTCATGAGTTTTCATGGGGGAGTGGGGGGGGGGTAGGGGGGGGGGGGATCACGAACATATTAACAATTCTAATTAGATTCGCCCAGGGTAATGCTGTCTTTAACTTCATCAAAACATCAAGACTGTCAGAATGTTCCTCCATCTCCGCTGTCGGCTGACGATCATTTAACCTGCCGTTAATTGAAATAACTCATAACTGTATTCCCAGGAAGGAGAAGAAGAAGAAGAAGAAGAAGAAGAAGAAGTGAGGGACATTGAAACACTAGGTAC
This sequence comes from Nansenia antarctica, assembly GCF_963989245.1. Classification (NCBI taxonomy): domain Eukaryota; kingdom Metazoa; phylum Chordata; class Actinopteri; order Argentiniformes; family Microstomatidae; genus Nansenia; species Nansenia antarctica. The sequence goes on along the minus strand of NC_137674.1, from coordinate 29,717,800 downwards.
GAAGGGAGGAAGGAGGGAGGGAGGGAAGGAGATAAATATATATATATATATATATATATATAAATATTAGCATTCACCGCGGGTACTGTATGTGTCAAATATGTTTAGTGCTTAATTCGAGCAGTCTGGGGATGGTTAAGAAACTTAATTGGGTTTCACTGGAAGTCATGCATAGAACACATCAAATACATGGATTGAATTTAATGGACATTGTCATAAATACTAATCAGAAAATTATTTGAGCGCCTGGGACGTCTCGGGGCTGCGGGGAAGGTGCCTCGCTGGCGCCGTGGGAGACGGAGGCTTCGCCGCAGACTGGGGTTGACCTATCAGCATCAGCCGTGGTAACCTGCTGTGTTTGGCCATCCTTCCTTCTTTATCTCTCAAACCATACTTGACAACCCCCCCCCCCACCCCGACGCTCCCTCTCTCACTGTTTCTCTCTATTTGTCTCTCTCGCGCATGCTCTTCTTCTCTCCCTCTCTCTCTATGCCCCTCTCCCTTCCTCTCTCTCTCTATGCCCCTCTCCCTTCCTCTCTCTCTCTCTATGCCCCTCTCCCTTCCTCTCTCTCTCTCTATGCCCCTCTCTCTCTCTCTCTGTCTCTGTCTCTCCCTCTCTCTCTCTATGCCCCTCTCTCTCTCCCTTCTGCTCTCTCCCTCCCTCCCCCATCACTCTCTCTCTCTAAGCCCTTCTGCTCTCTCTCTCTCTCTCTCCATGTCTCTTTCTCTCTATGCCCCTCTCTCTCTCTCTCCTCCTCTCTCCCTCTCCCTCTCTCTCTCTCACCCCGTAGGTGTCTAAGCCAGTCCCATGTGGCGTATCAAGCTTGGACAAGATGGCATATGTGGTTCATGTAGGCCCGCCCCTCCACAGCGCCGTGGTACAGGGGACAGCAGGCAGGGAGCAGGAAAAGGTCCTCGGATGTGTGTGTGTGTGTGTGCGTGTGTTTGTGTTTGTGTGTGTATGTGTCCTGTGTCCTGGGTGTCCTGTGTGTGTGTCTGTGCGCATGCATATGTGTGTGTGTGTGTGTGTGTGTGTGTGTGTGTGTGCATATGTGTGTGCATGTGTGTGTGTGTGTGTGCGCGCGCACATATGCGCTTGTGTGTGTGTGTGTGTGTGTGTGTGTGTGTTTGTGTGTGTGTGTGTGTGTTTGTGTGGCCCCCATGGGACCCCCAGCAGAATGAGATGCCCATCAGTGTGTACGGTTTGTACAGATGCTCCTCACAACTGCCAGGGCCTGGCTCCATGCTTCATTAGCCCCAGATCAGACACATAGAGGAGAGCAGAGGAGAGAGGGAGGAGAGGAGAGGAGAGGAGAGGAGAGGAGAGGAGAGGTGAGAGAGGAGAGGAGAGGAGAGAGGGAGGAGAGAGAGGAGAGGAGAGAACAGCAAAGGAGAGGAGAGGAGAGGAGAGGAGAGGAGAGGAGAGGAGAGAGGAGAGCCCAAGGCAATCACACTCTCCAGCCTCAGCGTGATGGGCATAGAAAGCCACATTTGGAATCATTTTCTGAAAGGAACCAATTTCGTCAGTGAAAGGATGTGATGGAAGATGCTGTTTTTGCGGTCTGTGTTTTTAATAGGTGAGGCAAGGAGGAGGGGTCAAGAGCCCTGGAGAGGTGGAGGAGTGAATTAAGACATAATAAAGCCTGAGATATCGAAATATCTAGGAATTAAAATGACAGGGAAAGTATTCTAGAACGTGTCCTAGAAAACTGGAGGCTATATAGATTCTAGAGCACACATACCATGTGAAGATGACACCGTCAACAGGCTGACCAACACAGTAGTCTTTCCGAAAACACAAAAAAAAAGAAACAGGTGTGATGTCACTACCGGATTTGATGTGTTTCATTCGGGAATATATGTCGTTTGAAACAGCGCGGCAACTGATGATTGATTTTGCCTTTTCTAAATGGATACATCTACAGACTATCAAGAGTTCTGCTCTTCCTCCGAACATTTCTGTAGAAAATGGATGTCAGGGGCGGCAGTGTGAGCTGGTGACCGGTTGCTGGCATCATATCTAAGGGCCTACCACTGCCGTTGTGCCCTTGAGCAAATCACTTAACCTGTGGCTGACCATGTGCCTAGAGCAAAAAATATATTTCTTTGTACTTTTTTCTGCAATGACAAAAAGGTTGAATCTAATCTAATCTAGTCAGGGTGGTCCAGTGTGTCAGCTCACAGCAAAGCTTGACTGGTCTCTCTCCTCCCCCTCCTCCTCCTCTTCCTCCTCTACAATCCTACGTTCCTCTACGACCAGGGTAACACCTCTACACCTGCGCTGACAGGGAAGGAGTAACCGTTGTTTCAGCTGATTCCAGATGAACGATAGTCGTTTGAACCTGAAGAAGCATCACAGACAAAAGCATGCCAGCAAACAAAAGGTCACCCCCCCCCCCACACACACACACACCCCCACCCCCACCCACACACAGACCCCCACCCCCACCCACACACCCCCACCCACCTCCAGCTGCCTCACAACCGCACCTGATGGATAGGAAGTGTCTCCTGCAACATTAGTACACTTCCGACAGACACACACACACACACACACACACACACACACACACACACACTTCTATTCATCAACACTGACAACAAAAACCTCCTTGAAATATGTAATTAGTGTGTAATTCCCTGCCTTTTCAAAATGAGACCCAAAAAATGATGATGGTGGTTTGGTAACGAGATATTAATTCAGAGTCACTGCGCGTAGGCATTTGTTTTTGGCCTTTTTGTTTCTGATAAGCGTGGCGGTAGAAGTTATTACGCAGCGTTAATGCAGAAGTGCTTATTACAGCCATTTGTAAAAGCAGTCAGTGTTGCATTTCCTCTTTGTCTGTCTTTTTTCTCATTAAAGCCACAATCCCCGATCGTCACTTGTCTGCTGTTTGTTTTGAGTAAGTTATTGCAGTC
>NC_137674.1:29707381-29712381 GCF_963989245.1 Nansenia antarctica | reverse complement strand
GAATAATTTATCAAAATGGCGGTGACAGTTCAGTTGAGGAAGGATTCTTCATATGAATATGATTTGACATTTTTCATTTTTAATGCACAATTAACATTGAAATAACAGACTTTGAAGTATTGCAGGCTCAGAAGCGATTGCATTACTTCCCATACACAGACACTCAAATTGGAAATTACATTTAAACCGTTTTGAGCTCATTGTTTTGATCATTCATCTAAAAAGCACTATCATCACAAACTAGTAACGCGATTATCATGGAGATTAGAATATCTCATGAATACATATTTCTAGTAGTCATTGTATATAATGGTAGCTACTCTCAGTTGTTTATGTGTTAATTTTGTTTGTTGATATGGATAGATAGTTTTGGATTTTATAAAAATATTGTTTGTTGATATGGATAGATAGTTGTTTATGTATTGATCTGGGTTTCTGTGCTGAGAACAGAGGATCCATTATCTCTGCAGGGTGCTGCAGTATGGTGTGTGGGAGAAATGACAGGTATTCTCCGATTGCATTTTTTGGCACCGTGTCAAGAGAGAGGGAGGGATCCAGGGAGACTTGGGTCATCTTGTTGCCTGGTAACAAGGCTCGGATTGACAAAGGAAGACCAATTTAGACCTACTTTCCCCAGAAATCAATATGACAGGCCTGATGTGATGATTTGAGATTAGTGGGGGGAGGGGGTGGGGGGATTTGGGAGGGGGGGTAGGGCGTGTGTGTGTGTGTGTGTGTTGTGTCTCCCCCCCCCCCCCCCCCCCCCCCGGGAGAGACAGGGAGAGAGAGAGAGAGAGAAAGAAAGAAAGAAAGAAAGAAAGAGAGAGAGAGAGGGAAAAAGAGAGTGAGAGAGAGAGAGAGAAAGAAAGGAAGAGAGAGAGAGAAGATTGTATCTGAGTATTGAATAGAAGGCACGGTTCGTCAGCGTCTCAAATAAAGCCCTGCTTCTTACTTCTTCCGTCTGCATGAGGGAATAAGAACAGATCTCAGTCAGAACTCCAGGGATCAGTCAGAACTCCAGGGTTCAGTCAGAACTCCAGGGTCTCAGTCAGAACTCCAGGTCTCAATCAGAACTCCAGGTCTCAGTCAGAACTCCAGGGTCTCAGTCAGAACTCCAGGTCTCAGTCAGAACTCCAGGTCTCAGTCAGAACTCCAGGTCTCAGTCAGAACTCCAGGTCTCAGTCAGAACTCCAGGTCTCAGTCAGAACTCCAGGTCTCACTCAGAACTCCAGGGTTGAGTCAGAACTCCAGGGCTCAGTCAGAACTCCAGGATCTCAGTCAGAACTCCAGGGTTCAATCAGAACTCCAGGTCTCAGTCAGAACTCCAGGTCTCAGTCAGAACTCCAGGGTCTCAGTCAGAACTCCAGGGTCTCAGTCAGAACTCCAGGGTCTCAGTCAGAACTCCAGGGTCTCAGTCAGAACTCCAGGTCTCACTCAGAACTCCAGGTCTCACTCAGAACTCCAGGTCTCAGTCAGAACTCCAGCTCTCAGTCAGAACTCCAGGTCTCACTCAGAACTCCAGGTCTCAGTCAGAACTCCAGGGCTCAGTCAGAACTCCAGGGTCTCAGTCAGAACTCCAGCTCTCAGTCAGAACTCCAGGGTCTCAGTCAGAACTCCAGCTCTCAGTCAGAACTCCAGGGTCTCAGTCAGAACTCCAGCTCTCAGTCAGAACTCCAGGGTCTCAGTCAGAACTCCAGCTCTCAGTCAGAACTCCAGGGTCTCAGTCAGAACTCCAGGGATCAGTCAGAACTCCAGGGATCAGTCAGAACTCCAGGTCTCAGTCAGAACTCCAGGTCTCACTCAGAACTCCAGGTCTCAGTCAGAACTCCAGCTCTCAGTCAGAACTCCAGGGTTCAGTCAGAACTCCAGGGTTCAGTCAGAACTCCAGGGTTCAGTCAGAACTCCAGGTCTCACTCAGAACTCCAGGGTTCAATCAGAACTCCAGGGTTCGGGACCTGATTTGCCTTGTTGTTTTTAATGTGAGGAGACTAACTGTCACCCAAACTGCCAGAGGCTGGCAGACAGGAAGGCAGAAACCTGCAGGAGGGGATGGGACTCACAGAGAGTGAAGTACGGGATAAAGAAGTCTGACTAAAGTCGACTCTGTGTGACTATGTGATGACTATCGGCTCCAGGAGACAGGAAAACTGTCTGTTGCTTAAGCTGAAACTCTCATCCATTCCTAACATTTAACCCTGTGAAGCCCAAATGATGGAAAAGAAAAATAGCATTTTTTTCACCTTTCAGATGTTGTTGTATAGGAGGCCTCTGATGGAAGAAATAACAGGTTTTCACTTTTTCTTTTTTTTCTTTTCTCCCAGATTTGGGAGAAATGTTGTGATATTGCAACGTTGGCCCAAACGCTGGTGGATCAAATCAACACAAGCACACTCAACACAACTCTGGATTGTGTGTTCGCTCAACACAACATGGATGGTCATATCCATGTCACAGATCTGGATAGAGATGCGGGGAGGCAGACTAGATAGATAGATAGATAGATAGATAAATACTTTATTTATCCCCGTGGGGAAATTCATTTTGCCGCGCCACTCCACTAAAAACCACACATAACAACACAACACAACATAAAGGACAGACAACAACACTGGGCCAGCCATGTACAGTATATAAAAAAACAGTGAGATCTGATATAAAAGTGGATTAAAAGGATGGCTATAGTTATTTATATTAAAATACTAAAAAAGTGATGATGGTGATTAAAATAAATAATAAATACAGATTCAGGAGCCTTGACCCCGACTGCTACTTTAGTTGCCATTGAACAGTCTTAGTGCAGCCGGGATAAATGATTTTTTATATCGCTCCGTCCGGGAGCGGATCGTAATGAACCGCCCTCTGCGGCGGCTGCTGGTTTGCCCAGCGAGGACATGATGGAGGGGGTGGTTGGGGTTGTCCCTGATGGACAGCAGCTTACTCCTAGTCCTTCTCTCCACCACCGTCCCCAGAGAGTCCAGGCTCCTTCCCACCACTGAACCCGCCTTTTTTACGAGCTTGTCCAGCCGTCCGGTATCCCTCTTGGTGATGTTTCCCCCCCAGCAGACTGCAGCGTAGAAGAGAATGCTGGCCATGACAGACTGGTAAAACATGGCCAGCATCTCTCCACACACTTCAAAAGACCTAAGTCTTCTTAAGAAGTACAGCCTGCTCTGGCCCTTCTTATAAAGTGCCTCTGTGTTGGTGGACCAGTCCAGTTTGTCGTCCAGATGCACCCCCAGGTACTTGTAGGTCTTCACCACCTCGATATCCTCGCCCCGGATGTTAATGGGCAACCGAGGTGGCTTAGACCTACGGAAGTCTATAACTAGCTCCTTGGTCTTGGTTTGGTTGAGGAGCAGACCATTCCTCTCGCTCCAGACGCTAAAGGCTCCTATCAGATCCCTGTACTCCCCCTCCCGTCCATCCCTCACGCACGCCACTATGGCTGTATCGTCAGAGTACTTCTGTACGTGGCAGGACTCAGAGTTGTGTTTGAAGTCTGATGTGTACAGGGTGAACAGGAAGGGAGCCAGCACAGTTCCCTGCGGAGCCCCGGTGTTGCTCACTACTGTGTCCGAGACACAGTTCCCCAGCCTGACTGACTGTGGCCGTCCAGTGAGGTAGTCCATGATCCAGGATGTAGTGGAGGGATCAACCCCCATACCTGAGAGCTTCTCTCGGAGTAGAAGAGGCTGGATGGTGTTAAAGGCACTTGAAAAGTCAAAGAACATTATCCTCACCTGACTTCCCGGCTCATCCAGGTAGGAGTAAGCACGATGGAGGAGGTAGAGGACAGCGTCATCCACACCAACTTTTTCCTGGTACCCGAACTGCAGGGGATCACGTGCATGTTCAGTCTGTGGTCTCAGATGTCTCAGAAACAGCCGCTCCAGTGTCTTCATACTATGTGAAGTGAGGGCAACCGGTCTGTAGTCGTTGAGCTCGGCCGGGCGCCCAGTTTTGGGTACTGGCACGAGACATGATGTTTTCCACAGAACCGGCACCGTCCCTGACTGTAAACTCAGGTTGAAGAGCTTCTGGAGGGGCTCAGCCAGTTGGTCTGCACAGACCTTCAGCAGCCGCGAGCACACCCCATCAGGACCCGCCGCCTTTCCAGGGTGCAGCCTCTTCAGCTCCGCCCTTACCTCCTCCACTGTGAGGGACAGGGGGGGGGGGGCTTGGTGGGAGAGGGGGGGAGAGGAGGGGAAGGGGAGGGGAGGGGAGGGGGGGGGGGAGGGAGGGGGGAGGGGAGGGGAAGGGGGCCCAGCCGTGCTGCCGAGCCTGTAGCTGTGGGATGTGGGGGAGGCTGGTGGAGCGGGAGAGGTAGTGGGAGGGGCAGCAGGGACAGAGTAGGCACCGGCCGGTGAGTCAAACCTGTTAAAAAAGTGGTTGAGCTCATTGGCCTTAGCCAAGTCTGGGACCGCTGCCTGACTGTTCTTCCGTTTGTAGCCGGTGATGGTCTTCATCCCCTTCCACACCTCTCTGGTGTTGCTGTGTTGCAGCTTCCTCTCCACCTTGTTCTTGTAGTCCACCTTGGCCTGTTTCATACTCCTCTTCAGCTCTTGTTGTATCAGCCTGCGCTTGTCTCTGTCCCCCTCTCTATAGGCAGCCTTTTTTTTGGTTCAGTAGTAGCTTGATGTTAGAGGTAATCCATGGTTTATTGTTTGGAAAGCAACGCACCGTCCTCGTCGGAACAATCATGTCCCTGCACCATGTCAAATAGTCAGTGCAGCAGTCAACCATCCTGTCCACAGCTGTGCGCCCCCTATTACCTTCTGTGTTCTGTAGTTCCACCCAGTCTGTGCATTCATAACAGGCCCTGAGGGTCTCACAGGCCTCCGGTGTCCACTTCCTGAGTGTCCTGGTGGTCACTAACCAGGGTGCATTATGGGTAGAGGCCTGATAAACCCATGAGGAAATACACAAGCCATGTCTTTGAGGAGGATCAACAGAGCTCCAACAGGCCAGGAAGAGAGGGAGGAAGAGAGGGAGGAAGAGAG
>NC_137674.1:29697381-29702381 GCF_963989245.1 Nansenia antarctica | reverse complement strand
TTGATTTCCCGTGGGTTAGGAAAATAATTCCAACGTGTCCGGAAAGAGGAGAAGCCAGGGAATCGAAAAGTTTTTGAATGGAGTCGATCCTCCACTCCTATCACCGTGGACACAGCAAGGAGCGAATTCCCGGGTAGAAATATCCCCTCGACCCGCTGTCAGCGGGAGTTCCGTCCAGCAGCGGTAGAACTCCCGAACGCCCGGTTGATCGAGTTTCGTATTAAAAGTATATCTTCTCGGGGTGTCAGCGAGGTGGTTAAGGGCTCAAAATGACCCTATACTGATGGTGAATTTAGCAATAATAGTCTTGTGTTAGTACCACCTCCATAACCGGTGTTATTCACGGAGAAAGCCGGTCAAGGACGCACCTTTTGCGGGTTAATAACTTTGATTCTCCGGGGGTTAGGAAAATAATTCCAACGTGTCCGGATAGAGGAGAAGACAGGGAATCCAAACGTTTTTGAATGGAGTCGATCCTCCACTCCTATCACCGTCGTGTATCTTGATAGTTCTTCATGGGTGAGGTGGTCTAAATAGTAGGCAGCCGGTAAATCGCCATGTTGAGCGATGTTGCTATGATACTTTTTGCCCGTCAGGTTGGTGGTTGCTAGGGAAGAAACCACGTGACTGAAAGCTATGCCCGCAAAAAACGGCTCTCGACTATCGCGAGATTGCAGCAGAATCGCTCACGTGTATCACCACGCTGATTGCACAGTGTAAACAGAAGCGTAGCCTACACAATGGAGCGAGAACAGAGATATGCGTTAAATAGCTGGAAATATAAGGATTATTTTGAGTTTGTGTCAGCAAAGGATGACAAGAACATAAATGTTGATCATTGATAAACTCAGACTCACCTAGTTTAGGATTAGGATTATATTAGGATCATATCTGAATGGTCAGGGTAGGTTTTAGGTTTTGTGAAACCACTCCTTGCTAGTTACTGTTAAATAAAGATTATATTTATTTTATTGTTTAAAAACAAGTATTTATGTTGGGTGAGGCAAAGAAAGACTCTTTATTTTGTTGTTTTAAGTTATTGTTTAAAGTTTAATTATGTAATTTAAGTTACTGTTAAAATAAAGTGAGTTTTGGCAAAACCAGTTTTCATTTTTATGTTGCGGGGGGGGGGGGGGCTTCGGGTGCCTAGGCAGCTGCCAATAGTAACTACAAAAGTAACTAGTAATCTAACTTAGTTACTTTTAAAATCAAGTAATCAGTAAAGTAACTAGATTACTTTTTAAAGGAGTAATCAGTAATCAGAATACTTTTTCAAAGTAACTGTGGCAACACTGGTTATACTGAATATCATCACGGCTGTGATTCGGTCGTAGGTACGAGGCCGCCAGGCCGAGTACCGAAGACAATCACAGCCGTGCTGATATTCAGTATAACACACGACCTCGAGTGTGATATTGCTTTTATACAACAGTTCTACAGCACAATTTATTAGTTAACAGTAATAAGTGACAACAGATTATGATTTGTTTGTTTATTTAATCATTTATTTTGGCTCCGTCAAGAAAAAATAGTTCCTCAACGGGACTGTTCAACTAGCGAAGTTTCCCACAGAAGTGGGGAAAAAAACGTCAGATATCAGATATATAAACGGGTTATTTTGATAAACCGGATACATTTTGTGAATATATATGGTTACTTTCTCGCCTGAAAACATATTAAAACTTCATAAAATGATATATTAACACTTGTAGAGCCAAATTACAGCTTTTGGCCAATGGCGGCCAAAATTGAGGATTTAAAAACGGAGAGTTTTGCTTTGCGCGCTGATTGGCTAATGTCTTCTTAGTAACAATGTAGTCTAATTAACGGTAATTTAACACCTGTGCGGCGGAGTGCTACATATAGTTAAAAGTCCCAGTGCTGTTATACTATATATCGTAACTCATGGAATGCCTCTTGTCCAATCAAATTACTTGGTCGGAACTAACTGTTGTATAACATACATCATTTCACTCCATTCGTTACAATGAGCACATCCTCCGATTTCTACTTCCTCCAGCCTCCCCTGATACAGTCATAGGTACGCACATTTCTCAGAACAGTCTCATTACTTCTTCCTGAGTCTATGGCAATAGTCATATTTACTATTGCGATCTCTTGATCTCAATAGGAGGACAGGCTCATTGTAATGCATGGAATTGAATGAAGAATGGCACCAAATACAGTAAGTTAAGTTATGTCTAACATAGTTAGAACTGGGTATAACTGGTCTTATTCATTGTTTATGTAAATAACTTTTTATGTAAATAACTCAAAATAAGTTTTGATATTGGCATGTGTGAGTGTGTGTGTATGTGTGTGTGTGTGTGTGTGTGTGTGAAATTCAACAGTCATGATTGCCATCAAGCAGGACACACAGGCCATGGTTTTATCAACACCATTGAAGTATGTGTGTGTGAATCTGTGTGTGTGTGTGTGTGTGTGTGTGTGTGCGTGTGTGTGCGTGTGTGTATGTGTGTTTGCTCTAGTGTGTATGTATAGACCCAGGAATGCAGCATGTATGTCAGTTCCTTCAATGCTCCTTCCTCCATAGACGGCCCAGTCTTAACCCTTGTGTGGTGTTCGGATCAACCGGACCCGTTTTACATTTTTACTTGGTGAGAAATGGTACAAGAATACATTTGATCAATATGAAACTCCATGGCCTTGGCTTATTTTCTATGAAAAACATGTAAAAGTGAAGTTTTTTTTGGGGACACATCCTACAATACCCCAACACATTTACGTCCTTCATAAGATCTTCGGGTCATTTAGGCCCGGATGCACAGAGACACACAGAAACATACACACACTCACACTGACACTCACTCACTCACTCACACACCTCTGCTCTGGCTTTCCCGTGCCAAGAAGCCGTCTGCCCTCGCACTTTTTACCCTTTGAAATGCAACATTGTAAAATGTTTTACATTTTCTTGCACTGTACAGAAAGTATGCAGCAACTGCAAAAAGTACATTTGAGGTACACACACTGTCACATTCTGTGCTTCATGTGTTGTGTAGACACTCAGGCATACCCATGCACACACAATTGTAGCCAGTGGTATTTCAGAATTATTTGGGATTTTTCAGACATAATACTGTATTTTTAAAGTGACAGTGAAAACAGTGTACATTCCGTTTGTGTTTTGTGATTCAGCATTTGCAGACATTTTTGAGAGATGTATTTCATAGCTATTGACAAACAAATCTTAGTTTGGTTCTTTCATTTCTATTCTTGTTCATCACCTGTATTTTCTTTACAGCTTTGATTATAATTAGATAAATGTGAAATTCAATTGAGAATATGATTGATTGATTGAAAACCTTTATTGTCCCCAATGGGGAAATTTTGTTGTCAATATAAATTCAAATTCAATATAAATTCAAAATAATAAACAGCAATGAAAACATTGTTTCATTAACATTTTTCCTAGATAAGTATGATTTATGACACCCAGGTCTTTATTATAGTGGATTTTGCATTTTCAAAGTTAGGGGCATCATGTGCGTAAAAACGCTTCTACTCATCATGCTGTCGTTCGGCCCCACCTATTCCCAGGGGTCTGACACTGTGTGGGTTGTTACTAAGCATCCTCTGCTCCAGCCTCTCCAAAGGGCAGCCCCCTAGATCCACTAGAACAAAAGATATGCAATTTTGAATGTGTACACAGTACCTATTGTGCATTATTGGGTACAGTACCTGTTTGTGCCCACAGGAGGCGCCCTTTAATATTATGGGCTATTTTGGGGCTTTCTTGCGCCCTGAGTATACCCCCTTGTATGGGTCACCCTTGGGACTAGGAGCACCGTGTCAAGACAAGTGCTTTTAAAACCCCAATGATGTCCCGGGTCAACTGGACCCGGACACTACGAAAGGGTCCAAAAAGTGAACATCACACAAGGGTTAAGAGGGCAGCGAGCGTGCAGGCGGGCGGGCGGGCGGGCGTCGCAGGCGGGCCCCACTTCCTCATAGTGTCCATTATTCGATGGAAGAAGCGCTTAATGCACGCATTGAAGGGGGAAGTGACACAGCCCACGCCGCACATGAATCCTCTGCTTGTCATCTGAGGCGCAGTGCCTCACCACCCCATCACCCACACAGCATGGGATGAATCCCACCATTTTCTACCCCTGGGGCCATGACAGAGACCTTCATTCTAGTAGAACTTTGGAGAGAAGAGGGGAGAGAGAGAGGGAAGAAGGGAAAAAGAGAGAGAGAGAGAGAGTGCCCAGGGAGGAGAAGCACAAAGAGAGAGGGAAGAGAGGATGGAGGGCTTACTGAGGGCTGTTGATAGACTTTGAGAATAGTTCTCTGTTGGGTTCGGTTCTGTGGTCGCCTCGTAAAAGAAGAGAGGGATATAAAAAGGAGAGAAGACACAGAGCACTGAGGAACATAGAGAGACAGAGAGGGGGGGGAGGGGGGGGGAGAAAGAGAGAGTCTGGGGGAGAGAGAGAGTGAGAGAGAGAAGGAGAGAGAGAGAAAGAAAGAAAGACAGAAATAGAGAGAAAGAGAGAGAGAGAGAGAGAGGGGGATTGAAAGGGTTTCCTTTGGTTAATCATTAACAGCTGAGTGAGGGGGGAGGTTCAGGAACAAGTGTTGTTTCACTCACAGGCCAGAGGCTCAGCCTCCCTCAGCTTGCCTCAGCCTCCCTCAGCCTCAGCCTCAGCCTCCCTCAGCCTCAGCCTCCCTCAGCCTCAGCCTCCCACAGCCTCCCTCAGCCTCAGCCTCCCACAGCCTCCCTCAGCCTCAGCCTCCCTCAGCCTCAGCCTCCCACAGCCTCCCTCAGCCTCAGCCTCCCTCAGCCTCAGCCTCCCTCAGCCTCAGCCTCAGCCTCCCTCAGCCTCAGCCTCCCACAGCCTCCCTCAGCCTCAGCCTCCCTCAGCCTCCCTCAGCCTCAGCCTCAGCCTCCCTCAGCCTCAGCCTCCCTCAGCCTCAGCCTCCCACAGCCTCCCTCAGCCTCAGCCTCCCACAGCCTCCCTCAGCCTCAGCCTCCCTCA
>NC_137674.1:29679881-29692381 GCF_963989245.1 Nansenia antarctica | reverse complement strand
TGTGTGACATGTATGTTTTCACAGGCATTCCATCCAGCCATGTTTAACCCCTTAAGTTTCCACAAACCCGTCTGTGAGCTGATTATGGATCAAAGCGACAGTCATCCATTAACAGAGTGTTACCCCCCAAAGAGTGCAATCTCCTAACAAAGAGGAAGGAAGCTGAAACCCAGTTAGCAGGATATGATGACATATTTCAGAGCTCCGAGCCTCATTAGTACGGCAGGTGTGTAACGACATCATCCGTCCCCTGTTGTTTCCCAGGTCGTTTCCTTTCTGGGAGGGAGCGCACACAGTGTGACACCAAGCTGAAATTACCTGTTCTTTGACATGGTGATCCAAACAACACAACAGAAAAGCTCAGATCACAACGTAGCCTATACCGTAGCAGCCTAGCCTAGATACCGGAAGCCTATAGCGGTCTCTCCTAAACACCTACTGCAGATGCCAAACGCAAATAATCCATCACGCAAACAAACATATCAATAAATAAAGCTAATGATCCTGGAGCTGCCACTGCCACCAGTTCTGCCTAGCCACACCCCCCTCCTCCCTCTCTCTGTGTCTCTCCCCCCCCTACCCCCCTCTCTCCCTCCCTCCCTCTCGCTCCCTCCCTCCCTCCCTCTCTCTCTCTCTCTCTCTCTCTCTCTCTCAGAAACAGTAGGCTCTCTCATTAGGGCACAGGGACGACATCTAGTGATTCATTACCATCACTAAGCTAAACCAGCCTATTAAAACTCAAAAAGCCATTGGAGGACTTCATAATGATTCCTCCAGCAGCAGCAGCAGCAGCAGCAGGTGTACGGGATGGGGGGCGATGTGTGAGTGTGTGTGTGTGTGTGTGTGTGTGTGGGGGGGGGGGGGGCAGTGCTCTGAGGCGCTAACAAACACGCCGCTACATGACAGTCTGGAACCCTGTCAGCCATTAACATGACCCTGCAGTTGTCTTGGAGACAGACAGCGGTCTAGTTCCAATACTTTAGGCAGGCATCCATCCTCCCTTCCTTCCTTCCTCCCCCCTACCACTTATTAACATGACCCTGCCATTGTCTTGGAGACAGACAGCGGTCTCGTTCCAATACTTTAGGCAGGCAGGCATCCATCCTTCCTTCCTTCATCCCTCCCCCCCCTACCACTTATTAACATGACCCTGCCGTTGTCTTGGAGACAGACAGCGGCCTAATTCCAATACTTTAGACATGCATCCATCCATCCTTCCTCCACCCATCCCCTACTTGAAGTTGATCTCTCATCAGCAGTAACATTGATTTGATAGTAGTTTAATAGTCTAAGCGAGGTGATCCGTGCAGTGCTTTGGCCTATCAAGTCACGTTCGATCAGTGAGATTCCTTCAAGGAACGATGCGTTTCGGAGAGTATTGGAACCGGGCCGGGCTCTTCATTCGAGAGGCAGGCGTGCGTGGCCTACCTCTCCACTCCACCCAGCCCGCCCACCCACGGGCTCGTTGTGGAAGAACAGCCTGGTCTTGGCAAGGGAGGCGTTCGTCAAACCCCACATGACAGTATTGACTGGGAGGCTGTTTACTGAGAGGAGCGCTGAACAGGATCAGCTAAACATATATTATGGTGGATCGATCAGGTAAATATTAGCCTCTCTCCACCTGCAGGCAGCGCTAGCACCGAGCTAGCACCTTCCTCCTCTGCTGTAGCAGCGCTAGCACCTTCTTCCTCTGCTGTAGCAGCGCTAGCACCTTCTTCCTCTGCTGTAGCAGCGCTAGCACCTTCTTCCTCTGCTGTAGCAGCGCTAGCACCTTCCTCCTCTGCTGTAGCAGCTGTAGCTGCTCCAGCCTCTCTGGTATCTTCCACCGCTGGAGGGGCTGTTCATCCAGTAATATCATTGATTGGATAGACGGCGGTTCTCTCTGAGGCGGATAAACAAACACCAGCGAACTCAGACGCCATGTTAGAGCTCAAATGATGTAAAAAAAGAAAAAAAAAGAAAAGAAATTGAAGAAGATAAAACGATAGAATATATTGGGCCCTGAGGGCTTGGCTCACCATCATCATAACCTTTTAGTCATAGTTCAAACTTCCTCTTCTTTCATGTCTGACACGCCTCAGCTGGTTCTCATCATGTAAAACCACAGTTTCAACGTGGTACCAGCGCTGTGAAGTCAACGCTCCTCGCAGACCGAGCCTCGGAGAGAGAGAGAGGACCCATCTGGGTGTTCACAGCACAGGGTCCAAATGAATACGCCCTGGGCGATCCATTTCTACAGAACCAAAGAATACGTTCTGTGTGAACGTGTTCTCTGGCTATACCGGCGCTGACCACGTGTGGCGCTGTAAGACACGTCAGAAATTGAAGACTCGTTGCGTGAGAGTTTACGCGAATCGCAAGATACGTTACTGAGAGTTACGTGAATTAGGATTTACGTGGTGATGAGGCGGTATTAGGCGTTTACTTTAGCAAATATGCATAAGCAGCACGGATTAGCAAGAGTTAGCATCGGATAGCTTATAACCAGGGTTTATAACCAGGCATTCCTTTCCATGCAGGACAATGAGCCTGTCCTCCGATGCCTACCTCCACCAACCTCCCCTGGAATACTTGGAAGACAACATTAGGGGGGGGGGGATATACTTATCCAGGGGTCATAGCGTATGCTACGCAGAGGATACCCCTGCTGTTAGCCTCCTGAACCACCACAGTAAGTGGCGTGGGTAGAGGAATAGATCCCTGTTCCCTGCCCCCCGCCCCCCCTGCCCAAACCACCACAGACCATTCAGTCCCTTCATCTGGAGTATGCACCTATCCAGAGGAAGAGCAGGGCATCAATCACTAGAGCTCCCATTTGGGGTGTGGGGGGGGGGGGGGAGAGAGAGAGAGAGAGAGAGAGAGAGAGAGAGAGAGATAGTTGGGTGGGGGGGGCTGACTGGACCTGACCTGTAGAGGGCTTCATCCAGTTGTGAACAGCAGGGCAGACAACAGGGCCCAGGAGGATGTGTGCAGACCTTTGTTCCAACTCTGCTCCAACACGTCCGTTTCAGATACGCAGTTTCATAGACTGCAACTGTTGTCTTCAAGTTTAGGCCACTGTTAGTTGGATCAGGTGTTAGCGCTTGGTCGGAACAGAAGCCGGCACACAATACCAGACCAGAGTTGACAACCCTTTCCAATCAGATTCGTCATGAATTTGTCATGAACTTTCTCCTTTTTTTAAATTTTTTTTATGATTTTAACATCCATAGAGTGTGTTCCAACATTATTTCCTAGCCACATCTCTCTTTTTGTTCATACTCACAAAACACGACATCCTTCAATGTACTGTACAGTGTCCATCTCCTTCTCCACAAATAACTCCTAATCAACACCCTTCTGACTGCCTTTCTCCTCCTCCCTCTCAGCCCTCTCCTCCATCCATCCTCCATTTCTCCTTTTCTCCTCAGTGGCTCAATTTCTCACCTGCGCAGAAACTCCATCAACACCTCCTCCTCTCACTCTGACCCTAGTTCACCTCCTCCTCTCACTGTGAGCCCAGTTCACTGCCTCTGATGCCTCCAGATCAGCTCTAACAACTGGCTAATCTGAAATAACACGGCCTTCACCAGGCCCGAACAAACATGTTCACCCACTTAATGGTTGTTCCCTCGGACGGGTAACATAATCATAATTTCGGTGAACAGGAGTGTTTGGGGGAGGGGGAGAGAGAGAGAAGGAGGAAGAGAGGCAGAGAAAGAGAGAGGAGGGGAGGGAGAGAAAAAGAGAGGAAGAGAAAGACAGAGAGAGAAGGAGTGAAAGAGAGAGCAAGGGGGAGAGAGAGCGGGGAGGGAGAGAAAGAGAGACAAAGAGAGAGAGAAAGGAAAAGAAAGAGAGAGGGGGAGAGCGAAAGAGAGAGGGAGAGAGAAAGAGAGAGAGAAAGAGGAAGAGAGAGAGAAAGAGAGAGAGAAAGAGGAAGAAAGAGAGAAAGAGAGAGAGAGAGAAAGATAGAGGAGGAGAGAGAGAGAGAGAGAGAGGGAGAGAGAGAGAGAGCGAGAGAAAGATAGAGGAGGAGGAAGAGAGAGAGAGAGAGAGAGAGAGAGAGAGAGAGAGAGAGAGAGAGAGAGAGAGAGAGAGAGAGAGAGAGAGGAGGACGGTGATTTAATCTTCTCTGGATCTCTGCTCCCTCCTTCCCCAGTCCACTCTGACAGGCAGACGGGAATGGACAGATTTATCAAAATTAGATTCTCATGCTCCACTTACCTCACATAGGCAGACAGCTTGCATGTGGTCATCTCCCCCTCCCCCCACCCCCCTTAACCCCCCCCCCCCCACCTATCTGTACCAATGATGGCATTGAACCTGTCCGAGTTCATGATGATAAATATATAATGTTACAACAGAAGAAAAATGACATCACATATAATTGTTCCTGTTGTCCATATAAACACATGGTGAGTGAAATACACTTGTTGTCTGTGTATGGACGCTAGACATCCATCCATACAGTAGCCTTGCTTGAATTATATGTACATATATATCGTATATCATATGTATATGAACATTATTAAACACCGGGGTCACTCCTACTGTCCATATCTGAATACAGTATTTCCCTACTGACGTCCACATCCATCTGCTGGCGGTCTCTGTGGGCCTGGCTGGTCCATAGTTCACCTGATGTTTAATTCATATTTATTACATAACACTGTATTAGACCCGCCCCAACACAGTCCCGTTGACCCCTGCTCTCCACAAGCCTTAATAATACAAACTACAATACAATCCCCAAAAAGGGCCGACCGAGTATTAGCACGAAACAGGCGTCGACCGCAGTCCGATCTCCTCCTATGAATTTACATTATTTCCTTGTTATGATGATGATGATGAGGATTATCTTATAGATAGATAGATAGATAGACTTTATTTTGTTGTTGTTGTTGTTGTTGTTGATGTTGTTGTTATATTATTATTTTACTGTCCTTGTGCTTCAGATGGCCCATGTTGAGTTCATCACAAAGCCTTGGGGTTGATGGTGAAACTGCAGTGATGGTAACTATCATAATGAGCAATGGTGGCGTTTTTTGTTTTCTTTTGTTTATATATATTTTCAGGGCGTTTCTGCTTTTATGGGGATAGAGACAGTAGAGACTGACAGGAAGGATGGGTGAGAGAGAGAGGAGGATAGAGACAGTAGAGACTGGCAGGAAGGATGGGTGAGAGAGAGGAGGACAGTAGAGACTGACAGGAAGGATGGGTGAGAGAGAGAGGAGGATAGAGACAGTAGAGACTGACAGGAAGGATGGGTGAGAGAGAGAGGAGGATAGAGACAGTAGAGACTGACAGGAAGGATGGGTGAGAGAGAGGAGGATAGAGACAGTAGAGACTGACAGGAAGGATGGGTGAGAGAGAGAGGAGGATAGAGACAGTAGAGACTGACAGGAAGGATGGGTGAGAGAGGAGGATAGAGACAGTAGAGACTGACAGGAAGGATGGGTGAGAGAGAGGAGGATAGAGACAATAGAGACTGACAGGAAGGATGGGTGAGAGAGGCGTGATGACATGCAAAATATGTCCAGTGTCTGAATCGAACCAGGAACCTTGCGATGACACAGTATGTGCTACACCACTAAGCACCCCAATGGTGATGTTTTCATTTCACTTAGCCTGTCCTATAGCATCTGAGCTGTAGTCAGTTGTTTCCAACAGTCTCTCTTAGATGGCAAAGATACATACAGATGTTTATTGTGCAATGCCATAGAAGATGAATAGGTCGACATAATGATAAGAGGGGGACAGGATTGGATCCGTTTGATGGCTGTTACTTCAGATGCATGCTGGGAAGCCTCTGTGACTGGCCCATCAGCCAACCTCATGTTGAACCTCATCGCTGAATAACCCATGAACAAACCTAGAACATGACTCAACATATACCAGCTCAGTAATGTTCATACTCCCCTCCCTCCCTCCCCTCCCTCTCTCCCTTGCTCCCTACCCTCCAACCCTCCCTCCCTACCCTCCCTTCCCCCCCCTTCCTCCCTCCCCTCCCTACCTACCGTCCCATCACTCCTGTCCCTCCCTCCTTACCTCCCCCTCTACCTACCCTCCCCTCCCATCCCTCCCATCCCTCCCATCCCTCCCTCCACCCCCGCACCTCTGTAAGACTAATTCCCTTTCCTGTTTCTTCACCACCTAGTGCTAAGTACCTCTAACCCCCCCCCCCCCCCATCCTCCCCCTCTCCTTCGTACACATGCTTGGTGTTGGATGTCACGAGCAGAAAGCACTTACTGGTTCCACTGAGCTCAGTAGCAGCAGTAGCAGCTGCCCGTCCGCCTGGCCGACTGGCCCAGTCCCTGGTGGTGTGGGGAGGGAGGGAAGGAGGGAGGGAGGGAGTGAGGGGGGGAGGGAGGGAAGAAAGGAGGGAGGGAGGGAGGGAGGGAAGGAGTGAGGGGGGGGGAGGGAGGGAGAGAGGGAGGGAAGGAGGAAGGGGGGGAGGGAGGAAGAGAGGGAGGGAAGGAGGGAGGGAGAAAAGGAGGTAGAGAAGGGAAGGGAGGAAGGGGGGAGAGAAGGGGAGGAAGGGAAGGAGGGAGGGGGAGAAAGAGAAAGAGAGAGATAAGCAGAGAGAAAGAGAGGGAGGGAGGGTGGGAGGGATGAAAGCTAGGAGGGAGAAAGGGAGGGAAGGAGGGGGGCTAGGAGAAAGGGAAGGAAAGAGGGAGGGAGGGAGGGGGGTTGTGTTGTGGCCCTGGCATTGATTGGGAGTAATGGATCAGGCTTAGGTTGATAATGTATGATGTAATTGTCAGAGGGGTTTAATTATGTGCTTATTACATGAGGGGCCGGGCTTCCTCGCAGACTCCCAATTACACTCTCTGAGGCTTTCAAAACAAGATGGCCGCCTGGACAGTGATATATGCTCTGTTGCTCTCTGCAGTAATGTATGTATGTTCACACTGTAAACAGCTTCCATAACCTCTATAAATATATACATATATATATATATATATAAAACCTAAAGACACTTCACAGAACATTACTTTCTGTCTAGTGCTTTGATATTTGGCACAACTTTTATATACCAACCTTTAGATACATAGGGACTGCTTACACATGATTGGTTAAGCAGCTTTGTAGGGCTTGTAAAAAAACTTTAGAAGGGCATCACTGAACCTTTATAGGATATATTCAGTGTAAAATGTATCCCTGCAAACTGTGTGTGTGTGTGTGTGTGTGTGTGTGTGTGTGTGTTAGTGTATCTGTATGTGTGTTAGTCTGTGTGTGTGTGTGTGTGTGTGTGTGTGTGTGTGTGTGTGTGTGTGTGTGTGTGTGTGTGTGTGTGTGTGTGTGTGTGTGTGCGCGCTCGCTGGTGCGTGTGTGTGTGCGTGTGAATGTGCACACGTGTGTGTGGATACAAGCGCCTGCTTGCGAGAGCCCAGGTATTTTTCCGCGCCACCGTGACTTTGAGAGTGAGAGTGTGAGGTCCCACTTCATCTAGCGTCTCTCTCTGTCTCTCAAACACCCACACACGCACACACGCACACACGCACACACACACACACACACACACACACACACACACACACACACACACACACACACACACACACACACACACAGACACACACACACACACACACACACACACAGGTCCCATCCCCGCAGGGGGATGGTAATGGCAGCCTCATCGCTGTCTGAGTGCCCATGCTACGCTGAGCAATGCTTTTCAATTACCCCGCTGCCGCCCAAGCTCGGGACGGACGGAAATACATAGCATATTTTATTTCTGAAGCAAAATGCTTAGGTCAGACGCACAGAGGAATAAAATATACCTCATGTCATTTGGCGTGACAGTTGTCCTTTACAGAGATTGCATAGAGGTCGTCATTATGTGGGAGTATGTTGGAGCGCAGGCGCTGTTGCATGGATGGATGGATGGATGGATGGACTGACGGACGGACGGAGTCGATGTGGGAGGGTTTATTAGAGAGAGAGGGTATGTGTGTGTGTGTGTGTGTGTGTGTGTGTGTGTGTGTGTGTGTGTGTGTGTGTGTGTGTGTGTGTGTGTGTGTGTGGCTGTGTGTGTATGTATGTATGTGTGTGTGAACAAACAACACCTGGATTTCCAGCTCAACCCAGTGTGTGTGTGTGTGTGTGTGTGTGTGTGTGTGTGTATGTGTGTGTGTGTGTGTGTGTGTGTGTCTATCCTGTATGCATGTTCAGTCTGTCAGCAGAATGGTCTTCCTGAGGGAACTAAAGAAAATGATTTCCCACTTATCTCTCTGTCCCTGTTCCACCTGCACAGGGAAGCCAGAATGTGTCTTTCTGTGTGTAGAATGTATGTCTTTCTGTGTGTAGAATGTGTGTCTTTCTGTGTGTAGAATGTGTGTCTTTCTGTGTGTAGAATGTGTGTCTTTCTGTGTGTAGAATGTGTGTCTTTCTGTGTGTAGAATGTGTGTCTTTCTGTGTGTAGAATGTGTGTCTTTCTGTGTGTAGAATGTGTGTCTTTCTGTGTGTAGAATGTTTGTCTTTCTGTGTGTAGAATGTGTGTCTTTCTTTGTGTAGAATGTGTGTGCTTAAGTCCTCTAACGAGGGGAGGTAGTGGCTGGGTAAAAATATATATTAAAAAAAAAATATACCTATAATTATAATTAATTATTATTTTATTTTCATGTCCAATTAGGCAATAGGGTAAAAGGAGACTAGAAATAATGCAAAATGATGCAAGCATAGAACTTCAATTCTGTTTCCTCATTTCAAAACTGATCTATCCCAAAGAAAAAAACAAGATGTGGAAAGACATGAGTAAACACAGCAAAGCCCATGAGGCCAGCCACACACACACACACACACACACACACACACACACACACACACACACACATGCACACACACGCACACACAGCCACTGTACAAGTTTGTTTGTTCTGTTGTTGTGTTCCTCTACAGTCTAAATGCTGTGAGTAACCATCTGAGGTCTCTCTCTCTCTCTCTCTCTCTCTCTCTCTCTCTCTCTCTCTCTCTCTCTCTCTCTCTCTCTCACTCTCTCTCTCTCTCCCACACACACACACACACACACACACTTAACTAGTCTCTCTCCCCTCACTCTGCGTCTCAGGGTGAGTCATCATGCGATGTGCCCCCCCCCCCCCCCCCCCCAGCCCCCCCACACATACACTCCAAACCCCCACCAGGCTCCATCGGCATCTGAGAAGCCCCCTTATTGGACGACAGCTCACGCCGAGTGCTTATTGGACGACAGCTCACGCCCAGTGCTTATTGGACGACAGCTTCCTCCGCTGTTTAAGGCCTCGTCCTTCATTGGCTCGTCTGACTCATATGTGGACACAGAGTTGGAGAGCGGCAGCTGCGGCGTTGGTTAAGGCCATGTCTCACCCCAGCCACGGACACACCTGACCAACACACACTAGTCAAGTTCAACCCAAAGGATGCCATCGCTCATTTGAACACCACAGAGTCTCATCTGTGCCCCCCTCCCAAATTTCGTTGTTTGGTACCTGTACTATATCAATGACAATAAAGACCATTCATTCATTCATTAAGTATGTATCTATTGAGGGATATCAACATCTAGTCCTACAGACTGTTGTCCTACAGATCTGTTCTTTGGGAAGAGAGACAGAGAGAAGGAGGGAGAGAAATACACAGGGGGGGGGAGATAGAGAGAGAGAGGAGGGAGAAGAAAGATAGAGAGGAGGGGGAAGAAGTCGAGAGAAAGAGACAGGAGGGAGAGAGATAGAGAAGGGAGAGAGAGAAGGAGGGAGAGAGATAGAGAGAGGGGGTGAGAGGGAGGGGGGAGGGGATCAGAGGCTCGAGGGTGGCAGAGAGAGAGAGAGAGAAGGATGGAGAGAGATAGAGAGAGAGATAGATAGAGAGAGGGGGTGAGAGGGAGGTGGGAGGGGGTGAGAGGGAGGGGGGATAGGATCAGAGGCTGGAGGGTGGCTGGTTAATGGAGTCCTCCTGGTTGATGGGGTTCGCTTGTTTGTTAGCAGGGTGAAAGCGGACACCTCTGGTCTCTCAGACACATCACTGGGAATTACACACACACACACACACACACACACACACACACATCACTGGGAATTACCCCCACCACAGCTGTAGGAGGCTACGCACGCACACACACACACACACTCAAGCACACACACACACACACACACAAGCACACACACACACACAAGCACACACACACACACACACAACCACACACACACATACACAAGCACACACAAGCACGCACACAAGCACACACACACACACACATACACACACACACGCACACACACACACACACACGCACACACACACACACCCATACACATACACAAGCACACACACACGCACACACACACAAACACACACACACATACACACACACACACACACACACACACACACACACACACACACTGGCAGAGGTAGACATTGGAGACTGGCAGAGGTAGACATTGGAGGCTGGCGGAGGTAGACATTGGAGGCTGGCGGAGGTAGACATTGGAGGCTGGCAGAGGTAGACATTGGAGGCTGGCAGAGGTAGACATTGGAGGCTGGCGGAGGTAGACATTGGAGGCTGGCGGAGGTAGACATTGGAGGCTGGCGGAGGTAGACATCGTAGGACGGCCTCATCGTAACGCACGGAACGGAATGTAAGCACATACCAGTCCTCATGGTGTTCCATGCATTACACTGAAGCCGTCCTCCGATGTCTACCTCCGCCAGCCTCCCCTGACGCAGCCTCAGACTGGGTCGGTGTGGCGTTTGGCACCAGAACAAACCCATAGGAACCATCTGTAGATGTGGACTTCCTATGTTGATTTTTGCTATGGATCCATACTGATATATACTATAAACACATCCATACTGATAGGTACTATAAACACATCCATACTGATATATAAACACAAAATATACAGTAGCATTTGAACAGAAACATATCCATTTGTGCCTTGTGTGAACATTAGTTTGTGGATAGTTACCACCGTCTCTATTTGCAGCATTTAGCAAGTGGAGAACGCTCAGATCAAATATGGCACAACAAACACAGCCAGTTATCTTTCTATAATTTCATGTATGCAAATGAGTGTTTGATTTTCCTTATGCAAATGAGATTTTCAATTAACTGCAAAAAAAATAGAGAAATCTGGGACTTGGCAGCAAAGCGATATCACCCATTGTATCCTCCTCACACCGAAATAAATTATGAATACTCTAATAGCATCTCACATCAGGGATAATTATAGAGCCCAGACAGAGAGAGAGGGAGAGGGAGAGAGGGAGAGAGGGAGAGAATCCTTTAACATGCAAATACTCCACTTTGTTTTCTTTTGCAAAGATCAATTATAATTGGTCAGGTACACACATCACACATCACAGGGGGGATTTCATGACCCATTTTATTTTAGAGTTACGCATCCCAAATGATCTCCCTCCCTGTCTTCCTCTGTCTCTTTCCTTCTCTCTCTCACATTCTCATTCTCTATCTCTCTCTCCCTCCCTCTCTCCATTCCTCCCTTTCTCTCATTCCTCACTCTCTATCTCACTCCCACCCTCCCTCCATTCCTCCCTCCCTCCCTCCCTATCCCTCCCACCCTCTCTCTCTCTTTTCTCTCTCTATCTGTGTGTGTGTTTCTGCATTTCATTGACTTCACTTGGCAAACAGAAAGTCTTATTATCAAAGCCCCTCTGTGTCAGTGCCACAGCACACAGAGGTAAACCATTTCCTTGTGATTTAGGGCTCACTAGAACACATCAGCGATGCACCCCAAATACATCCCCATGTGGAAAACACAATATATTCAAAAAGTACAATATGTTCACACTGCAAACTCCTCTTCTCCCCGTTCCCTAGTCAGAGACTATTCCGACTGAAACACAACCAAGGCAGTCATATTCCCAATTTATCATGTATGGTACTACGAGGATTACTTATGCAGTATGAATGAATCTCCCACAGTGCATCTGAGTACAGGGCCAGCCATGCAGCATTAACAATGCTGTTAACAATGTTGTGTAACCTGCATGAGTCTTGTGGAAGTATTCCGAAACCTTTTCAAAGTTTTCACCTTGTGTTGTCCCAGAGCCAGAAAACAAAATGCATTCAATCAGGATCTAGACTGCCTACTAGACACTTTAAAAGTGAACGAATAGCATTAAAAGAAATGTAAATAAGTTGTAAACAGAAAAAAAAAAAAAAAAAAAGACCTGTTGGCTTCTGTCTTCAGACCCCTTGCAGTTCACTTGACGTTAGCTCATGATACAAACATGTCTTCAACAGGTTATTCATTAAGCTGAATTGAGGTCTGAGGGCAAGGAGAATAGTTAATGTGATTCCAGAATGAATACGTTTGTCTTCAGCTGATTTAGAGAGGAATCAGGAACACACTTTGATGAAGCTGTCATGACCAACTTTTCTCTTCAACTCCTTAGTCTCTGCCCGGTGGCAAGCATAACCATACCATGATGCATCTACCACTATTCTACAGGAGACATTTTTTGCATTTGATAATATTTTTTGCATTATTTTTTTTTTTTTTAGGAGAGCCAC
>NC_137674.1:29654881-29677381 GCF_963989245.1 Nansenia antarctica | reverse complement strand
TACCTCCCGGCCCTCTCAGAGGGCAGAATCAATAGTGTCGTTATTGTTAAAAAAAGACACGTTCTGACCCTATCACGTGGCATGGGGTGGGAAGCCGTGCTTCCATTCGCATTTAACATTGAACAGGGTTCCTACAAGTTTCAACAAGTCAGATTTAAGACCTTTTTAGACCTTTTTAGACCTCTTTGAATAGAACTTTAGACCTATTCGCGACACCACGTGATAGCTTTTTGTAATCTTCGAGGTGATGAAATTAGGGATTTCACTGCTATACAGACAAAAAAGGAAGCGAATTGGCATTTTTTTGGTTCCAGCTTGATTAATTTCCGTGTAAATAGATGGTGGTCAGACAGGATCTCATTTTTAAGACCTAGCACCTAATTTTTTGACGGAATAACTGGAATTTGAGACCTTTTTAGGCCTTATGGGCTGGATTACTGGATTTTAGACTTTTTAAGACCAGCACGGGAACCCTGATTGAAGTCATTTAACAGACGCTTTTTATCCAAACTAGCGACTTGGAATAAGTCCATTTGTCTAAAGGAAGTGAATCAGCTATCAGCTATTCATCAGCCATCGTGCTCTCCTGTACATTAGATACATTCGATAAATGTCACTGAATGTGTGAAGGAATGCGTAATATGTAACCTGCATGGAAAAGTGAATACATCTTATTACCTTTAATATCCCATTAATGCCCCCCCCACGGTTATAGAGAAGAATATTGATCTGTGGAGGCAGAGGGTTTGTGCAGTACAGTGGAGTACTGTCGAAGCAATAGACTTTTAAATGGCACAAGCAGGCACACACACACACATGCATACAAACACACACGCACACACACGCACCCACATAACATGGACACAGACACACACACAGTCACACACACACCGTCACACACACACATACACACACACACACACACACACACACACACACACACACACGCTTTGCCCCCCTAGTATTGGTCTAACAATTGTTGGATGATGACTTTAAAAGTGGAGCAACTTTTTTGGGGTGGGGGGGGGGGGTGATGTGATGGAGAGTGGGTGGGCGAGGCGGGGGGGTGGGGGGGTTGGGGGTTGGGGGTGGTGGTGAGCAGCTCGAGCACACACACACAATATTTTATTTATATTCCATACATAAATATCAGGCAGTTTGGTCCCGTTCCAGCGGTCTTCATATTTCCTGGTGACATTATCAGCCGTCTCCATCGTGTGCAGAGCCAGAAATAAATTGCATTTCGGCCGGTGGGCTGGGAGACAGACTGCAGGGGAGGCATTATAATATAAAACATGAATAAACAAAATCACTCATGAGTAAATGTGCAGGAGCAAAGGGAGGTAATCTCCTTTAGGCATGGTCCTTGAAATTAACTCAAAGAATCTGCACATGAAACGTGTTAAGAAGATTAATCAAGTTATTTTTTTCTTTTCTTTTCGTTTTTTTTTTACTCCATTCAAAACATTATGGTAATTACTTATGATTGTGTTTACTGCCAAGGAAGATTGCTTGGTCACAGGTGAGTCAAACTAGAGAGGGTAAAAGAACAGTAATATACTGTATGTGAAATTGTCATATCATTGGTTTCCCTCTGTGATTTAGGTGGGTGTGAGTGTGCCAAATAGAAGAGAGAAGTGTGAATATGGGCCTATGGGGGGGGGGGGTCCTGGCTGGGGGGGGGTGCAGCTCAGAGAGGGGGGCGGGGGTGGGCTTAAATAAGCCACAGAACACATGAGCGTTGCAGATTATACTTTTAAACTTTGAAGTCTATAATTGGAAAACTTGGGCAAACACACAGACGACAGAGCAAGCAGTGGGCGAGGGAACACTGTTCGACTGGCTTCACCTCGGAGGGTTTAGGGTCAGGAATTAGACGTGCCCGAAATGTTGAAAAGAAAAAACACCGGGGGGAGACAGTTGGGATAGTTTAACTACTGTTCAAGCTGTGAAGTCGATAGATGATGTTTTAACTGTCATTGTAGCATGCAGCTGGCAGGGGAGGCTGGTGGAGGTAGGAATCGGAGGATAGGCTCATTGTCACGCGTGGCATGGAATGAGGAACGGTATCAAACACACCTACCTCATTCCATTCTGTTCAATTCCTAAAAAGGTACATAAAAATAAATAAAAAATACACGCTAACGTTAAAATATGCTAGTTTTTCGTACCGTTGACCCTCCTCTACGCCCCTGCTACGTACCGCAGCCTACGGACGTACACGACCACAATGTCCTCCATTCCTGCTTCTGGCTCATTCCGTCATTTAAACATATTTTTTTACCAGACCTTATCCGAGCTTCACTCAGGTGCTGCTTCGACACGTGAATACACAATCAGATGTCCATCACACGTCCCTCTAGCAAAACGCCTGTCAGACAGAAACACAGGTAAATCACTCACATGTCCATGTGATCATGCAGATTACGCTTAGCACTCATCTCCCCCAACGCATTACATGTCATTTACGCATCTGTCTCCTCCTCACCTCATTGGCTGCGTTACAGATGCATATTAGTGTTATCGAACACGCAAGAGTGAAAGGTAAAACGATCGCGTACTTGGAACATTCAGTGAAAAGTGCAATTGAACAAATCATATTCAAATGAGGTGCAAAAAACCTAAGATAACAGGTTTATGTGTTGAAATAATGTTTCATGTTGAAATGGTACTGGATGTTGATTCTGGGTGTTTCTGGGGCAAGGAGGACATCAGCCCTGTTTTAGTAGCCTACACGGAAACACCTGCATATGAAAATACATCAAACCGTGTCCCACGCCACACTTATGTCAGAGAATCCTTCAATAATATAGAATACATGTCAGGTACACACATACAATATGGAGACAATGGCCATACGGCGAGAGGCAACGACACTCTCAGGCGTTGGAATACAGCGTGACGGGTTTCACAGAGTACAGGCCAAGGGTGAAAATGTAACGGTAGGTTTTTTCCCAGAGGACAGTGGAGATGTGTGGGATGGGGAGGGGAGGTATATCATGGTGTGATTTCGGAGAAAAGGGATAACAGGGGGGGAATATGGTTTCATAGATGGTGGATTTCAGTGTGTGTCTGTGTGTGTGTTTGTGTGTGTGTGTGTGTGTGTGTGCGTGTATGTCTATGTATCTGTGTAGGTATGCCTGTGCGTGTGAGTCTCTGTGTGTGTGTGTGTGTGTGTCTGTGTTTCTGTGTATGTGTGTGTGAGTGTCGGGATGGAGGGGGGGGGGGGTGTCAAGTGTGTGAGTGTCCCCAGTGGCCGGCTGTGTGGCGTGCATGGGTGATCAGTTGGCTCGGGCCGGGCCCGGCACTGGGAGGATGAGTGATGAGCGGGGGCCGGACCTTGGAGGTGTGGGTGATAGCCTTTCAGCGGGTGATTCACGGCCGGGCGTCCGTGCTGTGACATCTCCCCACCGTGTGATTGAGTTCACAATCCCGCTGCCGCTCTCCCCCTATAGCTCGCCAAGTAAATAAATGGTAGAATCATGGGAGACCCAACCGCCACAATACCAGCCCGTCCCAGGGAAGACGACATGGCCGATATGATTACCCGAATAAGTATTTCTCTGCTGTGTCTATTCTCATATCGGCGCCGAACCAAGGGACCGAACCGCACACCCGATTTGGGGGTTGAATATTTGGAATCTTATATATCTTCAAAATTGGGGGATTAACCGATCTATCAAAAAGTTGGAGAGAGATCCACAAATGCTCTTTTCTCCACATTATCTGTGACCAACTAAGGGACCCCCCTCTTGATACCATCAAATATCAGGGGTTTTTCCCCCAATATTGAGGTAAAACATAACCTTATCTAGGACCAGTTAGAGAGGCCTTCTCCTCTCTCTCCAGAGCTCTCCTGACGGCCTTGATGTGTTTCTGCTGGTTTGGTGCTCTTCTGACCGTGGGCCAATAATGCGTCTGTCAGCCTGAGGAGGCCTCTAAGCCTTTGAGCTGATGTCAGCCAGGCTCCTCGTCATCCTGTTCCTCTCTTCTTCTGCCATCTTGATCACCAACTGATGGACGGACAGACGGACTGAACGGAGCTGCTCCTGGCAGCGTTCGGGCCTCCGGTGCACCCCAAGCACATCCCATGCATACGGACTACCTTAACACTTAATCAGCCATGAGGAGTGAGTCAAAAAAAAGTGTTATATCTTTGCACTCGATCACATTTCAGGACCCTCCTTTCATGACTTTTCCTAGATATGTGCGTTCTACCACCCAGTTTACTTACATTTTCAAAATCACATCTGGATAAGCTAGTATAAAGCTATTTTGCAGTTTTTCTGTGTAGGAAGCAGGGTAATTTACAGGCGGCTCTTTTAGTAGGTAAAAAGGCACGGCTAGTGTTAACCTGAAGCCACTTTACTACAGCCACTTTACTACTTGAACTATCTATTTTATGACTAGTTGTACTGCAGTTGTACTGCTAGCTGTACTGTCCTCAATCCTACGTTTGTCCTGCTGATTTTCTTCTATGTGTTTGGCTGTATCGTATGTGTATTGTCAATAGCGGAATGAATTTCAATTTCTAAGATTCAATCAATCAATCAACCAATCAATCATATGGTTTGATTCATCAGGAGCTGATTGTGTAGTAGTTCCTTGTGACAAGAAAGGAGCCGAGTCTGATTGTCTGGCTAGCTCATCAAGCCAGCGAGCATTTCACCTCATGTTTGTCAGAAAGAGGATTTGCGAGAACAACTAATACATGAGTGATGAGGTAATACTGAGGTGACTATAGCATTATAGCATTATAGCATTATGTTGTGTGTTGTGTCTCCTATAATGTTTGTAAGGAGGAGGATTTGCAAGACGAACTCCCTAATCTCCTTTGGCCAGTTAGGGGTGACATAATCGTTACTGGTGAATAATGAGCTAATATTGAGGAGAGTATATTGTATTATAGAGTATGACTATACCACGGAGTGTGTTGTTTATTTCATATCACGGTTGTAAGAAGGAGGATTTGTGAGAATAACTCCCTAATCTCCTCTGGCCAGTTAGCGGTGACGTAATGGTGGCTGGTGAATAATGAGGTAATATGGGGTGACTCATCCTCGGAGCAAATGGCTGCCAGAGCTCCCAAACACCATAAGCAGATAAGCCTGTTTGTTGGCTAATGAATGGCAAGATGCTGCCGTGTCATTGGATTCCCCCTCCTATGGAAGATGCATCGTGAAAGGGCAAACTACAATGTCTGTATAATATCAATATAGTCAGCAATGTCATGAGATGAAATATTATTACTACTACTACAACTGGTCCTACTACTACTAATACTACTACTACTACTACTACTACTACTACAACTACTACTACTACTACTACTACTACTACTACTACTACTACTACTACTACTACTACTACTGCTGCTACTACTGCTCCTACTAATACTATTACTACTACTACTACTACTACTACTACTAATACTACTAGTGCTACTAAACTGCTGCTACTACTACTACTACTACTACTACTACTACTACTACTGTTACTAAACTGCTACTACTTCTATTACTACTACTACTACTACTGCTACTACTGCTACTGCTCCTTCTAATACTACTACTACTACTACTATTACTATTACTACTACTACTACCACTATTAATATTACTACTACTACTATACTACTACTAGTAATACTACTACTACTGCTACTGCTACTACTACTACTACTGCTCCTTCTACTACTACTACTACTACTACTACTACCACCACCACCACTACTACTACTAAACTGCTACTACTACTACTAGTATAACAACATGCACATCACATACATACATGGCATTATAACATGCAAATGCTATGAGAGATAGTCAACGAGTCTAGCTTCATACGTTGTCAAACTGGAAGGCTGTTTCCACAGAACTGCAGTTATCAAAGCATCGCTATCAACATGGCTACATTCTCTTCAGTCTGTGCAGCTTGTTGGGCTAGAAGGAGATGAGATATGACTGGAAATGAGTGAGCTCATGGCTCTGTCACAGCCTGCTCATAAACAAGGCCATGCAGGCAGAGATAGGGATCTCTCTCACCATCCGTACCTCAGATGCTTTCTCCTCAGAGCCGTTCCGCTTATCTGCAACCAGGAACAGGGCCTCTAATTGCGGACATGTTTCTATGAAATGTGTATAAATTGACACTAATTGCTTTTGTATGCATGGAAATGCTAATTTCCCTTTATAATGGCCATCAAGAGAAACAGACAAAATATCTCA
This sequence comes from Nansenia antarctica, assembly GCF_963989245.1. Lineage (NCBI taxonomy): Eukaryota > Metazoa > Chordata > Actinopteri > Argentiniformes > Microstomatidae > Nansenia > Nansenia antarctica. The sequence goes on along the minus strand of NC_137674.1, from coordinate 29,671,154 downwards.
GTGGCCTTCCCCTACCAGGCGTGAAAGCGCAATATAAATAAGTATTTGAGTACACACACACACACACACACACACACACACACACACACGCATACATGCAAATGCACAAACAAACACACACACACACACGCAACCTATCTCTTAATGCAAACCAAATGCAAATGTCTCCTTTCAAATGGAACATTTCTCATGCTTAGGATGCTCTCGCTGTAATTACTGACTAAACCTACACGAGTGTTCCTCTCCTGTCCTGTGTCTTACCCCCCCCCAAGTGAATACAACCCGGACACAAAGAGCTCCAGCGCACCACTCCTCAAGGCGCAGAGCCCACTTGAGATGCTGCCTGCCCGTGATAACTTCAGGGGTTCAGCCTCCCATAGACACAGTGTTGGATATAATCCATTCTCCATACAGATTTGTCCCCACGGAACAGGCTTTATCCCATTATCTCAGGCATTATACAAATGTGTACAAGTGTAATACACACACTTAGAAGCTGACGCCTTCGTAAAACAAAACAATGTGCATTCTGGGAAACGTAGAGCTGTATACAGCTACATACAGGAGGAGTGATGTTAGAGCAACTCCAAATGCACTCCACACGTGTGTGTGTGTGTGTGTATCCATCTGTCTGTCTTGTATTATAAGGATACCACCTTGTCTGCGATTGTGTGTGTGTGTGTGTGTGTGTGTGTGTGTGTGTGTGTGTTTGTGTGTGTGTGTGTGTGTGTGAGTGTGCGTGTGTGTGTGTGTGTATATGTGTGTGTATATATGTGTCTGTATGCATGCGTGTCTGTGTCTGTCTGTGTCTGTGTGTCTGTCAGCCTGTGTGTGTGCGTGTGTGTGTGTGAGCGTGTGTGTGTGTGCCTGCCTGCCTGCCTGCCTGCCTGCCTGCCTGCCTGCCCGCCTGCCTGCCTGCCTGCCTGCCTGCCTGCCTGCCTCCCTGCCTGCCTGCCTGCTTGGGAGTGTGTACATGCTGGCAAGTGTCTGTGTGTGTGAGAGTGTGTGTCTTGTCTGCTGTGTGTGAGCTGCTGCGGACTCTCAAGGAGCTATGTTTCATCCAGGAGGCTTAGCCGGGACCGGGGTGTTCCTGTTTACCATATCCAAGGTCTCCAGCAGCGCCACACAGACACACAGTCGGGTCACGGGGGAAGCGCACATCCCTGTGAACTCGGCAGGTGGCTGAGCTCCAGACGCGGTAACTAGATGTTCCCTATGACAACACACCTCGCACCGGGCTGTCCCTCACGCTCTGGATTTGCCTAATAACACAGCAGGTAGCAGATATCTGGGTGAGATGTGGCCTAAACCCCCCCCCCCCCACACACACACACACAGACATATAGACACATAGACACATAGACACACACACACACACACACACACAGACATATCATACTACCCCCAAGGAAAGGTGACCCATGAAGGACAAAGAAGAATAACAAAGTATATTTATAAATCGAATGTATGTATATCAAAGAATGGAGTGAGAGGGGGAGAGAGAGGTGGGGAGAAGGGGCGGGGGGGGGGGGGGGGGGGGGAGAGAAAACAAGCAAAGACGAAAGAAAGAAAGAAAAGAAAAACAAGAAAGAAAACAAAGAAAGGAAACAGAATACTATCTTTCCATCCCCAAATAACCAAACCTCCATACAGCCTCAAAAAGCCTAATTATTTGGCTTACTGTTAAATCACTGGTGTCTCTAGTGACTGTGTCACTACTACAGTACTATGTGGTACTACTAGCGTATGTCATTACTACAGTACTATGTGGTACTAGCGTATGTCACTACTACTACAGTACTATGTGTTACTAGCGTATGTCACTACTACAGTACTATGTGTTACTAGCGTATGTCACTACTACAGTACTATGTGGTACTACTAGCGTATGTCACTACTACAGTAATATGTGGTACTAGCGTATGTCACTACTACAGTACTATGTGGTACTAGCGTATGTCACTACTACAGTACTATGTGGTTCTAGCGTATGTCACTACTACTACAGTACTATATGTTACTAGCGTATGTCACTACTACAGTACTATGTGGTTCTAGCGTATGTCACTCCTACAGTACTATGTGGTTCTAGCGTATGTCACTACTACTACAGTACTATATGTTACTAGCGTATGTCACTACTACAGTACTATGTGGTACTAGCGTATGTCACTACTACAGTACTATGTGGTACTAGCGTATGTCACTACTACAGTACTATGTGGTACTAGCGTATGTCACTACTGCAGTACTATGTGGTACTAGCGTATGTCACTATTACAGTACTATGTGGTACTAGCGTATGTCACTACTACAGTACTATGTGGTTCTAGCGTATGTCACTACTACAGTACTATGTGGTACTAGCGTATGTCACTACTACTACAGTACTATGTGGTACTAGCGTATGTCACTCCTACAGTGTAGCCCAGCTACATTTAATAAATAAGCATCATTTCATGGTTATGTACACGGTTATTAACATGGTTATAAGTTTATAATGTGTACTTGTTTACAAGCTCTAACGTGAGTTCGCTCATTGGTTACGTGATAAGAATGTCATTCATTCATTTCTTTATTTCATTGGTCCATCGGGAAGAGCTAGCCAATTGTAATGTATGCTGAGATAGAGGGGGCGGGACTTTGTACTAATAGCGATAGGTTGCACTAAGTAACGTGTCAGAATGATTGAGGACATCTTCGAGTGAAGTAAGACCTGTATGCTGTGTGCATAACAATTCGGGAATCAACGAACAGTTATTCCTTTGGATGTTGGTGCACATTGAAGCTACCAGAGGTAAATACATATGTCTGGTGTTTGTTTATAAGCTACATCTACTCGTTGTAGTATGTTATATTTGACTATAGAGCTAATCGCGGCAAGCGGTTAGCTTAGCATAATTACGTTAGCATGTTGCTAGCATTTGCTGAGTGATAAATTGTTTCTAGCTATATCAAAACGAAATAGCTATTGGATTTTGTAGCTCAGTGTATTCTGTTAATTCAGAATTGGAAGTCGAGAGACCAAGCAAAAGGAAAGCTCTCCGGTGGACTAACACGGAGACCGTTTCCAATCGCCTGGGGTAACTCGAGACCGTCCAGTGAATCTTCGCGCCAGTGTACTTCAATCATTCTCCTGCGCTCGTGGGAGAGCGCTGGACCCCATCCCCCCTCATCTCTGCCTCTTTTTCCGGATCTTTCAAACCCCTCGTTTACCTACGAGTCCCCCACGAGGTTACGTGAGTACTGAACCACGCACGTGCTTTTATTTGAGGCTCGTGTAAACGAGTGAAGTGGCCATATCTGTTTCAAGGCCCCCCGCTCACAAGCAACGTCAGCTGCAACGGTAACTGGTTAATGGACTGAGTTACAGAGTGCGTGTGTGTGTGAGTGTGGGCAGGGGCGCCGCTAAGGGGGTGGTAAGTTAGGACGATTCTAAGGGCCCAGCACTGACAGGGGCCCATGAGAATCTTAAAAAAAAAAAAATTATATATATAATTATATTATTATTATTATTATTATTATTATTATTATTATTATTATCATAAGGACGTTAATGTAGCCGACTTCAAATTATAATTCTATGTATTAAAAAAAGTCACAAAAGAAACAAACTGGAGTTTTGTTTCTCTATGTTTAACAAAATTAAGCCTTATTATTTACCCCTCTATTTATTCACTGCATGGTTCAGTCCACCGCGCGCGAGCTGCTAGACTAGAGGAACGTTACCGCGAATATTCTGACAAGGTTTCCATGACCAACATGTCCTGCTGTAGTCTGTGTGTGGGACAGATGGAGGACAGCCAGATTGGAAATGCATCAAATGTACGTGTGCGTGCGTGGACGATGTCGTGAAAGGCAAAGCCACAGTCAGGGTCTCAAAAGAGAAAAGTAAAAAAATCACTAAAAACAGTGGTTTAGTGATCTAATCACTGCGTGGATGATCTAGTTAGCTCGCTATAGCTAATTAACATTAACTTCAAGTATAGTTAACTTACAGTGCACTGTCAGTATAATTTCAGTTAAATGTATGAGATGAGGGCAATTTTGGTCCAAATATAGGTTATTAGAGCTCAGTGAATTTGTATCCAGCAGCTATGCACTCTTGCTATTATAGCTATCTAGCTAACTAGTATAATGTTACATGCTAATGACGTCATGCACAGATGCACCTCCCAGTTGAAGGAGAAGGAGGTGAGCAGTAGGAGTTTGGGGTTAACAAACAGATTTTGAATATTTTAATGTATGCTGCATTACCATGCAAGCATTGAATACAACTTTAGCTAATATTCATATTTAGTTAATAGTTCTTCCAGTAATTGCAATAACATCTTAATAATATTGTTAGCTAGCTAGATAACATTTAAGTTAGCTAATCTGGTGTAATGTACGTGTTATTATGTTAATACTATTATAGGACATCTTATGAATTATGTACCTATGGATACTCCATGCCAGGGCCCTCTTCAATCCAGGCAGCCAGAGAGGAGAGCAGAGGTGGGGGGGTAGTGGTGGTCTAGTAGTGGATAGTGAGTTGGACTTGTGATCGGAAGGTTGCGAGTTCAAATCCCGCCTGAAACCACACCACTACTAGTGTGCCCTTGAGTAAGGCACTTAGCCTTCAGTTACTCCAGGGGGAATGTCCCTGTAATTCGTAATTGTTTGGATTAAAAGCGTCTGCTAAATGGCAAAATTAATTAAAATTAAAAAAATTAAGAGGTAAAGAGGCAGAAGAAGAAGAGCAAGAAGTAACAAAGGACAATGACAGCCGCACAGCAAGTTGGCTTCATCACTAGATTTCAAGGATCTTATTAAAGATTTTGCTACTAAGAAGGCCCAGCGTTTAGCTTTGATTTGATTTGATCTCTTTACTCCTATCTTGAATCGTTGTGCATTAGGCTAGATATAGTTTTTAGCTCTCCAGGTATACTATTCCACAGTACTGCCGCAGTGTAAAAAGAAAAATCTTCCCATTTCACATTCAATTTCGCTGGCACCATGCCTGTGTTGCTCCCTCTTGTATAAGACACGTTTGTCTTTGTGTGAAACAAGCAATGCTGAGTCAGTAAATATCTCTGCTGTAATTCTTCATTGATCTAATCCTGACAGTATTATGGCCAACTGATCTTTACAAGATCTACATTTATTTAGACACAATACCACCCAATTAAAATTATATTTTTTACTTTTTGTGTGATTTATACTTTTATAATTGGGTTCCAATCTTCATTTAATTATACCTTTGTCCTTGTGTTGTTCAAGTCTTAATTTAATAAGTTAAAGAATGTTGAGATTTCTTTGCTGAATTGTTGATTCCTGTATTAACTGTAATTTTAAATTACATTTACAAAAGATGTCCATCATTGGATTTCTTGCAGTGCATCAATAGTTCATCAACTTCAACTGGGTTTAGGTTGATGGGTGGTTTAGGTGGGGGGGCCCAAAATGATATTCTGTCATGGGGCCCAGAATCTCTAGCGGCGCCCCTGAGTGTGGGCCCACCTTTTTATTGTACTTAATGATATATTGTACAATTGTGAATCCTTTGAGTTGACTTTGAGTTTATTGGAAACATTACATTTATTTCCTTGAAAGGAATTGGAATAGGCTTTGAGCCTATATTTTGGTATGTGATATTGTGATATTGTCTGTTGACATTGTATTGTGAATATTGTCTATTGACTTTGTATAACATTATAATTGACTACCAACACTTTAAATTTAGCATTTAGTAAATAAATATATACCCTTTGGTATTTGCATTTAAAGCCACTGTGTTGTGTCATAAACAGGTAATAGGCAATTCATATGATATATTAAAACATAAATACATTAAAAGGATTAAAAAGGAAGTCCTATTTAAAATACTTCCACATAGTTAATGGAGGCACCGATCGTCATAATTTGAATAGTTTATTATTACAGGTAATACCGCCCCTTATTTAAAATAGAACTCCGGCCCCGCCCATATGGCAGGGGTTACAACAGTACTATGTGGTACTAGCGTATGTCACTACTACAGTACTATGTGGTACTAGCGTATGTCACTACTACAGTACTATGTGGTACTAGCGTATGTCACTACTACAGTACTATGTGGTACTAGCGTATGTCACTACTCGAGCACTATGTGGTACTAGCGTACCGTATGTCACTATTACAGTACTATGTGGTAGGGATGGACGGTTTTTCGGTTAAACCGAAAACCGGGGTTTATAAAAATAGAAACGGTTTTTTATCAAAACCGTCTGAAACCGTATTTTTTTTTATTTATTTTTTTAAAGAATAAAATAGAATAAGAATAAAACTGGAACATGTCACATGTTTGTCGTGTGTGAAAATAACTGATACAGTCTGAATCTGCCGCGCAATGAGTGAGAGGTTTGGTCAGTTGTGAAGAATAACTGAGGATTAATATCTAATTGGGATTATATTTAAGGGTAACGAATCACTCTATGGGAAAGATAGTTGCCTTCAGTTATTGGTAGATAGGAACGTTTTTTTACAATTACTTGCTTACATTTAATAAGATCATTTTCGCTGCTCTCTGTAAAGCGCACCACACTTTTGTGAGAAATGCGCTATAGAAATAAAATGTGATTTGATTTGATATCAATCAATCAATCAAACTTTATTTATGTTCTATAGCACAAATCATGCATTGAATAGCTCCAAGTGCAGTATTTACTAAACCACAATATAATAAAACAAGAGCTATACGGATCAAGAGTGTTTGTGCACAGCGCCACTGTGTGTGAAGGCGCTACTGAAAGTGATGACAGAACGCATGTCTCAGAAGATACGCGGTCACTTAGTGACGCAAAGGTAGTTCTGTATTTATCTCTATCTGTATTAGTACATTTATTTTGAAAGCTCTATTTTGACAGCTCTACCATGGGCACTTTTATTTTGATGGGGCATTCTTTGTTGATTGACTTACGACAGTTCAGGACAAGTCAGTCTCGCGGCATGTGGTTTTTATGAAAAGCTTTAAGTATGTTCACTGCATAATTCTAAGTCTAATATTTCAGTGATTATTGAGCAGTATTCAAATATTTAAATACATTGAGCAGCAGCTGAAACTTTGTCTAAGAACCAAGATATTGAGAAAGCAGTTCATTCAATGAAGACGCTGTGTTGCGACTGTGCTTACGGTGTTTTAATGGTGTTCGACATGAGTGTATTGTAGCAGTAGGGCTCAATTATTTGAAATTGGCGCTCTCTTCTTTTTTTTTTTTTTTTTTTACTTTAACTTTATTTTTATTTATTTATTTTTTTTCGGTTAACCGGAAAACCCCGGTTTTACTCTCTGACGGTTTTTCGGTTTCAATAATTGGAAACCGTCCATCCCTACTATGTGGTACTAGCGTATGTCACTACTACAGTACTATGTGGTACTAGCGTATGTCACTACTAGAGCACTATGTGGTACTAGCGTATGTCACTACTACAGTACTATGTGGTACTAGCGTATGTCACTAATACAGGAATATGAGCATGAGGACCTGGAACAGTTCACGTTGTCGGTTCTGAACCACATAGTGAACTGCACCAATTCAGCCACCGTGGACAAACGTGTCCGGGTCTACCCCAACACGAAGCCATGGATGACTGGGAAGGTCCAAAAACTGCTCAAGGAGAGGAACAACGCCTTCTCAGCGAAGGACAAACTGCTGTACAACACCACCAGGGCTAACCTAAACCGTGGCATCCGGGAGGCCAAGGCAGACCACAGAGAGAAGATTGAGGAATGCTTCCTGAGCAACGACTCCAGGCGGGTGTGGCAGGGGGTTCAGCACATGACAAACTTCAGAGCCAACAGGCTCACAGCCGCTGAGGGCGACCCCCTGCTGGCGGAAGAGCTGAACTCCTTCTACGCCCAGTTCGACGAGGGGCGAACGGAGGTAACCACAACACAAACACCACTCTCTCCAGCTCTCAGCAGCCTCACCCTCACAGAGCATGAAGTGAGACGCGTGCTGAAAGCGGTGGACCCCAGAAAAGCCTCAGGGCCGGATGGCGTCCTGGGACGGGTGCTGAGGGACTGTGCCAACCAGCTGGCCGGGGTTTTCACCAACATCTTCAACCAGTCCCTGTCCCAGGCCACCATCCCACCCTGCCTGAAAACCTCAACAATCATCCTAGTCCCGAAGAAAAGCACGGTGAGCTGCCTAAACGACTACCGCCCGGTGGCACTCACACCAATCATCATGAAGTGCTTCGAGAAACTGGTCCGGGCCCACATAGTCACATGCCACCCGCCCAACCTGGATCCATACCAGTTCGCCTACAGAGCCCACAGGTCCACAGAGGACGCCATCGCGACGACTCTCCACTCCACTCTATCCCACCTGGAGAGGGGGAACAGCTACGCGAGACTGCTCTTTGTGGACTTCAGCTCTGCTTTCAACACTATCCTTCCAGACAGGCTAGTGACCAAACTACTAGACCTCGGACTATCACACTCCATCTGCACATGGATCAAGGACTTCCTGTCTGACCGCCCCCAGAGGGTGCGGGTGGGCTCCCACACCTCCACAGCCCTCAGACTCAGCACTGGGTCCCCCCAGGGCTGCGTGCTGAGCCCATCCTCTACAACCTCTACACCCACGACTTCACCCCCGTCCACCCCAGCAACTCCATCATAAAGTTTGCAGACGACACCACCGTGGTGGACTGCATCTCGGGGGGGGACGAGGCGGCGTACAGGGATGAGGTGGAGCAGCTGGGCAAGCTGTGCAAGGTTAACAACCTGCTGCTGAACCAGTTAAAGACCCAGGAAATCATCGTGGACTTCAGGAGGAAAAAATCTGAGATCCAGCCCCTGCTCGTGGATGGAGGGAGCATGGAGAGAGTCTCAACTCTCCGATTCCTGGGGGTGCACATACAGGAGGACCTGTCCTGGAGGACCAACACAGCAGCCATCATCAAGAAGGCACAACAGCGGCTCTACTTCCTGAGAGTCCTCAGGAAATACCACCTCAGACAGGAGCTGCTTGTGAACTTCTACCGCTGCACAGTGGAGAGCATCCTCACCTACTGCATTTGCGTGTGGTTCTCCAGCTGCACAGCCGCAGAGAGGAAAGCGCTACAGAGAGTTGTGAGATCGGCCCAGAAGATCATCGGCGCCCCCCTGCCCTCTCTGGAAGAGCTGTACAACACACGCTGCCTCAGGAAGGCCTCCAAGATCTCCAGGGACCCATCCCACCCTGGGAACGAACACTTTGTTCGGCTGCGCACAGGCAGGCGGTTCAGGACCATGTTCGCACGGACAAATAGACTGAAGCTCAGCTTCTACCCTAGGGCCATTCAGGCCCTGAACACAGCAAAGACCTAGGTTCTAGGCCCTGGACAATCTAGACAATTTGATGGCAGCTACTAGATTGTAAACATAAGTGCAATATTGAAATACAACTGTGAACATTTCAAACCTGCTAACTGCGACACTTTAATGAATGTGCAACAATACTATGTGCAATATGACAACCCTTGTGTACATAAGGTTCAGATATAGAAAGTTAGGATATTTATAGCATAGCATAGAGTACAGCACAGTGTTTTATTGTATAGTATAGTAGTATAGTATAGTAGATAGTGTACATAGCCTTTATTTATGTAAACCAGCTCTTTTCCCTTTTTATTTTACCCTTGGCCCTCTTGTTTTTAGTCTTTTTTCCAAGCACCAGGAGAGCCCCCCCTCCAAAATTTCGTTGTATGTTACCTGTACTGTATTAATGACAATAAAGACCATTCATTCATTCATTCATTCGATCATCATACAGTGCTATGTGGTACTACTAGTGTATATCATTACTACAGTACTATGTGGTACTAGCGTATGTCACTACTACAGTACTATGTGGTAGTAGCGTATGTCACTACTACAGTACTATGTGGTACTAGCGTATGTCACTACTACAGTACTATGTGGTACTAGCGTATGTCACTACTACAGTTCTATGTGGTACTAGCGTATGTCACTATTACAGTACTATGTGGTACTAGCGTATGTCACTACTACAGTACTATGTGGTACTAGCGTATGTCACTACTACAGTACTATGTGGTACTAGCGTATGTCACTACTACAGTTCTATGTGGTACTAGCGTATGTCACTATTACAGTACTATGTGGTACTAGCGTATGTCACTACTACAGTACTATGTGGTTCTAACGTATGTCACTACTACAGTACTATGTGGTACTAGCGTATGTCACTACTACAGTACTATGTGGTACTAACGTATGTCACTACTACAGTACTATGTGGTACTAGCGTATGTCACTACTACAGTACTATGTGGTACTAGCGTATGTCACTACTACAGTACTATGTGGTACTAGCGTTAGCTGCCGCTCTCCCAGCGGCTGCTGTGATTCATGCACCGTTGGCTCAAAGCGCTCAGGGAGGCATCATCATCCGGCTGGCAGATGTGCACACGCATCCCCGACACCCTCTGCCACTTAGATAACTGACATCTGCATGGGAGAGGGTGGCAGCAGCGCCTGCATGGGCCATGTTACTGAAGGGAAGTAAGACAGAGAGTGAAGAAGAAGAGAAGGAGGAGGAGGAGGAGGAGGAGGAGGAGGAGGAAGAGGAAGGAGTGGAGCAGTCCCTGGGAGGCCCTGCGTCAAAGCTCTCTCTCTCTCTCTCTCTGAAGCCTGCGAGTGCTCTCTCTCTCTCTCTCTCTCTGAAGCCTGCGAGTGCTCTCTCTCTCTCTCTCTCTCTCTCTCTGAAGCCTGCGAGTGCTCGGGCATTAATGCGACATATTACGCCTCAAATTAGAGAATCATGTACAGCAGCTGTTGATCCAATTTGGTGGCTCTGTGGAGAGAAAAAAACAGGTCCCACCAGACAGAGAGAGAGAGAGAGGGGAGAGTCTTAGACGTGTAGTTTGGTTGGTTGGTTGGTTGGTTTACACAACGTGGCATGTTTCTTCCATGTTCCTGCACTCACTGTACTAAGGCTTTTGTGTTCTTACGGAGTCATCCGCTTCGATGTTCCATACCATGACTTTTATAAAATTATAAAACATAATGTTGTCATACAGTATGCACATTATACAACAGTTTGGATGGAGACAGAGACATTGTTGAGAGGAATCAATAGAACCGTGGAATCCAGAGGGAGGGTTCTAGACCCGTTGGAACATTCCAAGGATCTGAACTGTACATCTGGATCCTTTTATCAGTGGGAGTCTGAGAGGAGATATTGGATTAAAAAAGAAACATTACTGAAAAAAAGCACAACATTAAAATATTTTTTATTTTTTAATATATATATAGGCCTATAGTTGTATGTGCACCAAGGTTTCACATCATGGTATATGTGTCATACTTAAGTCCAAACCACACCAAAACAAGCTAATGACTAAAAAGCGAACCCCATTTTCTGAATTATTTGGCACGCAACTGTCTGGACGTAAATTAACTTATACCTTCGACAGGGATTAAGTAGAGCACTGTAACTAATCAGATTTTCACGTCGGAGTGAATTCATGGAGACTTACCGTGGGCCCCCCTCCACCGGGGGTTAATGACTGTCTTCCACAGCCTCCACGTCCTCATTTCAGACCTCTGGGATTTGAATAATTCCCATTGATAGTCTCAAATCTCAAATGAGACGGGATTAATCAAAAGTGAAAAGTAAGCCGGTGATGAAGGTGAAGGAGCACATGAGGATGATGATGCCGGATCTTGAGGAAGATGATATTAGTCACACTGGGATAGTGAATTTACACCTCTACTACGAGATGCTCTGTCGTCGAAAGATATGACTGTGAAAACTGCATCTCAATATGAAGCAAATTATCATTTTATATTTTGAGGAACGTAACGTATAAACTGCTTTGCCACTTTGATTCTAATCTACTGTAAATAAACCAAGGCTTTAAAATGGGAGGCAACATAAGTTACCCTATAAATCAGTGAACTGAAACCTATTCAATGTCTTATAATCTGCAATATACAGCACCCCCATAAGTATTGGAAAGAGGGAAGTATGTTGTCTTATTTCAGTTCCATACTACAACAGTTTGTCTTTGAAATCAATCTATGAGGTTAAAGGAGAGATTTAAAGAATAAACAAATGAATAACAGCTGAGAATCTCTACATTAACCTCATAATAACTGATTCAAATCCAAACTGTTGGGAGTATGAAGATTCAAGAAGACAACATACTTAATCTTTCCATTACTTACACAGGACACTGTCAACTGTCTGTACAATAATTTATCTATCATTTAATCTGCCCTGTCATCAAAGACGGTTGACACCCTGACCTGTCCGAGTAACTTCCTGTATTTGCTTTCAGGTGTCTTTTAGATGCTTGGAACCTTACCGAAGATCAATTTTCAGTTTTTTCCAGATTATGAAAGTGCAGATTGTAAGCTTTCAAATGATGTGTGATGCACTGAAAATAGTTGAAGAAGATATGATTATTTTAATGTTTGTACACCTCAAACCAAACACCAGAGTATCTCGTTCTGAATCACACGCAAAACAGCTGCTAGTTGCTATCAGCTAAAAAAGTACATTGCTTTGAAGATCTAACTGCATGTTTAGCACATCACAACATGCTGATAGAACATCAACATACTAAAAACACATAACTACACATAATTAGATGATCACACAGTCCTTGCTTTTGAACACGTCCAAAAACGTACGTTTGTTTACAAGCCATGTATCACATCTATCACCCAGTACCCTACCTCAGGGAATACTGTGAATCCAATTCACAAATTATAAGTATTTAGTGATCCGAAAACTGTTGTTTGTTTTATCGAGTGGGCTCTTCAACACTTCAACTTTCATAACAAAACACAAAAGAAAAGCGGAAAACACATTTCTCTTTTGCTTTTTATAGAAGCTTTTTTGGTCATTAGCACGACTTGAGAATTGCCGACATTGCGGACCTTTTCACCAGACCGTGTCACAATATGTGTGTATATCTGTTTTAGAAAAACACATGATTCACCTAATCCAAGGCTGGATCACGGGGGGATCAGTAGAACCAGATGTATTGACATGTACAGTAAGACCGGGATTCAGATGATTCATTGACTTCAGACAAATGTACTTGTTGTAAAGTCGCTTCGGATAAAAAAGTACGTACCAGATGTACCGTCTGCTCCATGTCAGAAATGGAACTCGGCAGTTATCAAAGGAAAGAGCGCCGCGTTTAAAAAAGTTGTGAAGACAGACGCCCGAGGGTGGTGTGTGTGTGTGTGTGTGTGTGTGTGAAGCCGGCGTGGTATTTAAGTTCCCTGGGATAAATCATTCACGTCAATTCAGTTACTGATGAGGCATGAATACATACGGCAAATTCTGTTCAGATGTGATTTATTTTAATTGTCACACTGGGACCTGCCATTACACCACCGTAGAACGGGTCAGTGCATTAGAAAATTAAAGTGGAGGCGGACTCATTTCAAATCTATTTGTAAATTCTGACCTGTGGGACAGAGGATGTGCTGAGAGCATTAAATACCCTCCCTGAAGTCCCCTGAGCTGAGCTGAGCCCAGCAGGGATGGGGAGGGCTAACGGACCCACCACAGTCTGGTGCCCTGGGTCTGAAGTACCCTCACCTGGGCCCACCACACTCTGGTGACCTGGGTCTGAAGGACCCTCACCTGGGCCCACCACACTCTGGAGCCCTGGGTCTGAAGGACCCTCACCTGGGCCCACCACACTCTGGAGCCCTGGGTCTGAAGGACTCTCACCTGGGCCTAACACACTCTGGTGCCCTGGGTCTGAAGGACTCTCACCTGGACCCACCACACTCTGGTGACCTGGGTCTGAAGGACTCTCACCTGGGTGAACCACACTCTGGTGACCTGGGTCTGAAGGACTCTCACCTGGGCCTAACACACTCTGGTGCCCTGGGTCTGAAGGACTCTCACCTGGACCCACCACACTCTGGAGCCCTGGGTCTGAAGGACCCTCACCTGGGCCCACCACACTCTGGTGCCCTGGGTCTGAAGGACCCTCACCTGGGCCCACCACACTCTGGAGCCCTGGGTCTGAAGGACTCTCACCTGGGCCTAACACACTCTGGTGCCCTGAGTCTGAAGGACTCTCACCTGGGCCTAACACACTCTGGTGCCCTGGGTCTGAAGGACTCTCACCTGGGCCCACCATACTCTGGAGCCCTGGGTCTAAAGGACGTTCACCTGGGCCTAACACACTCTGGTGACCTGGGTCTGAAGGACTCTCACCTGGACCCACCACACTCTGGTGCCCTGGGTCTGAAGGACTCTCACCTGGGCCTAACACAATCTAGTGCCCTGGGTCTGAAGGACTCTCACCTGGGCCTAACACACTCTGGTGCCCTGAGTCTGAAGGACTCTCACCTGGGCCTAACACACTCTGGTGACCTGGGTCTGAAGGACTCTCACCTGGGCCTAACACACTCTGGTACCCTGAGTCTGAAGGACTCTCACCTGGGCCTAACACACTCTGGTGACCTGGGTCTGAAGGACTCTCACCTGGACCCACCACACTCTGGTGACCTGGGTCTGAAGGACTCTCACCTGGACCCACCACACTCTGGAGCCCTGGGTCTGAAGGACTCTCACCTGGACCCACCTCACTCTGGTGCCCTGAGTCTGAAGGACTCTCACCTGGGTGAACCACACTCTGGTGCCCTGGGTCTGAAGGACTCTCACCTGGGCCTAACACACTCTGGTGACCTGGGTCTGAAGGACTCTCACCTGGGCCTAACACACTCTGGTGACCTGGGTCTGAAGGACTCTCACCTGGACCCACCACACTCTGGAGCCCTGGGTCTGAAGGACTCTCACCTGGACCCACCACACTCTGGAGCCCTGGGTCTGAAGGACTGTCACCTGGACCCACCTCACTCTGGTGCCCTGGGTCTGAAGGACTCTCACCTGGGTGAACCACACTCTGGTGCCCTGGGTCTGAAGGACCCTCACCTGGGCCCACCACACTCTGGTGAGGAAACCCAAATTAAACTGCCGCAAAGGCACATGTGGGTGAGCACATGTATGTGTGTGTGTGTATGTGTGTGTGTATGTGTCTATGTCTGTGCATGTGTGTATGTGCGTGTGTGTGTGTGTGTGTGTATATGTGTGTGCGTATATGTGTGTGTGTGTGTGTGTGTGTGTGTGTCTATGTCTGTGCATGTGTGTACGTGCGTGCGTGTGTGTGTGTGTGTGTGTGTGTGTGTGTCTGTGCGTGCGTGCGTGCGTGTGTGTGTGTGTGTGTGTGTGTGTGTGTGTCTGTGTGTGTGTGTGTTTGTGTGTGTGTGTGTGTGTGTGTGTGTGGCCGTAGGTTACCTATGCCCTGGATATGTTCTGCATGTGTTCATGGATGTATCATTGTAATAACGCTGTTATTACTCAAGTTATTACAGTTATTAGTATAACTACTGTGTGATAAAAAATAAGTTGATAATATCATTTCAATGTCAATACAGTCGTGTTACTAGAGCTAGTGCAGTACTCTTACTCTTACAAATGTGTGGCTGGTATCAAGCCAGGTGACGGTCTACAGGAGGGGGAGGGTGGTGGAGGGGGAGGGTGGTGCAGATAGACATCGGAGGACGGGCTCATTGCCCCATGACAACAGTCCTCAGATGTCTGCCTCCACTGGCGTACAGTATGTGAGTTGACAGGTACTCTATATCGCACCATATCAATAGATGTGTTGGCCTACGACCGCGGTGTGTGTGTGTGTGTGTGTGTGTGTGTGTGTGTGTGTGTGTGTGTGTGTGGGTGTGTGTGTAGACTGTTCCCTGCGGGCCTCAGCCCTGGTGGTGTGTCACAGTCTCTGGCAGACAGGACCAGAGCCCCCGACACCTCTCCCACGGCCTTCTGGGTACATCCCCGTGGATAGAATACTGTTTATACAGTCTCCGGGGAGGCTGGTGGAGGTCGAAATCAGAGGACAGGCTTATTGTAATGCACGGGCTGGAATGCAGAACGGTATCAAACACGTGTGAGTGATACTATTTCCCTTTCGATTCCTAATGAAATTCCGTGAATTACAATGAGGCCCATCTCGTCCTCCGATTTCTACCTCCACCAGCCTCCCCTGCTGTATGTACCGTATCATGGGATCTCACACTTTGTTGTATCATCATCATAATGTCTTACCTGCGTTGTGAGCTACCAATTGTTGCCGACATATATCGTTTTTGTGCGTGTCAGGTTGTTGTTGTTGTTGTTGTTGTTGTATGATTACTACTAGTTATGATAGAACTCGTAAAAACAGGGTCATGACCAAAGGAGAAGATAGTGAATGC
>NC_137674.1:29647381-29649881 GCF_963989245.1 Nansenia antarctica | reverse complement strand
ATCAAGTCGTTCAACTAATGTAATAACCCACGTCAATAGTTGATTTTCAGAGCTAGTGGTGCAGGGAAGGGTACAAGTGTGATTGCATTAGCACAGCTTGGCTCCCCGTCTCCACTTTACAAACACTTACAATTAACAGAATATGTCATTACGGGGGAAGATGAGAGCTGGAGAGGGACAGATTAATAACTACTCTGCGTGAAACCAACATTAGGCGACAAAGACACACACATATTTGTTTACGACGGAATCAACATTGGCATTTGCAGAGGATAATTGATAGTGGTAAGATGAGTGTGTGAGTGTGAACCGTGTGCATCAGGGGTTGATTATGGAACACAGAGGTAGTGTGTAATGGGTTCAGTTTTCAGGCAAGTATGATATAGATTTTGTCGTTTGACGAGCACCTTAATTGGCAGGGATTTTCAGTGGCATGAGATTGGGGTTACTGTTTTCGAACAGGTGTTTGAAAATCCAAGCATCCGTTCAAATTCATCTCTCAATCCGCTGTACGTATGTATGCAAGCACACCAAGATTATTCGTGACATGGTCTAGTGAAAAGGGCCGTATGTCGACAATTCTCAAGTCATGCAAATGAGCAAAAAGCTTCTTTAGAAAAAAAAGACAGTGTTTTCTAATTATGTGTGGTTATGTGTTTTTACCATGTTGATGCTCTATCAGCGTGTTCTGATGTGCTAAACATGCAGTTAGATGTTTGTAGCGATGTTCCTTTTTAGCGCTAGCTATTAGCAGCTGTTTTGCCTGTGTTTTGATTCAGAGTGCGTTTCTCCGCTTTTTGGTTTGAGGTGTACTAACGTTCAAATAAGCATATCTTCTTCAACTATTTTCAGATTTCGATGTATGACACATCATTTGAAAGCTTACAATTGCATTTTCATAATCTGGAAAAAACTGAAAAAATCACCATGCCCTACTTGAGGACCTATTAACCAGACCCTGTCACATTTTGGTTAAAAAGAAACAGCAGTTGAGTACAACAGCAACAGCCACCACTAACCAATCTGATCACTAATGTGTTTCTATTAGACTTGGGAGCTGCTGAGCTGCTTTCAGGGGTGATACGACCAAGCCTCTTGTTCTCTTGTTCACGCGTAAAAACTTCCAGCGCATCTCTGACACCTGAGAAGGACCTGACACCTGAGAAGGATCTGACGTGTTTATCTCATCATGGCTCATCTTCTCACCTTCCTGCTCCAGCCCTCCCACACGCCCTGACAACGAGCCAAAACAACCGCCGAACCGCAGACTACCCTTTACTCAGCTCCCCACTTCCTGCACAGCCAGAGGCGATGTTGGTAGTGGGTTACTGGGGGGGGTTGAAGAGACAACACACACGGAGCCCGTCTGAGTTGACTTAAACCGATGGAAGAAAACAGAGCTGGAAATGTCACAGGCAGGATTGGATCATCAGAGAGTCAGATCAGCCGACCCGAGGTGAGTCAGCTAGCTGTCAGTGGTGGAGTCACCCTACTACTATCTCACACAGACACCCATGCGGACCAATAAAGGCCTTGTTACCGTGTTATTACATGTTATTAACATGTTATTACAACTCTATTAAATGCTGTAATAGGAAGTGCTTTTTTTTTCCCTGACGAGGCACAGATGTAAGATAAATCAATTGCAATGTAACTGTTTGGGAACCTTCCTAGTGGAACTATTGCTGGTGTTCATAGGGTTCCCTCTGACCTGCAGAGAGGAGAGGAGCCAGCCAGTGATTCAGCTGGTTGTCACTGGCAACCAGTCATACAGTCATACGACTGGCTCTCACAGACACCTGGCGTACCAACACAGGGTCTATTAGGAATGCTACTTCGGTGGCCTGAGGCGGTCACAATAATAAAAAAAAATCAGCAAACTACATGAGCGTGAAAAAAAGCAAACTTATAGGCTGACATCTCGCCTGAGGGACTTTTATCTCACAAAAGTCCTCCCTCCTCTTCCCCCCCCGCCCTCTCCCCCCCCAGCAAAGTAATTACACAGATTGGAAGCGACTCTTCAGAAGAATACACTTGTATTCTCTGACAGAGAGAAAGGCCTCGACCAGGGGAAACGGCATCAACTCCATTTAAAAGTAAATACATGTTTACAGGGTTTCGCCTCCGCCGCCCTGCAGATTACGGGCATTGTCTGCTCTAATTGTGTTTGGTAATGTGTTTTTGAAATACTGTTATTGGTATTCATGACATTCAAGCAGGAGTAAATGGCTCTTCCTGGGCCATGGACACATAATTGAGGAGGCCGAGGAAGATTACCACACCGAGAGACGGAAAGAGAGATAGAAGTGTGAGAGAGAGAGAGGGGGAGAGAGAAGGACACAGAGAAAGTGGTGAGAGAGAGAGAGAGAGAGATAGAGAAAGAGAGAGAGAGAGAGAGAGAGAGAAAGTGAGCGTGGGAGAGAGTAGAGAGCAACGAGCGTGTCGGAAAGTGTTCAGCCACATGTCTCCAATTCATAATTAACCTCTCCAAACCTTCACA
>NC_137674.1:29634881-29639881 GCF_963989245.1 Nansenia antarctica | reverse complement strand
CAGGCGGGCCTTCAGAGGATGGGTGACGACCCAGTAAAACTCCTGCTCTTTTCATCTAGCGATGGCTATCTACAAGCTGTCATGGGGCTCCTGTAAATAAAAAAAATAAATTAAAACTATCTTCCGTCGTAGATTGAAGACACTCTTCAGGCTATATCTTAACTGTCCCTCCTAAAGACCTCTTCATCCCCACTTCATCCCCTGTACAGTTTCTCTACTGTAAATAAAATAATAATAAGAAAAAAAATGGCCCCTGGTCCTAGCATAGATTTATTTTTCTTATGATGACTGTTGGGTAGATGATTCACTTCTTAGACTATTTGTTGTAAGTCGCTTTGGATAAAGGTGTCTGCTAAATGCCGAAGATGTAAATTAAATGGAAAGAAAAGTCAGCTGGGCTACACAGTCAGATACAGTTGTAAATGTGTTTTCTTAGACCTTTTGAAAAAGTGCACACCATAATAGTCATGTTGTCCGTAGCATTAGATGAATACCAAGCATTTGTACGCTTTGTCTTAAACTTTAGATTAGATTAGATTAGATTCAACTTCATTGTCATGAAGGCAGAGTACCAGACAACGAAATGCAGTTTAGCATCTAACCAGAACTGCAAATAGTGGTATAAGAACATGATATAAAAAAAACATGACAATTATAGTGATAGTTACAGTAGGGCATATATTTATCGTTAGGGCCCGGAGTTTTTTTCAGACCAAATTACCTCCCCTGGAAAATCTTCTTTTTATTTTTTTATTCACCTTGTCCTGGTCAGGTCACCACATGTTCAGGGAAAACTCCTGGCCCTCATAGCACTGTACTATACCCCTGTACCCCTAGAGGTGAGTGATGACACTGCCGAAGTCCCTACCGATACACAAGTCGACAGACACGGTTGATTCGCGGCGCCACGTAACCGTGACAGATCCACTGATTGTTGACAAACAACTTGACTCAATGCCACTGCCATCCCCCCTGTCTCCCCCCTATGTCCCCCCTGTGTCTCCCCCTACGTGCCCCTGCCCACCCCCCCCCCCCCCCCCGTGTCCCCCCTACCCGCCCCCGTCTCTTCCCTATCTCCTCTATCACGGTCCTATCTCCCCCCCCCCCATCTCTCCCCTCTACTCCTCTCTCTCGCCCCCTATCTCTCCGCCGCATCTAGTGATTTGCAAGGTCCCCGTATGACAGTGATGCTTCATCCTTCACTTTCATGGCAGCATAAAACCCCCTCTGTGGTGGTGGAGGTACTGGTAGTGTTTACTGGCTAGGCTTTGTCATCGTTATGGTGTCGGTGCTAACGCTAAGGGCTAGCTAACCATTAGGGTTAGGGTTTGCCAACCTTCCCACTACCAAATACGGGACAAAAGATACCGCGCCACTGCACGGGGCGGGGCGGGGCTGCAGGAATTGGTGCATTTTGCGCTATACGTACGCATGAGGGGGCCTGTAATTAAATTAATATACGGGACATAAGGGAGGTCCCGTAGGCCTATATTCCTCTAGCCAAACTACAGGACATCCCACCTAATACGGGACAGTGGTGTGGTAATCAGGGTGTCAGGGCTATAGCTAGCTAAACAGGGGGAGTCAGACAGACAGAGAGACAGTAACTGGAGCCAGAGTCTCCTGTCTGTGGAATTACATCATCCCTCCATTCGTCTTTAGATATCGTCGTCCCTCAAGGACACTAGAAACTGAGTTAAAGACATGAGCAGTGGATATTGATACTGCCCAAGGCTGGTAATACACCTCTGGCATAGGCCGGCAAATCATTGACATGAACCTAAACTTTAAAGTACTAAAGTACTTTGAAAATATTATACTCGAACTGTATGAAACTTCAGAAAGTTTTTTTTGTAAAATTGACAGTTGCCAGGATGGAATGTGATGAAGATTTTGAGATGCTGTGAATGGAGCCAGGTTTTTGAAGGATTGAAGTAGCATACAGTTGGATATTTGAGGTGCAAATATCCACCAAACAAGATCTGTGCAAATATTCTGTTGAAGATTTGTCTTTACTTGTAGGCTGAAAATTTGGGGAAATAAAATATTCCCTATTAACTCAGCGACTTCCATCGACTCTTTGATGTATGCAAGGTTTTGTTTGCTCTCACTCTGTGATCACACAGCAAACAGTGTGTTCCTTTTGGCTAAGTTTGCAAGTGTGTGTGTGTGTTTGTGTGTGTGTGTGTGTGTGTGTGTGTGTGTGTGTGTGTGTGTGTGTGTGTGTGTGTGCGTGTGCGTGTGTGCGTGTATGTGTGTTTCCTGTGTAGATGGATTTGATTTGCTTTGCTGTATTGTGTCGTACAAATATAATATATCCAAATATCCAAATAAAAGTCTCACCTGCGGATGAACTTGAGCTGTGTTTGTGTGTGTGTGTGTGTGTGTGTGTGTGTGTGTGTGTGTGTGTGTGTTTGAGAGCGTCTCTCATATTCCTCTGACTGAGAGGAGATAGAGGAGGATGGAGGTACTGCAGGGCACCACACCGTGTGCTGGCAGGAGGAGATGGGATGTACCGTAGGTACACGCTGATCTCAGCTCAGTTGCCGGGAAAAGAAAAGCCGGATGATGTAATGGTGTTGCACTCAGCAGAGCACTGATGTTATCAGCCCCTCCAGAGTCTGAGCCAGGAGACTAAGCATCAACACCTTCATCATCATCATCAGCAGCAGCAGCATCCTCGTCATCATTTGACCGTGCTGAGCATTGTCTACTGTAAGTATTACTGGTGCATTAGTATAGAAAATGTGTCAATGTGACCTGATTAGGTTTGATACATCATTGCTCCGCTGAGGATGAGGTTTATGTGATACTGGTGCACTGCACTACCACATCCTCTCAGCCGACCCATCTGACATTGGAAGGATGTAGGAATCACTAGCACCTTCATGTGCTATCGCATGAATCAATTATCTCCCTCTCATACAATTACGGACAAGAGGCCAGATATACTATGGCACCATCTTGAAGTTGAAGAATGATATGTTGGACAGTTTAACGACACATCGCACGTTCCTTTCAGTTCACCTTCTCCCAGGAAATGTATAAATTACCAAATTAATTAATTGCTTTTTACGACATCTGCAATAGGCCTCATTAATTTACATTACACTCTGTCCCCTCCCCTCTCCTACCAGAGAGCAGTCACCTCTGAGGATCATACGATGCCAGTCTTCTGTAATAGTAGGGTGAACATATTATACTGTGGGTTTTTATGCGTTGAGATGAAAGATATAGCTGGTTAATGTCCTGGAGAGGGGGCGTGGCCTCTCTGATTCACAGCCCCATCTTGAGACAGTAAAGTGGAATAGTCTTGGTCATTCTCTCACGGTTCTCACATTCATTGTCTCCGACGTAGTCGTGTTTAACAGTCGCAGGCGGTAGTGATAGTAACCTCCATACCTAACAGGGGAGGCTGTGGAGGTAGAAATGTGTTTGGTACCATTCCTCAATTCCTCAATCCATTCCATGTGTTAGAATGAGCCTGTCCTCCGGTTTCTACCTCCACCGGCCTCCTTAGTGTTAGTGCAAAATACTGTCGTAATGTAGCTTCACACTGCTGTCAGGACTGCAGAGTCACTACCGATCTTCCATCCTTGACTGAAGACCTACATCTCTTCAGGCTACACCTTTAAGTATCCCTCCTAAGACCTCTTCATCCCCTTGTCTATGCCCCTCTACAGTTTCTCTCATAGATATAAAATGCTATGACTGATGATAGATGATTCACTTACTTAGACAAATGCATTTGTTGTACGTCGCTTTGGATAAAGGCGTCTGCTAAATGGCAAAAATGTAAAATGTAAATGTAATGAAGATAAGCTTCACAGCCCGTTAGTGGAAAGCACAGCAATGGTGACTCACCTGACTTATCATCACCCTCCTCCTCCTGGTCATGACCTTGGCTGAGCATAGCATTACAGAACCCACTGGCCCCGTGCTAGACCGGGTGTTAGAGACAGGGAGAAGGAGATAAGATTCTGCTTTAGAGGTAAAAAAAGAAAAAAAGTAGGTGACCTCACACACCCGGATTGCACCGTGAGGCTATCCTGCATTCCCACTGAGGTGAACAGCTGAGCAAATCGTGACTCACCTGGCTATAATTCTCATGCTGGTCATAGCCTTGACCTTGCTTACCCTAGCCTAGCCTTGACCTAGCTTAGCCTAGCTTAGTTTAGCCTTGACCTAGCTTAGCTTAGCTTAGCCTTGACATAGCTTAGCCTAGCCTAGCTTAGCCTTGACATAGCTTAGCCTAGCCTAGCTTAGCCTAGCTTAGCCTAGCCTTACTGGACCCAGAGGCTCCTCTCGGTTATAACCTTGACCTAACACAGCGTTGTGTAATGTTATTGAATCTAGAGGCTACTCTCTGTTATAGCACGTTCAGTAAGGCTACTCACTACCTATCTTCCACTGTAGACTGAAGACCTCCATCTCTTCAGGCTACATCTTAACTGACTTCAGGCTAACCCTAACCCTAAAGACTTCTTCATCAGTTTCTCTAATGCAAACTAAATATTCTTCTAGCATTGTAACTGCCAATGGCCCCTGGTCATAGCATAGATTACTTTTTTCTCACGATGACTGATGGATAGATGATTCACTTACTTAGAGAAATGTATTTGTTGTAAGTCGCTTTGGATAAAGGCATTTGCTGGAAGCCAAAAATGTAAAGTAAATGTAATGTAATACTATGACCTAGCCTAGCCTAGCATTACTGCCTTACTGAGCGTGAGCCCAGAGGCTCCTCTTGGTTATAACCTTGACATAGCCTAGTCTAGTCTAACCTAGCCTAGCCTAGCCTAGCTTAACTGAACCCGGCAGCTCTGTTCCAAAGCGTGTGTCAGAGACAGTCTGTCAGGGAGCTGAGCGGGGAGATGAGTCAGTGAAACACTTGTCAGTGATGTCATCTCTAGCGGGGCGCTGATGACTGGTCCCAGCTGTTCCAGGGCAGCGAGGCACAAGCTACAGCACCTGTCTGGGGAGGATGAGCCCCTCAGAAC
>NC_137674.1:29619881-29629881 GCF_963989245.1 Nansenia antarctica | reverse complement strand
GACGAGAGAGAGAGAGAGAGAGAGAGAGAGAGAGAGAGAGAGAGAGAGAGAGAGAGAGAGAGAGAGAGAGAGAGAGAGACGAGGAGAGAGAGAGAGAGCCTCATTACAACAACACACATACATTCTCCATGTCCATCTGGGCCCGTTGGCACACACAAACCACATAAAACAAAACATGATCTAACCGCCATCTTTTTTTTCCTTCCTTTTTTTTTTTGCTGTTGGGGAACCATAGCGAAAACTGTAGAGAGGTGAAACCATTGCCAGTTCCTTAAGTTCCCCTTTTACAAAATGTTTCAATCAAGGAGTCACAACGTCACGCTCCTCGTTTTGTGGCCCGGTTTACCTCAGCAGCGAAACCGCAGGCCTGAGAGGTGGAAGGGGAAATCTCAGTTTCCCTTCGGTCCCTTTTTACAAAAATAAACGTTTTTGTCCGAGGAGTGACTGACAGACGTTTTGGGGGGGTTTTCTAAGCCAATAGATGTCTTATGACGAGGCCCTTAGCGCAGTCCCCTCGGAGGGGGGGCCCCAGTCCGAATGACATCATTATTTCTAGGATGAGGTTCCGGAGGGTCAAGATCAAAGTCAAAGCCCCCTGTCATCTCCGATTTCATTTCAGGGTATCCGGGGGCGGCCTAATTGTCAATAAGCAGAGGCGCTGGTATTGACGCCCATGACACCCCCGCTGAGGGACTTCTACACCCCCTCGGCATCATCCTCAGGCCTGGGAGAGTGGCCGAGCATGCCAATACTATAAAGGTTGCAATTTATGAAAGGCCTGAACCATCAAAGCCGCTGATCAATGTGTTCCATAGGCTTCGCGTACGGCTTTGTGAGATTGATTCTATAGGCTATGTTGTTATACGAGGGCTGGAGGAGAGGAGGGGGAGAGCAGGGGGAGACAGAGGGGGAGACAAGGGGTGTCACTGGAGATCTCGCACGGTGCCGTGCTCAAGGGGGCGTACGGTTGGGGAAAAGCATCTCTGTAGGATTTGTGTCAATCAGATTGGGATGCTTGGAGACTGATATGAGAACCTTGTTGACAGTGTGTGTGTGTGTGTGTGTGTGTGTGTGTGTGTGTGTGTGTGTGTGTGTGTGTGTGCGTCATGGTGAATCTCACTCATTACAGTGGCAAGTTTACATTCATTTCTGTGTGTGCATGCGTATGTATGTACATGTGTGTGTGTTAGTTTTTTTGTGGTTTTCCTGTGTGTGTGTGTGTGTCTTTGTTTCCATGTGTGTGTGTGTAAGTTTGTGTGTATGTGTGTGTGTAAGTTTGTGTGTATGTGTGTGTGTGTGTGTGTGTGTGTGTGTGTCAATGTGAAGCAGGCCACATAAGTGTGGACGGATGGAGAGAAATGTTGGTCAGCAGCTGAACTGTGTTTCAGCCTATGATGGCCAGTGAGAGTATAGATATAGGACGTATAGGATGTATAGGAGCGGAGCAGATGTTCCAGACAGCCCTGCCTAGGGGGACAGAGGAGTACATTAGTGTACATCAATGTCAGAGTCTATAGAAGGACTTGGGTCAGTAGCTACATGAGTGTTACACACATCAACAACCTATAC
Organism: Nansenia antarctica; assembly: GCF_963989245.1. Lineage (NCBI taxonomy): Eukaryota > Metazoa > Chordata > Actinopteri > Argentiniformes > Microstomatidae > Nansenia > Nansenia antarctica. Next base: position 29,628,312 of record NC_137674.1, on the reverse strand, counting down.
AGCCTCAGAATCGCTTTAAGAGACACACAGACCACCTCTTAGGAAAAAAAAACACCATTCCCCATTCCCCCTCTTATTGAGAAGGAAAACAATATAAAAAATAAGTAGCGTCTCATCTGCATAATGTATGCTTTTCGCAGCCTGACCTGGATAACAAATGCAAAAAGGCTGTTTATTCTTTGCTTCCCGTGTGTCCGTTTTATGGATTTCCGCGCCGGCCGAGACACCTGACACATTGTTTCCCGCGTTAAGGGCGGCTGCCCTCGCTATCGCTGACGCTGGTAGTTACCGGCATCACTGTCGTTATGGAAACACAGAGTGAACACAGGTGACAGTAACACTGACATGATCTCTGGAACGGAGGGGAAACACCGGGGGGCGTTATTAATAAACAACGACAGCAACTCCGAGTGAGCTTCAGTGTGCTTCGTAGCGTTGTTGCGTATGTTGATGCAGCCGCAAGGACTGGAGCACAAATACATAAATAAACTAGAAAAGGAAATTCCAGGAGAATATTTGTGGGCTTGCCAAGTGTTATTTTGGTAGTTGAAAAGGTTTAAAGATGTTTTGATAGATGGATAGAAAGATTTGCTGGGTAGTTGAAAGAAAGTGAGTGTCTATGGTAGCGGATGAAGTTAGAGATGTTTTGGTTGGTTGGTTGGTTGGTTAGATGGATAGAATGTTAGTTAGATGAATAGTAGATAGGATGAGGCAGGGGCTGAAGCAAGCCCAGTAATAAAACATCCTGGAAAGTGGAAGCCGTTGTTCGGTTCAGTCAGTATGCCATTCCTGTGGCGTTCCTCTCAGCTGGTACTGCAGTTGAGTTTGTTTGATTAATGCACACTTTACGTCAAAAGACTCAAGTGGAATCTTCCTCCAAAAGACCTACACAGTATTTCAACTCTACTACTACCTCATTTGCTGTCATTAATACTACAAAGGTTGCATGCTGAAAAGCAGGATAGAAAACGGAACGGTCTTCAAAGCCATTTAAATATGCACACATACACACATGTCACCTAAATAGGTTTGACTTCTTCACACTAACAACCCATTCAATAAACACTATCTAACATCAGAGACAAGGGAAAAGCCTTACATTCATTATAAATGCAGTGTGATAATAAATAAATAAACAAGACTGATGATGTGGAATAAATCCAATTCGCCATGCAGAAAGTAATCAATGGAGTTAACCTGGGATTCAATGCTAAGCCACCTTTGTTCGACAGTATGCTTTAATTGCAGCAGTGTTGGGTGCACAAGCAGTAGGCAGACAATTGATAGTAGCCATTAGCCAATGATTAGCTGGACAGAGATGAACTATACTCCATTGATTTGCCCGGTTTACATTTCCGACTTTTGCCGGGGAATGAATAAATTCACTTACAGATCTATAATGCATGACTTTATATTCATAATTTCCACAAGAGAAACTTGGGGATCTCTGCCTCCTGTCATGTCCAGGAAAAAAAGCTGGCAGCTAGTGGATGTCAGATATTCACAGTGTATATGTTCAGTGCCAAATCATAAATAGATGTTTATTCATCCAAATACAGCTATATAAAAACGTTTGCTGTGAAGATTTATAATGAGACTGACTGAGATTTTTTTTTAAAGAGACATTTTTCAAGCCCCCTTCATACTTCATTCAAGACATGTTGAAGCTTCTCATCATATCAAAGCAGTTCTTTATCATTTCCAATTATTGGAGAATATTGTCACTTGAGCCATCTGAACCAAGTCTAATTTGTTTACTTCCAGTGTCTCTGAAGTCTCTTTAATGTTTGAGTTGATCCTCTCTCTCTGGGTTATCAATGACAGAACAACAAACTACCCAAACTTCTCAAAAGTGGCATTCTTTTCCTACACTGTGCCATTTAGATAACTGTTTGTTGTGAGACTTGAGATTATGTCAACAACAAAAGTGTGTATATATTTGAGGCTTTATCATATTCAGTAACAGCTACTGTTCTGCACCAATACTCCATGGGATTAGGATAGGATAGGATCTAGTTTAGGGAAGAGTTAGGGTTGTACCTTACTTGCACATGTTAGTATACCTTCAACGTCTACGATCGGACTCGTCAGTGAACAAGGTCCTCTCTGACGGTCTGTGTTCTAGTCTAGAACACACGACGCCCCTGTAATCCAATACAAGTGAACCGGGCGCTCCGTGTCTCAAACCTAATTTGGCAGTCCTGCAGTGGTGACCCCTGACCTTTGACATTCCAGCTCGACTGGCTATAGGCTAGGGGTTTGGGATCATTTATTTACTTTTGTCAGACATAAGCCAGACGAGGGGATATTGTCCTTAAGGAAAGAATCCATGGAACTTTCAAACACAAATAAAAGCTAGATTAAAACGTAAACATCTAAAAAAAAAACTTCTCCTAGTTATAGGAATAACCGGTCAAGACGGGTCAGTATTGATTACAGAGGATGTAGCCTATGTTTTAGTGTGTTCTTACATTTATATACATTTTTAAATGCATTGATTGCAAATCAATAAAATCCATTAAATCAATGAGGTCTGTATGGTGTTTGCACTTAATGGCAAACATCTGAAGGTCCACAAAAGCATGGTTCAACTGGAAGGGAGTCCCCCATATTGAGGTGACACAGAGCACATCTGCGGTTATGTACGTTCTGCTCCAACAGTGACATTTGTTCAGAGTCCTGTTGGGGTGAGAGGTGAGAAGGAGAGGACAAAGCATGAGGGACTGCTTATTACAGCTCTAATGACAAAAACAGAGGGTTTGGGTTTGACTTTGACTCTCTCTCTCTCTCTCTCTCGGTCTCTCTGTTTCTCTCTCTCTCTCTCTGTGTCTCTGTCTCTCTCTCTCTTTCTCTCCCCCTCTCTCTCTCTCTCCCCCTCCCTCTCTCTCTTTCCCTCCCTCTCTCTCTCTGTCTCTCTCTGTCTCTCTCTCTCCCTCTCTCTGTCTCTCTCTGTCCCTCTCTCTCCCTCTCTCTCCCTCTCTATCTCCCTCTCTCTCCCTCTCTCTCCCTCCCTCTCTCTCTCTCTCTCTGTTTCTAACTGGGTCCCTAGAGGATTATGCAACGGTGTCCTAACACATATCTTTTTCCAGGGTAAACTTGTGTAGCTAAAGTTATAATACTTTGTCCTGGTTGAAACACCCAAGGCACCGTCACATTAAACCATAGTTACTATAGTTCTAACCATACTCATACCCCTTTTATTCCCTCTAGTCTCTGCACAACACAAACACAAGTGTGCTCTGTCTCAAATGGACTCACTGACTGAACAGCCATACATCCATCCACATGTGCTGCTTAACTGCACTGCTGCTATCCGGATCCCCACCACCCCCCCCCGATCCCCCCCCATCCCCCATTCCAGAAATAGACTGAACATTGGGGCCTCAGAAAGCGTTTTGCTATTCATTTCCTTCCTATCGTCTCCACGCCTCGTAGCAGGTTACAGCTGTTCTCACTGTTGCCCACACAGTTTTCCATTGCGCATCGCTGTTTAACTCCTTCTGGACTCCATTACCACAGCTAGCTAGCTTCCACAGATTTATTTATTTTATCACCCTTCTCCAACCTCCTCCATTGTTACAGTACGAGTGCTGAACTCAACAGAACTTTCTGAAGGGCCGCAGTTCTGTCCAGAACCGAGCTGTCTGTTCAGTACTGTTCTGTCTCCCCCAAGACTCTACAACGAGCTACATCTGAAAGTGTCTAGAATGTGTCAGAGATTCACCAAGAGGACAAGAGCTGAGCTCTCTTTGTTTACGGGGGAGAAAAAAGTTGTATGGAGAGTTTGGGGATGTAAGCTGTCTAGACACTGTTTAATAGAACTGCCCCAGACGGTTGGGAGAAGAAAAACGCTGAGCGGGCACTATCGGAGTTCTTTTTATGCCATGTCTTCTTTTCGGTGTTTGAAGAGCAATAAGGAGTTGAATGTCAGTTTCATCCACAGTTAAAAGTTCAACTGTATTGACTGTGTGGAACGGTGGGATCCTTCATTAACCTCCTGGACAGCTGCCAATGCACTTCAAACATACTGTAGGCTTGACGAGGTGAGAAAAAAACGCGCCCACAGGCTGGCATTGGGACAGGCAGACGCGTGGAAGTGCTACAGGGGGACTGGGAGGAGAGGGTAGATGGGTAGTTTCGGGGGCTGGAGGAAGGCGGGTGAGTGTGGGGGGTGGGGGAGGGGGGGGGGCAGGGGGCGGTTAAGAGATGATGCAAGCGGATGGTTTCACAATAGCTGCCACTCCTCCACTACTCCACACATCTGAGAGAGAGACAGACCGAGTCATGTCCCCAGGGGCCCCCCCTCATAGAAGGCACACCACCACAACACTTTACCACACTGGACTATTTCACTGTGCCTCATCCGTTTTGTTATGTTTAGCAATACATATGTTTCAATATATTCCACCAGGATCCCCAAGATCTGCCTGTCTGTCTGTCTGTGAGTCATGCACGCAGGCTGAGAGGTCGTGAGCGGACCCTCTAGATGATTGGTCAACAGCCCTGCCACTCGACCTCCGCTGGCACTCTGCGTTTGTTTCCATTACAAGGTAATTCTTATCATGCATTATGCATTTTATAATCTCCCTGTCATTAATTCATCACAGAGAGAAGGAGACAGAGAGATAGAGAGACAGAGAAGGGGAGAGAGAGAGAGAGAGATGGGAGGGGGGGAGTGGTAGAGAAACAGAGAGGGGGGTAGAAAGAGATATAGGGGGGTAGAGAGAGAGAGAGGGGGGGGGGGGCAGTAGAGAACGAAAGGGAGAGAGGGGGGTAGAGAGGGAGGGTGGTAGAGAGAGGGGGAGGCAATAGAGAGCAAGAGAGAGGGAGGGGTAGAGAGAGAGGGGGGGTAAAGAGAGAGGTGGGGGTAGAGATAGAGAGGGTGGGAGGAAGAGAGAGAGAGGGGTGGGGGTAGAGAGAGAGGTGGGGGTAGAGAGAGGGGGGGGTAAAGAGAGAGGTGGGGGTAGAGATAGAGAGGGGGGGAGGAAGAGAGAGAGAGGGGTGGGGGTAGAGAGAGAGGTGGGGGTAGAGATAGAGAGGGGGGAGGAATAGAGAGAGGAGGGGGTAGAGAGAGAGGGGGGAGGGGGTAGAGACAGAGGGGTAGGGAGAGAGTGAGAGATACAGAGATAGGCGTGATGCAGTTGGATTATGCGTCTTTAAAAGGCTTATTGGTGAGATGAGGGGCCGCGACGCCAGGCTACGGTGTTTTTGTTTCACATGATAGGCTTATTAATCACTGTAATGAATCACCAGACAGTCAGCAGAACAGCGAATTCACACGTAAACAAATGAAAGAACACTGACGATAATCTGCAGGATAATGTCTTCTCCCTCTGAGGGAGAGAAGGGAAGGGAGGGAGGGAGGGAGGGAAAGGGAGAGAGAGGAGGGAGGGAGGGAGGGAGGGAGGGAGGGAAAGGGAGAGAGAGGGAGGGAGGGTGGGACACATGAAAGCTTTGCCTTTCAATTTCACTCACTTTGTTCGGTGCCTTTACCACCCTGTTTGTTGTTTATGTGTTTGTTTGTTTGTGTGTTTGTTTGTTTGTTTAAACTATTTGATGACTTGCTTCGTAAAGCTAGTTATGTAACAAAGCAATTACAATGTAATTGATGAGCTAATAGATATGTAAATGATGCAGTAGTGTGTGTACAATGGAGGAAGAATGTAGCTATTCAAGTGTAGCGTATAATTACTAACTCCAGCTGGTGGCCTCTCCAGTACAGGAGTGATGAATTAGATAAATGCTAAATATGGTAATGCAATAGCGTTGTAATATTATAATATAACTCCATACAGTTGCTGTTTTGGCACCGACCTTCGAAGCATGACGTCTCTCTTATGTTGCTGAGACTAACCGGGATAGATAAAAGCAGAAGAAAATGTATATGAAATCATAATCTACACCCACGGAACAGAGGTGCAGGTCTATACGGTGAGCGTATGTGTTTTAACTCACTGTTAGACTTTAATGGATCAGGCTGTCCCCGAATGTTACCGTCATCTTATTGCCTGGATGTTGCTCAAGGACATACAGTACAGAAACTATGTGTGAAGAGAAAAAAACTGGGCCACAACTGCATTATTGAACCAATATATCGTATCTCACGAGCCTAAGAAAAGATTCAAAGGTAACCATTGATGTTGTGTTGTTTTCGCAATTGCGACAATTTATGGATTTCTTTTACTTTGTTGTCTAAATGTTCCCCCAGTTGCTTCATTCAGCTGTTCGGTGTGCTCAGCAACATCAGCTGAAATACTTGTCATAAGAAGCGTGTAGACTAACACCATGTTGACATGAGACAGTTTCCCTGAGCCTTTTATAGCCTCAACTTTCAGAGGAGTGACACGACCGCCGTTCTTTAGACAGTGGACATTTACAACCAACTGAATGCAGTTTGACATTAGGGTTACCACCTTTCTCAATACCAAATATGAGGCCAAAAATGGCCTGCCAATGCACGGGGCGGGTGGTGGGGTTGGTAGGAATTGGCGGATTTAGACTATATATACGCATGAGGGGGCCTGTGATTGGATGAATACACGGGACAAGGGAGGTCCTGTATATTCATACAGCCCAAAATACAGGACATCCCGGATAATACAGGACAGTTGGCAACCCTATTTGACATGCCGGCCTAGTAATGCCAGTCATGGCGCTAGTCATAGAGCTCAACAATGAGGATGGTATGAAGGCCAGTCTTCGATAAAGGATGCTAGTTAGCCTCCTAGCCACTTCCACCATAAAGATGAAGACCAGTCATCGTTAGAGGACACTAGTTAGCCTTCTAGACAGTTCCACAATAATGATGGAGGCCAGTCATCACTAAAGGACACTAGTTAGCCTCCTAGCCACTTCCACAATAAGGATGGAGGCCAGTCATCGCTAAAGGATGCTAGTTAGCCTAGCCACTTCCACAATAAGGATGGAGGCCAGTCATCGCTAAAGGATGCTAGTTAGCCTAGCCACTTCCACAATAAGGATGGAGGCCAGTCATCGCTAAAGGATGCCAGTTAGCCTAGCCACTTCCACAATAAGGATGGAGGCCAGTCATCGCTAAAGGATGCTAGTTAGCCTAGCCACTTCCACAATAAGGATGGAGGCCAGTCATCGCTAAAGGATGCTAGTTAGCCTAGCCACTTCCACAATAAGGATGGAGGCCAGTCATCGCTAAAGGATGCTAGTTAGCCTAGCCACTTCCACAATAATGATGGAGGCCAGTCATCGCTAAAGGATGCTAGTTAGCCTAGCCACTTCCACAATACGGATGGAGGCCGGTCATCGCTAAAGGATGCCAGTTAGCCTAGCCACTTCCACAATAAGGATGGAGGCCAGTCATCGCTAAAGGATGCTAGTTAGCCTAGCCACTTCCACAATAAGGATGGAGGCCAGTCATCGCTAAAGGATGCTAGTTAGCCTAGCCACTTCCACAATAATGATGGAGGCCAGTCATCGCTAAAGGATGCTAGTTAGCCTAGCCACTTCCACAATACAGATGGAGGCCGGTCATCGCTAAAGGATGCCAGTTAGCCTAGCCACTTCCACAATAAGGATGGAGGCCAGTCATCGCTAAAGGATGCCAGTTAGCCTAGCCACTTCCACAATAAGGATGGAGGCCAGTCATCGCTAAAGGATGCCAGTTAGCCTAGCCACTTCCACAATAAGGATGGAGGCCGGTCATCGCTAAAGGATGCTAGTTAGCCTAGCCACTTCCACAATAAGGATGGAGGCCGGTCATCGCTAAAGGATGCTAGTTAGCCTCCTCGCCAGTGTCTGAGAAACCCTATACTGTCGTAGGTGATTATTAACTATATCTTTCCGTTAGCGTGCTAGTGTAGCACCAACCCTGGCTCAATCAAGAGCAGAGTTTGCCGCTTGTTTATTGTGATAAAGTCGGTAAAATGAACAAATGACCCTGCCACCTGGAGCACTTAGAGCCGAGTGTTAAACTCTGGTTATAAAAACCTCTTCCAGCTCTATTGATTTACTGGCAGGGTTTGATTGTACCCCGGGGGCATGGGGGGGTTCGGCTGGGGCCCCTACAGAGCTCTTACTGTTTTACAGTGCTTATTACACCAAACAAATAAATCTTCTACCCATTAATCCCATTGGCCGGGGCCCCTCTCTTGACTGTTACAGCCACAGATAGGACAGAGACAGAGCTGAGGAATCGTACTGGCCTGAGTACCTTGCCCTGCGTGGTAGTTAGGAGTTAGGACCATTGTTTACTCCTTTACTCCACCCCCTCCGTCTATGTATTAGATTAGGGCAGCTCAGACAACTTTGAGTGTTCTCGGGAAGATTTTATTACGGCTGGGGCGAAACGAACAACACATGAGGAAATGATTTGAGCGGGGATTTATCCTGTCTTTGCGAGCGACGGTCATTATTTCAATATCCTGCGAGGCTCTTTTACGAGGCCCCCGCGGTGCGC
>NC_137674.1:29577381-29614881 GCF_963989245.1 Nansenia antarctica | reverse complement strand
CAGTTAATACAGGATGATACTGTGTTTCCTTCTTGATTTGTTATATATACATATAACTCTTTGTGCAATTATAGATTTTTTTCGTTTTTAGCATGACATCTTTATTTAATCAGAACCATTTATCTGACATAACAGGTTTATGTTTACCAATTCCATATGTTAGTTTAGAGGAAATCATGCGTGTTATAGAAAAACTAAATTCTAAAAGAAATGAGTGCAGGTGCAAAAATAAGTGAACCCCAAGTTACATTGGTTAAATCAAGTAGGTAAGTAGAATCAGGTGGGTAAATAATTGGGTACTAATGAACCAATCAAAGGAGAGATCTTTAGGAAAGAGTTTGGCCAGGGCTCTGATGAATAGAGATAAGAAACCTGGTCAGTTTTGTGTTACCCATAAAGGTGAATGCAAAACACACCATGCTGAGAGGGAAGGAGATCTCAGAGGACATCAGGAAGAGGGTAATGAGAGCACATTAGTCTGGGGAAGGCTATAAAATCACCTCAACAAGATTTGAGCTTCATCAGTCCACTGTGAGGCAAATAATTTACAAATGGAGAGCATTTAACTTGACAGCAACTCGGCCTAGAAGTGGACGCCCTTCCAAAATATCCTCATGAGCCACAAGAAAAATAATAAATCAAGGAATACTGTCAGAAAGCCAGACCACCTGGACAAGCCTGAACGTTTCTGGAAGTCTGTTCTGTGGACAGGAGAGTCCAAAATGTACCTTTTTGGTCACAATTAAAACCACTACGTATTGCGAAAACCTAACACTGCCTACCACCAAAAGAACCTTATCCCAACAGTCAAGCATGGTGGTGGGAATGTCAAGATCTGGGGCTGCTTTTCCTCCTCTGGACTTTAACACCTCCACATCATTAAGGAAACCATGAATTCCGAGATATACCAGGAGATTCTTGAACAGAACGTCAAGCCATCAGTCAAAGAGCTAAAGCTGGCCTGAAAATGAGTCTTCTAACAAGACAACGACCCAAAGCATTCAAGCAAATCTACCAAAGAATGGCTCAAGAGAAAGAAGATTTGTGTTTTGGATTGGCCACGTCATAGTTCTGACCTTAATCCATTTGAGATGCTGTGGCAGGACCTGAAGTTAGCAGTTCATGCCAGACACCCCTCAAACCTCACTCAATTGGCTGAGTTCTGTAAGGAGGAGTGGGCAAAAATCCCTCAAAACAGATGTCAGAGACTGATTAGTGGCTATACGAGATGTTTACCTCAAGTTATTTCTGCTAATGGAAGTGGCACAAGCTATTGACTGAAGAGGTTCACATATTTTTGCACACATGAAATCAGAGTTTTTGTTAAATAAAGCACTTTCATTAAATATACAATATCATACATATTGTGTGTGTCCTTTATTTGGAATGTCTTTATTACGAATTGGGGTCTAGATAAAGATTTTTTAAAGTTCATTTTAAGATTTATACAAAGGGGCATGTAAGTAGAGTAGCACACTAAGGTGCATGCCATATCATTGTAAGATCCCTGGTTCGATTCCAGCCATCGACATCGTCCTGCATGTCATCCCCACTCTCTCTCACCCATCATTCCTGTCAATCTCTACTGTCTCTATCCCAATAAAGCTGCAATGTCCTAAAAACATATTAACATATATATATATATATAAATATATACATATATATATATATATAGTAGCATACATAAATAATGACCATCTCTGTAGGGTTCACAAACTTTCGAGCAGCACTGTATATACAGTATATATAATAGATGTTGTTTGCTTTCTCACTTTTCATGCATTCTCTCTTATTTATACTTCAAACTTTGTTGCTTTGCTTATAAGTTTTTTGTTTATTTTAGCTGCATTTCTTTTCAGCTTTCATCCTATTTCAGGTGAACCCAAAAGTTTAAATATAAAAATAATGGAATAATATCAACAGTTGTTGACTTGGCCTTCAGTGTTCTCACTGTTATACATTACAACACAGGGGGGACTGGTGAGGGTAGAAATCGAAGGACGGGCTCATTGTAATGCATGGAACGGAAAGAGGAACGCTACCAAACACAGGCTTATCGTAACAGAATGAGGTACGGCCCCAAACACCTTTCCATGCATTACAATGAGTCGGCCTCCGATTTCTACCTCTGCCAGCCTCCCCTGTGTACCAGAAAACCACCCTCCGTTCTTCTGCTCGGTCAGTTTCAGTCTGCATCTTCGGGGAGCGGTATTCAGCCGGGGGATCGTATGGGCCCGCGTTCATCCTCCACATCCAGAGGGGATTTGAAAGATTCATCTCCACCTTTCCGCTGGGATGTATGTAATTTGGTTTGACAAACACACTCCCCCCCCTGCAGGCTGCATCTCCTTCATTAATAGTTGACAGCATGCCTGGCACCGCGGCAACAGAGACATGTAGCCATGGAGACTTGTGACGGCCGGTGAAGGGGAAACAGGAAAGTGACCCAGATATTAAAATATATATATACCGGTATATATATTATTTTTTTACCCAGATGCTTTTAACACTGAGCAGCACCTGTGATACAATATTAAACTCTGAGTTACCATGGCGGTGCAGCCGAACAGCCATTACAACAGAGCGCACACACACACACACACACACACACACACACGCACACACACACACACACACACACACACACACACACAGTCACAGCTAGACGATCACAGATAGGATTCTCCTCTCGGCCCAGCGAACACTGTTTGGATAGAAGCTGAAATATTCAGAGCACCCAGGGGGATGTTTGGAAAGCATTTTCCAAGGAAATAATTGAAATTCCCACACATATATATACTGTTATTTTTTCACAGTTTATTGCGTGAATAATATAACCAATGCGCCGTATTGGTTTGATATTCACAGTGTCAGGGAACAAGCTTTACGAGAGATAAAGCCAAAAAGACTGGAGCTGCTTTCAGCCTTGACTGGAGACTGAAGAGTTGATCACGGTGCTAAAACACTTTTGTTTTAACTGCTCCGTGACAGACAGTTGAACACAAACACTGCGGAGAAAAAAAACACTGAGAGGAAACTAGCCTGCGTTCTACTGTATGCTAGTCATCCTGATTCCCGCTCTGCATAACTGGCTCCATGGCCTGAAGACGGGTCAAAGCTGCCTCATGCATATATAAGCCAACATGCCCTGGGCTAAGATTTTACCAGGGAGGAAGAGGCACCGGGGCTTTTCTCTGTGAACACAAACACCCCTGCTGCCCATCCAAGGCTGAGAGATATGAGGAGACATGAGCAAGAAGATCTGACCCGACCCCCCTCCATCCTAACACACACACACACACACACACACACACACTCAAACACCCACCCACCCATACGCACACTCAAACACACACACTCAAACACCCACCCACACGCACACACTCAAACACACACACACAGACACACACACACACACACACCCCCACACACACACGCTCACACCCCTCCCCAACTAACACAGCTTCACTGGCTCGCCTCCCACAGCCCCCCTGTGTTCACTCTTCCATGCCACAGCTTAGCTTCCTTCCCGCTGACCTAAACAATGCCGACTGCCTCCCATCCCAGCCGGCGCGTCGAGGCGGCTGACTGGCTGACATCACCCTGCCGGTCCGAGTCCAGACAGGTGACACTTGACGGACATGTAATTGCCGGAGGAGCTCAACTGACAGGTGGAGGAGTCTCAGAGACACCTGATATGAACCTCCCGGAGAAGAGCTGTCAGAATAGGGCGATTACACCTTTAAGTAGCTCCATCAGTGTTGTGTTGTTTTGATTCTCTCTCTCCCTCTCTCTCTCTCTCTCTCGTAGAGGAGGAGGAGGAGGAAGAAGAAGAGTATTATTATTACACACTTATGAATGATTTATTCACGTCCAAATTGTTTTTTTTCCGAAGTGATTTACACAACATGGGAAATAGGAACGGAGGTCAAGTGTCCAATAAGAGGCCCCCCCTTAGTTAATGCGTCCAGATGTACGTGCCATATAACGCTCCCAGGCATGACTCATAAGGTTTAACCATTATCAGAGGCGGCGGTCGTAAACGGCGAGCGGCGAAGGCAGTGAGGTAGTGAGCGGCGTGGCGTGATAGCTTTCTCTCTCCCAGGTCACCCCAGGTGAGGTGGCAGCGGAGAGGGGAGATAGCAGCAGCAGCAGCAGGAGCAGCACTCGCCCCCTATAAAACACAGGAAGGGAGATCAACATAGCTATGCTGATTAGGAGTGAGTGTGGGTGTGAGTGTGTGTGGGGGGGGGGGGGGGCGGGGGGTGTGTGTGTGGGGGGGTTATGGTGCAATCATAGGGGTGGAACTGGAGGATGTGGGAAGTGCGTGCGTGTGTGTGTGTGTGTGTTTGTATGCGGGTGTGTACAGTGTGTGTGCATGTGGGCGCATGCGCATGTGCCCGTGTATGTGTGTGTGTGTGTGAAGTGAAGGATACATTATATGGGGGGAATGTAATGCATATCCATGTGCCCCTTCTGTCAGTGCAGAGCACACACACACACACATTCACACACGCACACGCACACACACACACACACACACACACACACACACACACACACACACCTACACATACAATACCGTCTGCACACCTGCCCATCATTCAACATGCCTGTTCTCTTCCCTGTACAGCTGCATATAGAAAGTAAAATAATCACTTAACCCCCCCCCCTCTCCCCCCAAAGGCTGATAGGAGGGGAGATGTTTATGTACCAGATATTCACTCCTCTTTTTTTCCCAGACAACCTTGTGTTATTGGACTAAATTCAGGGAGGGAGAGACACTGCAGCTTGGGATATGACCTCAATTGCCCCGGCAGACTCTCTCAACACATGCGCGAGAGAGAAGAAAAGGAAAAAAAAGAAAGAAAGATAAATCGACAGAATCTTTGTATCATCGTGTATAGACTTGGTGTAGAGATTTAGCGATGATACGGGTCTCTAGTTCTAGCTGCATTACCCCCCCCCCCACTCCAGCTTAGAGCTCAGCAGCTCAGTTTAGTGGGGGGGGGGGGATCAGTGGGGGGGTTTCAGTAATAATTGGGGTCCCTTTCATCTTGCCTGCCAAAAGGCGCAGCGAGAAACAAGGGAGCGATCACACTTCCTCCCCATATTTCCTGGCCTCAGACAAAGCAAGGCCTGTATGCCTGCCTGCCTGCCTGCCTGTCTGCTTGCTTGCTTGCCTGCCTGCCTGCCTGTCCGCTTGCTTGCTTGCTTGCTTGCCTGTCTGTCTGTCTGTCTGCCTGCGTGCCAGCCTGCTTGCCTGTCCGTCTGTGTCTGCTTGCCTGCCTGCCTGTCTGTCTGCCTGTCTGCCTGTGTCTGCTTGCCTGCCTGCCTGCTTGCCTGCTGTCTGCTTGCCTGTCTGTCTGCCTGCCTGCCTGCCTGCTTGCCTGTCTGCCTGCTTGCCTGTCTGTCTGTCTTTATGTCTGTCTGTCTGCCTGCCTGCCTGCTGCCGAAGATGATGTATTTCTGATCAAAGAGTGTGTAGCTGTCAGCCGCCCCAGCCCGACTCAGCCAACCTGATTGCTCCTGGATAGATGTGTGTTCCCTTTGATCAGAGGACATACTGACTGCAGGCTCTTTTTATGCAGAGGAAATAAAGGGGAGGGGGATGAGAATCCGCCCCGGCGTTCTGTTGTGTTGGAGGCGTACCAGCGTTGTGTTCCTGGGGGTTGAGGGAGGATATATCCACCCCCCCCCCACCCCACCCGCCAGGGGATCTTTCGGTCGGTTTGCTCGTAATTATGATACAGCACAGAGTGATATTTGCTGTAATTACCACTAATTAGATGACGTTGTCTGCTCGGTGACTTGTTGCTGTTGTGGTCAGCAACCTCTGTCTAGTTTTTTTTATTATTATTTATTTATTTATTTGTATGCATAACTCTTGATTAGCGGATAACAATTGCGCGTCTAATGATCGCCAGACTCATTAGCGGGAAGGCGTGTGATAACGAATGTCTTCTCTGATACTGTAACAAAGACATCTTCTCATTACGCTGACGTTAAGGTCTACACACATCAGCCCATAGCAAAGTGTAACTGAAATGTATTTGGACATTAAACTATTAACTATTAAAAGCTTAATTGTGTCATAATATATTGATACAAATTGGAGCCTGGAAGGAAACAACAAGAGCAAAAGCACTAACATTGTATTAACGTCGTACAATATGGATGTCCTGCGTCTGCATGAAGGTTGTACAGGCCATCACTGAGTCCCCCGGTGCCACCCTCCATGTTCTTTGCATCAGCTGACTAGAACATTCTGTCCAGCGGGCTTTTACTTAAGTACACATGTTTCCTTGCCTCTATAATGTAAAACACACAATACTTTTTAATGTCTCGGACGCACACACACACACACACACCCCGACACCCACACACACTCACACACTCACACACCCACACACACACACAGACACACACAGACACACACTGGTGTTGGTTACGAGAGCCATGTCATGAACACGTTGTCAGGAGACTTGAGATTGCAGGATTTGCCCGGTGGGTCACACTAGTCGGCTGTGTGCGTCGGTCTGTGGAGACATAAAACGTAAAGCACAGAACACAGCTAATAGTAGAATCCATCTATCCGGCTGAATTAAAATTAAAACTTAACAACGTCTCCCCTCATACTTAGGGAGTTGTCTAGATAGCATCTACACTACATGGATGTCTCCCCTCATACTTAGGGACTGTCTAGATAGCATCTACACTAGATGAATCCATATTTAATTAGCGTTGGCCCCCCCTGTAGAGACCTCATGTACGTACGGTGCAAACACAAAGAGAAAAGTGACGTCGTTAAAGGAACAATCCGCTTGCGTTCCCCCCCTGTGCATGCTGGGATGGGTTCAGGTCACAGCTTTCAAGGGACATCATCCCTTCGCTGTTTCCCCTGTCTCTGCTGTCTCCTCTGTCGTGTAGAACATTAAAATCTACATCTTAAGGCCTGTCTCCTGCAGCGAGACTTCAAAAGCCAAGGTTAATTTATGGATGCAAATAACTTATGTCTGTTTTTTATTTTTCCTTCATTTCTATTATTTATTTATTTTGGGGGCGGGTTGGGAGGGGGTATTTCTTTGATTTCAGTGGTAATGTATGACAGGTGCTATTTCTAGGGGCCTGAGAGAGACTCGTACTGTATAGAACTACTCTGAAACGGGTTACAGAACAATAAGAGTGGTGACACAAGGCGTGATTAACATATCTGACGGCTGCATTTGGGTCAAACAGTGATGGGAAATCCAGGTCATTTCTGACAGCTGATGAGAACAGAAATCATTGTGGCATAGATGGTGGGAGTAGTTATGTATTTATGAGTTCGGATGAGGGGACCTCTGGGTAACAGCAGAGGATAGGAGATGTGGAAAGAGAGATGGAGAGGGCAGAGAGAGAGAGAGAACAGAGAGAGAGAGGGGGAGAGAGAGCAGAGAGAGGGATAGAAAGAGCTGAGCGAGGGAGAGAGAGAGAGAGAGACAGAGCAGAGAGAGAGAGAGAGAGAGAGCAGAGAGTTCAGGAGTGCCGTCGTGGCCCTGTAATGACAGCTTATTTCCCTGCGAGGGTGTTTTTCTCTGAGCTTTGTGTTGTGGCACCATCCTATTGTACCTGCCAGAGTAGTCTTCAATGGCTGGAACAGGAGGGCTGGTGGTGGTAGAAGTCGGAGGACAGGATCATTGTAGTGCACGGAACAGGATGAGGAATGCTATCATAACACAATACGTGCATATATTGCAGCTAGATTACTTTTCCTGCTACGACCGGTGGATTGATGATTCACTTACTTAGTCAAATGTATTTGTTGTAAGTCGCTTTGGAATAAGTCTTCTGCTGAATGCCAAAAATGTCAAAACCAAAAAACAGTGAACAAACAGTGAAGACTGTGGCCTGGGGTTGTCCAGTGGTCTAGCTCCGCGGTCAACAGTGCACACATGCCAATGTTGGCATGGGTTCGAATCAGGCCCATGCCCTCTCTCCTTACTTTCCTGTCTGTCTTCACTATATTATCTGTCCAATAAAATGGAAAATATGAGTGGGACAGCCCCAAAAACAAACAAACAGGAAGGCTAAGCAGGGAATAAATGCTAAATGGACTGCACTTATATAGCGCCTTTATCCAAAGCGCTTTACGACGGCCTCTCATTCACCCATTCACACACATTCACACACCAATGGCGGCAAGCTAACATGCAAGGCGCCGGGCCGCTCACTGGGAGCAATTTGGGGTTCAGTGTCTTGCCCAAGGACACTTCGACATGTGGCCAGCCGGGGCTCGAACCGCCGATCTGCCAACCTTGCGATTATTAGACGGCGGCTCTTTTTTTTTTTTTTTTCCATCTTTTATTATAAAAATATTCTTTTAAATACAATCATAGCTATACATATTCATACATGTTCATTTTATAGCCTTCATTGTATTCTAATTCAAATAAAATAAATTAAAAACCAATAAATAAAAACAAAACACACCCATACCATTTTGGTATGAGATGCATCCATCTATTATTCCGTCAGTCCTTCATAAAAAATAACCCTTTAACATAAATCAATAACAAATGAATGCAACACAAAAAACATCTTCAAAAATCTAAATCAAACTCCAACCCTCCATCCACCCCCACCCTTATAAACCCACAATCCCTAATAAACAACTTCTCAAAATCTTTTTTCCCTGTCTTGTGCATCAGTCCCACATTCTTCCTGACCAATCCCTCAAAGACTTTCCACACCGTTATCCACTTTCCCTCAAATCTTGCTAAATTTCTCCTCAAATAAATTGCATACCTAGCCTGTGATAATACATAATTTAAACACCATATATTCACTCCCCTCCTCTTTCCCTCCACCCCAAAAACCACCATCCTCCTCCACTCCTGCATCCCCACCACCTCCACCCCCCAATGCTTCTTCACTAGTCCTTTCAACCTTTCTTTGAATCCCTTCATTTCTCTACATTCAAAAAGCATGTGCATTAAGTTCTCATCCTGTATCCCACACACATCACACTCCCTCGAAACTGTTCTGTCTACCTGATGCAACACCACCTTAGTATAAACCCTGTTATGCCTGAGCATAAAATCAAAATGTGTACATTCTAAACTATTATATATTAAAAATAAATTCCTTCATATGTTCTTCACCTCCAATCCTGGGAACACCTGCCTCCACACCTTCTCTGCCGCAGGCTCCTTCACTCTGCTCTCCAACAGTGCCCAGTAGCACTCCTTCACCTTAACAGCTGAGAAGTCCCGCACTGTTTCCCCTTTCCCTAGTCTTAACCTAGGTAACTCTGTTTGCTCCTTTCCTCTTAACTCCCTATCTAACCTACTCATCCACTCCCCTGGTATACTCTGCTTTATTTTATTATACATGCTCACTATTTCTCCCCTTCTCATCTCCTCATCTGTTTCCCTAACAACTTCTATAATTGCCTGCTCTGATAGGAACCCTGGCACTACCTCATACCTAAAATCCCTTACTCTAATCAGTCCTGCCCTCCAGAAACTCCTAGATTCTAACATTTTCCCCTCTCTTCTTATTACAGGGTTCAATAAAACTGGAACATTTAGTATCTCCCCTCTCTTCTCACACTCATATCCTACCTCAGGCAAAAAACTACCCCAGGCTTTAAACACCTCTTTATAGAATTCCGGCACCCTATCATACATCCGTGCTTTAAAGCACATCAACAACCCATAATCCCCACACCCCCCCACATCTATGTACCCATTCCCTAAAGTATCCTTTCCATCCATGTCCTTCCTCCCCATACAAAAACCTTTTGACTGTTCTGACTCTCATTGCCCTAATCTTTACTTCCAAATCTACCAGTTTCAACCCTCCTTTGTCATAATCTGCTACTAATACATCATACGCTATTTTAACCCCCTTTCCTCTCCACAAAAAATCTGACACTAACATCCTGGTTTCTTTTAGAACCCACTCTGGTACATTCAATACTCCTAATACATAAACATATTTTGACATTAACAGTGCATTAACAATTACAACTTTTCCCTTCAGTTTCATGTTCCTTTGCTTCCAATAATTCAATGTTGTTCTTATTTTATTCAAAACCCCTGTCCATGTGTAATCAACAGCCTCCCTGTCATCCTCTCCAAGATATATCCCCAACACTTTTATCATCCCCTTTACAATTTTCAAATCAAAAACACAATTGTCTGTATTCACTCCCCCTATACACAACATTTCAGACTTGTCAACATTCACTTTTGCACCAGAAGCCTTTCCATATATGTTTACACACCCCATTATTTTGTTCACACTATTTACATCCCTGACAGTACATGTCGTGTCATCTGCATATTGATGTATTATGCTAACTCCTCCCCCCGGCATATTTATTCCCTTAATTTCTTTCTCCTGCTTAATATAAGCTGCCAATGGCTCCACAGATATGCTATATAGCAATGCTGACAGTGGACACCCTTGTCTTATTGATCTCCCCAAAGGGAAGGAGTCAGTCAATAATCCATCTATCTTTACTTTACTTCTTGCATTCTTATATAATAATTCAATCCAATCCCTCATAACAGTCCCAATCCCAAAATGTTCCATTGTTTTCAATAAAAAAACATGTTCCACCCTGTCAAAAGCCTTATTTAAATCCAAAGATAACAATAAACCCCCTTCCTCCCTCATGTCCTTCACAACATGTCCTTAATGTGCACATATTCTCTGCCACATCCCTCCCTGGGACTCCATAGGCCTGGGTAGGTGCAATCATGTTTTTCATTACTTTATTCAATCTATTTGCTAATACTTTTGCTATGGTTTTATAATCACAATTAAGTAATGATAATGCTCTATAATTCTGTAATTTGTTCCTGTCCCCTTTACCCTTATACAATAAAGTGAGCACCCCCAAACCCATAGAGTCCGGCACCACCCTTTTATTCCCCATACACATATACACTCTGCACAATATAGGGGCCAGGATGTCAACAAAAGCTTTATAAAATTCAGCCGTCAACCCATCCGAACCCGGACTCTTATTTGGGTTTAACCCCATGATGGCTGTCTTAACCTCCTCCACCCTTAGGTCTGCATCACACATTTTCCCTTCTTCTTCTGTCACCCTAGCTTCCACTGCTTCTAATACTTTATTCATACATTCCTCATTCACACCCCCAGATGTATATAGGTCTGTATAAAATGACTGCACAGTATCCATTATTCCCACTAAGTCTGTTATTATTTCACCTTTATCATTCTCTAATTCCTTAATTTTCCCTTTCTCTTTCTGTCTCTTCTCTAAACCTAAAAAGAATGCTGTACTCCTTTCTCCCTCAACCACATACCTTGCCCTACTCCTAACTAAAGCACCTTCACACTTTCTCTTCTCTAGCTCCCTCAAATCTTCCCTCACTCTCAAATACTCTGTTAAATCATGCCCTGGAATATTATCAACTCTCTCCTGTTCTATTGCTAACCTTTTCTGCAAATCTCTTTCCTCCCTCACCCTCTCTTTCCCTCTCCGTTTTGCGAATGCTATTATTACAGCTTTTAATTTATCCTTCATCCCTTCCCACCACACACACACATCACTCTCATACATCTGGTCTTCCATAGCAACACTCACACACTCTCTTACTATCACCCCAAAACGTATATCTTCCAGTAAACTTGCATTAAAGCACCATGTCCCTCCTCTTCCCCCTACGTTCCTCGCACCTAGCTGGAAAGACTGAGCATCGTGGTCACTAAAGGCCATAAACCGATACTCAACCCTTCCAACCAGGTGCCTCACCTCCCTCTTCACTAAACACAAATCGATCCTTGATTGTCTCAAAACCCCCATCACCATTTGTCTCCTTGAAAAAACCTGTGCATCAGGGTGCCCCTCCCTCCATATATCCACCATTCCTCTTGTGCGCATCATTTCTAATAATACTGGGCGTGACGGATCATTCCTAAATTTCACCCCCCTTGTTACATCTAACCTGTCCACCACCACATTATAATCCCCAACCATAATACAATTCCCAACACATTTCTCTTTCAAAGATTCAAAAAAAACGTTCCTATATTTGTCCACATTTGGTGCATATATACAATACAGTGCATACTCTATCCCTTGATATTCAAACCCCACTCCCACCACTCTTCCCTCATTGTCATTCATTATATTCCTTACATTGTTCACCACCCCATTCTTTACCAAAATAGCCACCCCACAAGCATACACAGTTCCATTACTCACATAAACTTGTCCATTCCACCTCCTTCTTACATCTTCCATTATGTCCTCTGTCCAATGCGTCTCTTGGAGGCATATAATCTCCTCTTTGTATGCTGCCAACACAAGCTCCATCTTCTTCCTATCCCTGAGTCCATTTGTGTTGACAGCAACAACCCTGACCATCGTCAAGATTACAAAAAAAAGGATCATGTACACCGCCATGTCATTTTCCTACCTTGGTCTTCTTCCCTTGTGCACCTTTTGCACCCCTTCCTGATCTTGTCCTCACCCTCTGTACATCTGCATATAGTCCTTCATCTGAACCTTTTCTTTTCCCCACGCCCTCTGTTGAAGGCCCTGCCTCATCCATCTCTCCATCCCTCACTGCGTTGTCGAGGCTGGCTCCAATCTCCTCTCTCTCTTTACCCTCCACTTCCACCGGACCAGGCCCCTCCGCTCCTCCCTCCACTTCCGGCTCCATCTGGGTCTCCTCCACCACCTCAGCTTGTCCTCCTCCTTCCGTCACGTCTTCATGGCTCCTTTCCCCACCTTCTCCTTGTGTCTCCACCTCTTCCTCCTCCACCACCTCCTCCTCTCTCTCCATCTCCTCTTCTTCGTCCCCCTCCACCTCCACCTCCACCACCTCCTCCTCCACCTCCACCTCCTCCTCCTCCTCCTCCTTCTCCTTCTCCTTCTCCTTCTCCTCCTCCTCCTCCTCATCACTGCTCACTCTCTCTCCTCCATCATATCTCCTTCCCATGCATTCACGTGCATAATGTCCTTGTTTATTGCACTTATAACACACGAACTCCGGGCATTCTCTTATAACATGTCCTGGCTTAATACACAGCCTACACACCCTTACTTGTTTGTCATGAATAACCCTAAAGTGATCCACTCCAACCAGTGTCTCAAACTTGGTCGAATATGGTAACGACCTCACCTCTTCGGTGAACTTCACCTTCATGTATCTCGTCCCGTCTGCTATGTCCGTTCCCGGCCACGTCTTTCTCTTAATCGGTGACACCGCCTTCACCCCCCACGACTCCAGCCTGTACCTGATCACGTCATCCTTCAGATATACCGGGAGATTCAAAAACGAGACCACCATTTCATCCACCGCCAAGTCCTTTCCCATTATTCTCACATCTTTTATCATGAAACCATCCGTGAGCTTGTCCTTCCCTCTCCTCGATGCCAGCGTAATCTCATATTTTCGGTCTCCTTTATCCCGACAGCCCTCCACATTTCCACACACCTCCTTTATTCCTCGTAACATTTCCATCATAGTGATATTGCTTCCCTGCTCCAGTCGCACTTCCACCGTTAAACTTGCGTCGTACCGTTTGTCCGTGTTGCTTTCCTCGTCGTCCATTCCGTTCGCTGTATTCGTTGCCATGCCGTCCGTCCTTAGAAGCCCCCGATCAGCACGAAGCTGTCGGGGTACTCAAAACCCTAAACTCACTTAAATATAGATGTTATTATAAAGTTCTCTTGTTGTTTGTCAAAAACACGCTCAAACTTTTCTCAGACCAAACGCACCTGTTCTCCTTCCGCTCATGCGCATAGACGGCGGCTCTACCTCCTGCGCCACAGCCGCCCCTCATAAAGGGAAGTGAGGGTACAGAAAGCCGGCGATAAGTCTGTGATGAGGAGGCACAGTGGACGGCCGGAGGGAGACATCTAGGGACCGCTCTGCGACCCCCGTCTGTAACACCTAACCCTAACCCTGGATGTAGAGTGTTCGGTGGGAGATTGACTTATTCTGGTCTAGGGGATAGTTAGTGAGTTGGACTGGTTAACGGAAGGTCATGAGTTCGAAATCCCACCTGGGAAAACCACCACTAGTGTGCCCTTGAGTAAGGCACTTAGCCCTATAAATTACTCCTGGGAGTAATATCCCTGTAATCTCTAATTGTAAATCGTTTTGGATTAAAAGCGTCTACTAAGTGGTAAATTATTATTGATACTAACCATAGATAACCAAACGCTCTCCCTGATGGCAGCAGGAAATTAATATGGTCGCACGTTCATATTCCATGTCTTCATACCCAACTTGTATCCCAAACCACATTATTGTATTAGCCATAAACAAAACAGTAGCCGCTGAATCCCTGAGTCCCATCACACACCACAATGGTTCACTGGCGTCTAATAGACAGCAGTGATGTCGCTCTATTCAAATACCCTATACATCTTCGAATCAAAGCCACCTCCTCCCTCCTCCTCCTCCTCCTCCTCCTCCTCTCCCCCACGCCCCCGCTCTTCCCAGCACCCCTCCGCCCCCCTCTGTCGATCCACCATGACATTTGTGACGGGAGAAACTGGTGCGCTATATGCCTGTCTCCTGTGCTGCTGGGCCATGTAAGGTTTAATGAGCACCTTTTGTGGCGTTGCATGAATAATGTATGTATGTACTACCGTGCTGCAAGGCGCCTATGGTGCATCTGTCTTGTCTTGAGGAGATCGGACAGAACTCATGTGACGCGAACCGGTGGAAATTAAAAGCCTGAGGGTGGGGTAGGAGACGGGGGGGAGGGGGGGGGGGATTGGGAGGGGGTAGGTGGAAGGAGGAAGTTGAAGGCGGTTCCATTAATGTGAATGCGTTCCCTGCGCCAGTTCCACTACGGAACATTCTAGAACGCACCAGGAGACAAAACACAGCGGCTGCGTTCGTAAATTCGCTCTGGAATGTGATCGCCACTCATGGAATGCCTCTTGTCCAATCAAATGACTCGATCCCTTTATGACGTCGAACCCAGTGTACGCTCCGGCGCTCTAAGAAAGAATTTCACGAACGCAGCCGTAAAACATTCTCTCACTAAGGGACATTCTAGAATCCCGCCAGGGCATTCTCTCTCTCTCTCACTCGCTCCTTGCAGAAAGGAAGGAACGGAACATGCGGTGGCATTGTGACACGGGGGATGGAGTTCCTGGACGTTCTGGTTCCGAAGGAGAAGACAGGACAGTCGGTCCTCAAGTGGACAGACGGATTCTTCTTCTCGGGATCTGAGGACACTTCTGTGGATGTGATTAAGCTGTGGGTTAGAAGGAGATGTACAGATGGAGAACAGGAGGCTAAGGGTTCTACAGTGGGACGTATAAACACGTCTTATATGTAAAGACACTGATCTGGTTCATGTTCTGAAAGTGTGCTGTGGGAGGCGTATCAAATATCGACACAGTCTGCATTTTTTTCACACCCACAGTAGTTTCCACACACACATAGTTTAGCGGCAACAGCAGCGAGGGAGAGAGACATACTCTGGTTGACGACAGACATTTCAAACAGATCCTCAAAGCTCGTCTTATCAGTGTCGGCCTGACAACGGTTCATCTCCATTTTTTTACGAAGGTTTTAAACCTCAGGGTTACCGTCAACTGCCACTGAATGCTTATAATTTTTCCCACCTCAGAATACGAGCCGAGAACCTTCTAGAGAGTTTTTAAAGCCTCTAACCTCTTTGATCATGTACGTACAGCTGTCCCTCCCCTTCTCCCCCGGTCCTTGTCCTCCTCCTCCCCACCACCCCCCCTCCCCCACCAACCCACCCTTCACCCAGATCCCTCTTCCCCCCCCCCCCAAAAAAAAACACCCTTCATCCAGACCCCTCACCCCCCCCCCCCCCCAGACCCTCCTGTCACACAGCCCTCCGCCACACCACGCCACTCGCCAGGCTAAATTAGAAATCTCCGGAGTGATAGCTGCAGCTTGGCCTCCGCCACAGCCCCCCATTCAGAACACTGGCAGGGGTCTCTATCTGGCAGGAGCCTCTATCTTCAGAAGAGATCTGCTCTCTCTTCTGTTGAATAAGCAATGGAGCGTCCTCCTCTGGCCTGGCCTGTGTGACCCCCCCACCCCCACCCTCTCCTCCTCTTCCCCAACCCTTGTCTTCTCCTCCACAGATTGCAAGCCCCCCGCCCCAGCCCGCCCATACCCCCCGCCCCCGCGCGTCCCCATACTCGCGCCCACCTCCGCCTACTCCCCCCCCCCCCCCATCTTCATGGACATCAACAGAGTCTACGGGGGCGCACAATAGGAGGCTGCAGCTTACTGGTCTGGTGATGGATGCATTTTCATAGGCCCATCTCTGTTATCTTGGTGAAACAGGCCTCAGGCTCCCATTCACTCAGGCTTTACAGCTTTTTTCTCTGCCTTTCTCTAGCCCCCCCCCCCCCCCCCGCCCTCAACCCCCCCCTCCTCCTCTCTCTCTTACCCTATCCCTACTCCCCCCCCCCCGCCCCCCCCACTACCTCCCCATCCCCACCACCAACAACCATTTCCGAAGGTCACTCATTAATACTCCTGAGCATTAATGCTGACCTTTGACCTCTGGCTTGAAAGCTTGGGTCGGGTCTCTCTCTCCGATATTGAGCACCTCAAGTCCCTCGTCCCCAGCCCCCCCCGCCCTCCTCACCCCGGGCTGAGTTGTGGGACTCTGCTATCCAAGGTCAAGGACTGAGTGACACAGAGGCCCCCCAAAACAAAGGGAGGGGCCCCTCTCTCCCTCCCCCTCATCTCCATAGACAGCCTACGGCGTGTCCGTCTGTCCATTGATTGGCCATGCAGCACATCTCCAAGTCAATCAATGCCATTGATGTGAGAGTCCATAGCGGAAGATAGATAGATGATGTCAACGCTCACGTCCCCATGGAGAACCCCAAATTGTGGTTTGTCAAACAGATTTTATGGACGAGTATCAGAGAGAGAATGCGTTATATCTAAATGCTGCATTGAGAGTTTTACACACCAGGATACAGATGTATATTTCTTGTTTCTATCGGCACGCAAGTAAAGTCAAATAAAAAACAGACTCTGTTGAAAACGCTCGCTTGTCCAAACCAAGGAGAGAAATCGCAAATTGTATGCAAAGCTGAGGACACAGACCACCTAGGCTCTTTCAAGCAAAGCAAACAAGATTATGTCTTACTTATTAGTGGCCCCTTAGCAAAAGCCTTGGACGATGACTTTGGAACCAGTAGACAGGACTGCTTAAACTAATCTTTATTTTCCATCACACCGTTTTGTGAAACCTTGGATCCCTTCACGTCACACACAGGGATTGCGGTTGGGAAATCCCTTAACAATAAGCCTCTTCATTCCTGCCCACGCTGCAGTTTCGTCTCGTCGGCTCGTCGTTCCACCAGTAGTAGTGTGATGTATCACATATCTCTCTGCTTTTCCTGTGTGGCTCTTTTCTCTGGCCCGGGGGGTCACAGGGTTGAAAAAAAGCAGACCCCCATTCTGAGTCTGACAGGGTCTTGGAAGTCTTGAACCCAAGGCCCCTCCACCCCGACCCTCCTACACACACACACACACACACACACACACACACACACACAGACAAACACACACCCACAGAAAACACACACACACACACATGCGCACACACACACTCACACACACCCACACAGACAAACACCCACACCCAAACCCACATGCACACACACACACACCCCCCCCCACACACACACACACACAGCCCAATAGCCGTGGCTTGACAAAGGTGCAGTTTGTTACAACCTTTGAAAAAAAAGAAAGAAAAATACAACAGGGAAGGTTAGACGGTGACCTGTGACCTCTTAAGCCCTCTGAGATGAAAAGGCCGGGTTTCAATTTCTACCAGACCAAGAGGAAGAAGACTTCAGCCCACGAGGACAAGAGCTTCAAAGCTCAGCAGAAATTTTAATCAGTGCTAAATTACGTTGTGTGCACCGTCTACACTCTCGCGTGTGAAGACCAGAGGTTCCATATCTGAAGAGACGAAGACACAGACAAAAATAGAGTGCATTATGTGGGGGGGGGGGGGAGGTTTACACCCTGACCTTCTTGCGGTAGCATCCTTATGAAATCGTAAAGAAAAAAAACCTAGATGACTTTGTCAAAGCATCAGTTCTAAGAAAGGTAGAAGTGATAGAGTGGGGGGTGGGGGGGGTAGGGGTGGGGTGGGGGGTTGCGGGGGCGGGGGCTAATGGGGTTGCTTCTATCTGCCGTCCTAAATCATGCAAGCCAGTGTCAAACGCCGATACCGCGCTGTTGCTTGAGACAGCGTTCCTTCTCATCAAAACATATCTATCATTTACAACGCCGGCGAGGGCGTGCAGAACACACGAGAAGCACCGCGCGGAGCGCCCTCTCCGCCATTCACCAAACATTTGATCAAATCTTACAAAAGCCCCGTGCTTAACATTTAAAGCCTCAGTCATGCAGCCTAATGGTCCAGGGCAGAAGTAAGCTATTCAAGGGGTCAATTGTATTATTAAGATTAATGGAAAGGAGCAATAGGGGACGTCATATCTGTATAGTTCTGCTCCAGTCTGAGTGCGGGTGAGGCATATTAAAGAGCAGTGACTGAGGCAGGCCACTTAGCTTATCGGCGTAAGTGGCTTATAGATGTTTTTCTGGGACACTCTACCCTACTGTAGCTGTATTTTTCATCATTTCATTTTTCATCGACTGATCAACTTACCTCCCCCCACACCGCGGTATATATCATAGAATGGGTGATATCAGGCACTTATAGCACTGCTTTTAGGTTGGTGTGGAGTGGATTTGGTAATCCTTCATTTTACAAGCCCTGTTTCAGCCGCTGTGGTGTTTACCCAGTATTTACGAAGTAACCAGTTGGTAATGACAGCAGTGGAGGCTGGTGGAGGCAGAAATTGGAGGACGGGCTCGTTGTAACGCATTGAATGGAATGACAACAACGTGCTTGATACCGTTCCTCATTTCATCCCATGCTTTACAATAAGCCAGTCCTCCGATTTCTGTCTCCACCGGCGTCCTACTGAACTGTGGTAACCAGTAACCATTATGGGTTGGGTGGAGGTAATAGGGGTGGGGTGGAGGTAGTATGGGTGGGGTGGAGGTAGTATGGGTGGGGTGGAGGTAGTATGGGTGGGGTGGAGGTAGTATGGGTGGGGTGGAGGTAGTATGGGTGGGGTGGAGGTAATAGGGGGTGGGTTGGAGGTAATAGGGGTGGGGTAGAGGTGACAGAGGCCCAGGTAGAGGTAGTATGGGTCCCCACTCTAGATCCATCACTTAATCAACCTTACCCCATCCTTGCTGATGTCGCTGGTAATTCCTTTGACGCTCCTAATCTGACCATAATCCCGTTTGGCCAACGATTTGGATCAGATGGGGAGAGGGAGGAATAGAGAGAGGGGCAGGGGGAGGACTAGAGAGAGAGAGAGAGAGAGAGAGAGAGAGAGATTGAGAGAGAGAGAAAGAGAGAGAGAACCCAACATTGGGGCACCCACACATCTGTCCCTGTCAGCCTGGCTAACATCTGTATGATTACTCTGAGTGTGTGTGCGTGCGTGTGTGTGTATGTGTGTGTGTGTGTGTGTGTGTGTGTGTCTGCATGCATGCATGCGTCTGTGTGTGTGTGTCACAGCCACTGTGGGTGGCTGCGGCGTGAGATGGGGGCCTTGATCCGAAAGGCATTACAGCCAACCAAAACAGGCCCGTTCAAAAGCCACTTCTGTTCCCAACTGAAAACCTGCTTTAACTGTTGGTAGACTGAAAGCTTCTTAAGCCATTCAAACATTGAAAACATGGTTTAAAAATACAGGCGGCGTTCCTTCTGCACTCAGAACTAATAGGATGTGACGCTCAGTATATTTTTGGTTCAGAGAGAACGACAGATCGCTCCGAGTCGGACATCTTTCACGTGCATGTGCTGTATGTTGACAAGGCGTTGTTCGGGTTATGTATGGGTGACGGAAAAACCACAGTTCTCTCCAGAGCCGGCGTGAGGACTTACCTGTCCTCAGCTCCCCGCTCTCATGTGTACGGTTTGCAAATGCTGATTATTATTTCAAAGAGATGAGTTTGGGATGAAACCAATTCACTGAAACAAAATAGCCAATGAAGTGAACTCAGCTGATGTCCGTACTAGGCGGGCGTGGGCAGGTGTGGGTTCGCTGGGTTTGCAAACAAAGATGTCACATGACAAGAGGGTCCAGAGGGGTCATTTCCACTGCGCTGCCTCTCGCCTCGATGAGGGTAATGTGGACATCTCATGTGTCTGTGAGAGCCATCCTCAACCATCACCTCCACTACAAACAGCCCTTTTATGTTTCCTCTCTACTACACACACGCACACACACACGCACGTCAACACACACGCACACTCGGACACACACACAACACACTCATACTCGGACACACACACACACACACACACTCAGACTCAGACACACACACACACACACACACACACACCCTCTGTCCTTCCTCTCCAAAAGCACGCCTGCATGCACCTCTGACACATTGACAAGCTCTCAGAGTCATGGCTGCGGTTGACCTCCTGGGTTGGCGGTTTGGTTCATTGAGTGAGAGGAACACAACCAAGAGCAGTGAACTAAAATGGCTCAGTCAACCTTTACCCTCTCTGGCTGGAGAACACCCCGAGCCTGGAACACAAGACAGGCACACACAACACACACACACACACACCCATCACACACACACACACACACACACACACACACACACACATACACACTCGCACAATGTACCCATGCACGCACATTGCGGTATCATTGCAAAACCTAGGGCCGGTTTCACAGACAAGGCTTAAGCCTAATCCTGGACTAAAAAGCATCTTCAATGGAGATTTTACATTGAAAGTGTGATTTAGTCCAGGACTAGGCTTAAGCCTTGTCTGTGAAACCGGCCCATAATGTTCTAAATAGGAGACTATATTACGTCTAAATTAAGCACCCCCCAAAAAAAAACTGGGAGCAATGATAACATTGGGTTAGGGTTGAGCATTCACTGTGAGTGGCTAAGGTTATGGTTTGGGTTAGGGTTGAGCATTCACTGTGGTTATGGTTAGGGTTAGGCATTAACTTTGAGTGGTCCGGTTTACGATTAGAAGTAGCTTAGAGGTAGTTAGGGTAAGTGTAAATTATCAGGGTAAGTTATTACCAAACATTAGCAACAAGAATTAGTCAAACAAAACCACTAAAAGCACTTTTGTCTAAATTGCGTAGATTCCAACCTGCCAGGTTCGGTTCACTAGTCTTGCTCACACCTGTACACAGGTAAACAAACCAGCTATCACACGCATGATGTTATAACAGTAGGAGGCCTGTTAAGTAAACGCAGGGCATACATGGTCACAGCATCGGGGGAGTTTAGGTATAGGTACACGGCAGCGTTAAGCATATGCGCTAACACAAAACCGGCACCACTTAGCCGAGCCCTATGAACCAAGCTGTTTTACTGCTTGCTCACAAACAAACAAATTACATTCAAATTCATGGAAAAAACGCCATTTCAGTTGGCTTTGGGGATAAGTGAACGGGGCAGAGTCGTAAAACATGGCATAGAAAAACGACATCACTTATCTCAATAGCTGTTTACGGCGCACCGTGATTGTCGTGTTGACTTGTAAATCCGTCCACCTGTGGGATGTGCGGAAGACAATTTCCCGCCTGAGGAAACAGGCTGTATGTAAAGCCTTGTGAAACAGAGAAGGCACGGTAGGTCTCCTCAGCGCTGGCAGCCCCGGTCTACAATTATACAGCATCCTGCAATAAAAAACAAATGCAGTTTGACAAATACAGCTCTCCAAGGGGCTGCTGCATAGGTTGTGTTTTTCTTCTCTTTTTTTCCCCCTGTCTTTTCTTTTTTTAGGGTTCGATTCCCGCCGGGACCATATATACTGAAAAATGTATGCACTCACTGTAATGTAAGTAAGTTGCTCTGGATAAACGCGTCAGGTAAATATGCGTATATATATGCCATTTAGCTGACACTTATACACAGGGTTCGAGTTATGAGCTGATCTCTGTGGGGGTCTCCAAACAGAGCGAAATGTTCTCATGCACGCGCGAATCATGCCCACACAGCGATGGGACTTACAAGTTTTAATTAGCTATAGGCAGTAGCGGATTAAGGTGGTCAGTGGCCCTAGGCTACTCCTTTGTGTGAGGACCCCCCGCCCCCATACACAAGCCTCCCCCCTCCCCAAAATATACAACTCACGAGCACCCTGCACACACACACCACTCATAATGCTTTACCATAAAACACTTAAACACTTTAATAACACAATAACACAACAGTGTTAATAATGCAAAGAATAAAAAAAAGGTTCAGTGCATTCAGTTCTGTCTCTATTGCTCTCCTCTCCCGTTGTCTCTCTGTTACTGTCCTGTTGTCCTTCTCTCTGTTGCTCCCCTCAGCTCTAAATGACAGAAATGAATTAGCTAATTAGTTGGCATGTAAACATATAATTAGGGTTGGGTACAGTTTGGGTTTTATTCGATACCGGTGACAAATCGATACTTTAAAAACGGTACCGGTACCGAAACATCATCCTCATCCTCATCCTCATCCTCCTCCTCAAATACCAACATATCCTGACGCCACAGCTGCAGGCTACTCATTTCACCTCATCAACAGCCCCACATGAAACAACAGCTATAAAAGCGATAGTCACACATGTATCTCGGCCAATAATTTTGTTATTTTTGCTATACAGAAGGAGCGAAAAATACATGTACACTAGGTTAGTAAAAAGTAAAAGCCACCTTACCTTTACGGAGACAAGATAGACCAAAGTGGTCTGTTTTCAGTAGGCTGCGGTCGCGGTCCTGGAACCCATGATGCTGACGTCCGATGTCCTTTCTTTATCCAAGATTGGATGAACGGGAGAGGGTCAAAAAATGACATTTTTTGGGGCGGCATGGTAGCTACTGTATGTATATACTCCTGTATAGCTAATGAATGAATGTTTGCTTCTCAATAATAGGCTAGGTGCACGATCTCACTACTTCCTGAAAGGCAACTGGTATATGAACATATCCTGTCTCACTCTATTGGTTTAATTGATTAATCAGCTGTGCACTGTGTGTTCCAACGGTTTACCGCACAGCTGATTAATCAACCTTTTGCTGTTGCACAATATTCTACTGCGCCCCATGGTGTCTTGGTGGTGAAGTGCAGGCAGTCAAAGGCCTACTGTCATTCACAGGAGATTAATGGTGCGCGTAGCTCTTTTGGAAAACGTGTTTATTTTACAATATTTATAATATAAATTAAATAATATTCATTACATTGACATTTTGATCAAATAATAGTTGTGGTAATGTATTATTAGCGACCCCCACAGATTTTTGATTGTACTGCCTTCATGGGAGCTCAGAGAGTCTCAGACCATCTCTATGGGAGCTCAGCTCCCATTGGCTCCCACATAACTCGAACCCTGCTTATACACACAGGGTTAGCTGGTGAACCCGATGTATCTGTTTACACTGAAGTGAGGTAAATATGCCCCAGACGGAGACCGACTCTGAACCGGTGCTGCATTTATAAGCTATGCACACCTGCGAGACTGTTGAGGGGAACAGGAGAGGAGGAAGTTTCTTCCATAATTGTCTCCCCATCCCTGAGAAGCACCCATGTCGGAACCCCCCCCCCCGCGCGCGGCTACTTCAAAGGCACGTCCAGGAATGGGAGAGACGGCTATCGATCCGATCCCTCAATGATTCCGGTATTGATACTCGGCTGCTTCAAAATGCACTTTTATGTCTTCCTCTTTGAAGCCTTCGATCTTTCCGAATGGGGGGGCGTGGGGGGTGTTATGTTATTTTTTTCCCCCGAGCATCTCTTTAATGTTTTGAAACATATTTTTCTGCCCCTTTCTGCCAGGGGTGTCTCCCAGTCTCACCTGAAGGCCTCCACGCTCGCTTACACTACGCAGAACGGAGGGTTGTACTTTTGTGTAAATAAATGTGAATGGGACTGTGATGAAGTCTAGCCTCTTTAGCATTCTCCCTCTCTTTAATCTCAGTCGGGAGGGTGGAGGGGGTGGGGGGGGCAGGCAGGCAGGCAGGCAGGAGGGAGGGAGGGTGGGAGGGCAGGAGGTCAGGGGAAGGGTTTGAAAAGGTTCCAAGGCAGACGAGGATCAGGTGTAGTAGTACCAGGGTTAGGGTTCTCTCTATTCTCTCTCTCGTTCTCCACCCTCCTCTCCTCCCTGCCAAGCCATTGCCCTCTCCCTCTCCACCCCACGGGAGTGCCTCTCTCTCTCTCTCTAACACCCAACATCTGTTAGGCTCCACTAACAGTCGGTAGGTTGCAGAGGCATAATGCAGCAATTCACCAGATTCAACAACTGCTTCCAGATTCATCGATGAAGAGCTATGTGCAATTTCATGCTTTTAATCATTCAATTTATTTGTCTGCAATTTAGCCATCCACAGTAACAGATTACAGGTGTCTTCACCATAGCAAGTCAGATCACTGTTTTTACAAATGGTGGTGAATTGGAAGCATAAGGGAATGGTAGGACAAACAAAGACACAAACACAACAAATTGTCAGTTGGGATGTGTACAAATTAGGACTTGTTCTAATGAGGACATGTCAGTCTTTCTATTCGCAGGTATTTTGCAGCTGAGAGCCAAAGATTGAAGAAGAAGTAAAGATGGAGTGAAGAACATGTTCAGTACAGCCAGGATGTCCTGGACAGAGGTCCAACATGTCTGCCTGTCTTCCCTCTCTCAAAACTCATCAGAACATCTGAGGGGAGGAACCGTGGGATCTTCCCATCCAATGGGTTTTGAGAAGGAAAGGGAAGAAGGGAGGATGTGAGGAATAGAGGAAGTACTGTTAGGACGCACCCCCCATGCATGGTGACACACAACCAAAACACACAACCAAGACAAAAACGTGCATCAAAAATCCAGAAACTATAACTCCACAGTCCAATCTCAAAAGTCTTCCCTTGATTCTTTGTGTCCTCTCTCCTCACCTCCTTCTCAAATGTCATTGGAGGAGAAGGTCAGGAGGGAGGAACCTCAGGCCTTCTCGACCAATGTGTTTGGAGAAAGCGAAGATAGAGGACGTGAGAAAAACAAGGAAACACTTCTGAGACGGGCCTAGAGGATGTCTGTCGGCCTACAGGGAGTCTGTCTGGCCATGCCCCCCCCCCCCTTTACAAGGCCATTCTGGGAAAATTTCTGCTATTTCTTCTGTTCTTCTTTGATCAAATCAGAAAATAAACACCAGCTTCGCTGCGACTCTCTCTCTACTTTTAACAGTACTGTTGTAATTAACTGTTAAAAACAAACTGTTGTAATTACTCAACCCTGTGGTCTTGGTATTCGTTCCAGACTAGCTTGAAACTCCAGGGTCTTGTTCCCTTAGAGGGGTTTAAAGTAATCTCATGTGGTGGTCCATACTATTGATTTGATTAATGACTGTATTGCATGTTTGTGTGTGAAATGCATTGCATGTGTCTATATCGCTAATCTTTTTTATGGTGTGTCTATGTCTAATTTGTTTTTATTTCTGTTATTATTGTATCCAGTAACGTAGAATATACTCTTACAAAAGTCCAGAGCAAAATAGGCAGACAGACAGACAGACAGACAGATACTTTATTGACCCCGAGGGGAAATGTAGGCATTACAGCAGCTCAGACCACAAAAACAAGCACAAAATAAAGTGACAATTGAAGAATAGGCATAAAATAAAATAGATAAAAAATACAAAATAAAGCTAGACCACTAGACATTTGGGACCTTATATACACTAAGTAAGATTTAACATCCTCCAGCCTGACTCTGGTCACCCAGATCGAGCCAGCCAGAGGAGGAGTTGTACAGTGTTATTGCGGCAGGCGGAAAATATCTTCTATAGCGCTCCTTAGTGCAACGTAGTTGTAGTAGTCTGTTGCTATAGGAGCTTTGTGAAGAAATGAACGAATCTTGGTGAATCTCCCCTCCAGCGAGCCAGTTCGGGAATAGGGAGCAACAGGAGAAGTTGTTCTAAATCCACCGACCTGTCTGAGAGCGCTAGACAGCATCTCCCTGAGAGGCGGGAGGAGACATGATAGGCAGCTGAAGAGTGAGAAGGAGTTTTGGCTTGTCAGTTTTTCTGAGCGGTTGGATGGCCTTGGGTTGCCTACTCTAGACCTCGACACAGCCCAACACCTTCCCCCCTTCAGCCCCTCAGTGAAGGACTAGAGACCGCTTTAGACCTCGACACAGCCCAACACCTTGCCCCCTTCAGCCCCTCTCAGTGAAGGACTAGAGACCGCTTTAGACCTCGACACAGCCCAACACCTTGCCCCCTTCAGCCCCTCTCAGTGAAGGACTAGAGACTGTTCTAGACCTCGACACAGCCCAACACCTTGCCCCCTTCAGCCCCTCTCAGTCAAGGAGCGGAAACCACAGACGCATGGGGACCCACTGGTGTGTTTGTGTTTGTGTTTGTGAGCATTTGTTGTGAATCAGGCACCTGGTACGAGATGGGAGCAGGGCGGGCGGCTTCATACATGGGAGCAGGGCGGGCGGCTTCATAGATGGGAGCAGGGCGGGCGGCTTCATAGATGGGAGCAGGGCGGGCGGCTTCATACATGGGAGCAGGGCGGGCGGCTTCATAGATAGGAGCAGGGCGGGCGGCTTCACAGATGAGGCCCCCTGGACTGACACATGCTTGGATGCAGACGAGTATCCATCAAGCATTGCACTTCACATATCAACATGCTTCCCTGTGGCTTTCATATTCACACATACACACCAGACACACACACACACACACACACACAAACATATAGACACACAGCCGGTAGCCACTGAAGCACTCTTCTCACACAGCATGTAAGCAGATGAATATCTGACTGTTGATAGAAGCTTCACGGATAACAATTTTGTACGTCGGAATTGAAATTCTCTTCGGGTTGAAAGAGGTTCCCGCTGCAGACTATGGCGCTGGTAATACCCCATGGAAGGTGCAATGAAAGTAATTACTATAATGCACAGGTGTTCTACACCGCACGCCACCGAGCGCTACGCGTGTCACTGACAGGGAACATATCAACCGTTGCAGAAGAAGAAGGGGGGTGGGGGGATGGAAACGAAACTCAATTCACCTCAAGTGTCATTACACCGCAGTCCCTTTATTATCGGACAACAGTAAAGTACACAAACAAACACAATTAGTTTTTTTTTTTAAATCTGGTCGCCAATGTCGACATTTTCTGCCTTTTGTGGGTTTGTGTTTTTTCTTTTTTTTTTTGCTTTGCTTCCACTTTTCAATTATGGTAATAGGAACGTGGTGGAGTGAATCACAAAGAGTAGACGTGGGTTTGTGTTGTTAAAACCGTGAAAGTACACATCACTGGTTTGACTGGGTAACACACGGTTGCGGTTTTTTTGTTGTATGTGTCAACATCGGCGTCCGAGTATCACACTCGCTGGCTCAGTTGCCTAGCTTGGTTGGAATTGGCTTCAAAGGGAAGTGCGTTCACTTAAAATGATCAGCTCTGCACTCTGTGCATCATTTTCTAAAATTATTCCAAACATGAAACACATAAAAAATCAGATTGTTTTGGCACTGGGTACGGATGTGGCCGGGCGCCTCCTCTATGTACTTACGACCACAGGAGAGACTCACACAAAGATCACATTAAAAGCACTGCGTCTTCCAGCTCTCAAGGCACACACACACACACACTCACGCATGCACACACACTCTCACACACACACTCACACATGGAGAGAGAGTGCAATTACCAGGAGCGCAGTCTGAAGGATCAACTTCACTTCAAAGAGGCTTCTGCGGCCCGAGTCCCCCGCTCCTACACACACACACACACACACACACACACCCACACACACACACACACACACACACACAGGCTGAGAGTGAGTGTTGTAAGAGTAGGTAAACATGGAGAGAGATCACAAGGCTGTTAATAGCAGCCACATCTGAAGAGGTCCCACCTCGCTGCCTCTCTCACATCCCAGACAAGCCCGGGAAGGAGCAGGCTAAGCCTCTCAGGTACCAGACACTTGTGTGTACTCTGGTTCCTTCTTCTCTCTCTTTCTCTCCAACTCTCTTTTTTCCTCTCATTCTCTCTCTCTCTCTCTCTCTCTCTCTCTCTCTCACCCCATTCAGCATGAACATGATGTTGGCGTGATGCGAGAGAGAGAGAGAGAGAGAGAGAGAGAGAGAGAAGAAAAAATGACTGGATTAGATTTTGTATGCATAAAACTTGGACGTTTCAACACAGACACAAAACTTGAAACATCACCAAAGCACATGAAACCTGCAGCTGCAGTATAATGATGTGCTACTTCTTCGTCAGAATATCAACTGAACCTCGATCCTTTTCATGCTCCTTTTATTCAGAGCCACCTGGCACCGTATACACACACACACACACACACACACACACACACACTCACACTCACACACACACAGCCAGCCAAAGTTCCCCATGAATTTTTCATAAGTCATTATTCTAAATTCAATGTTCAGCGAATGTTAACAGGAGTTTCCCGGATTGTTAATCGCACCAGCGTCTCCAAAATGAGATAGAAATATAGAACCCATTTCGAACATGGCCTCATAATTTCACCATTTTTAAAGTTACAACGATCGCTTTTCCAGAACATGAGTGAATATGACTGATTCATCAGGGATGTAGTTGTTGAATTCATGCTCTCAAATTGTATTCATCGCTGCTCATACAATTTGCAAGGTAGTTAAAAGCGGGCCCAGGAAGTGAGTGAACTACTCGGTACTCTATTGACTTGATAGTTTTGGGGGGTTGATATGATCTGATATTTTAGCTAATACAGAGCCCAGACATCAGATGAACGCGTCGTACAGTACAGCACAACACTCATGCCCAAATATGAGATGGGCAGAGACGGAAGACAGACAGAATTATTAAAACTCACAATATACATGTTCTGTATAAAATAAAGTAAACATTATTTATTTCTCTATGCCTGATGTTCGGTTTGTCAGAAATTATGTTAGCCCCGACTCTCTCTCTCTGTGGAACAGACTAGGGTTATCTTGATAGTAAGTGCATTAAACACTCCTATAATCTGTTCTTCAGGGATAAAAACGATAAGGACAGCAGCGATTTCACCAGGAGTTATCCAGGGCCAGGAGTTATCCATCACTAAACAGGCTTGGCAGCTGGCAATATGACATTTAAATGTGGACCGTAATGTTGTAAGGATGTGAGAGTGTTGCTGCTTAGTGCAAGGGGAGGCCTGCGTAGAAATCCGAGGATGGGCTCATTGTAGTGTATGGAACGGAATGAGGAACGGTATCAAGATAGATCATTTCTTTGAGATAGTCGTACAAGGGCAGAGTGCAGTCAGGGACAGTCTTGGTCTCTTGGTTGTCACCGCAGCGAAAAGGGAGGCAACATGAACCAGATGTATTTGGTGAAAATAAAGTTATTTATTCACAAGGAACTTAAATTACCTTTTATCAACAAGTCAAAAAGGATAGAACACAAGAGGCAAACACAAACTATGGGCGCTGTTCAAAACAAAACAACAAATATAACCTCCGAAAAGGTGAGCTCTAACTCCTGTATGAGTTTTAAGTAAAACCAAAACGAAAATAAAACCTTGCTATCTAATTCAGAAGTTGGAACCAAAATACATTACCATACAGTCACCCCTGTGCCTAGTATCTCTAAAGAAAAGAAGATTGTACGTGTGTGTGTGTGTGTGTGTGTGTGTATATCAGTGACAACAAAGGAATGGAAGAACCACACCTGACCCAGTGTTCTAAACACTGCTAGCGCGTCGCTCAGACCACACCAATACTACCAATCAAAGCATCCATCCGGATGTCTAGCAATTCCATACAAATGTTTAAAGCCCCATCCAAAGTACAATACAACCAATGTCAAACAAGAACAAATCAGAACAGAACACAACTCCCCACTGTCAGGTTGTCCAGGCTTATATACTCCAGGTGTGCTGTGCTGATTGGCCCACTGGGTGGAACGCCCCGCTCCAATTAAGAACACCGATTACACCAACCAGGAAGTGGGTGGGGGTGGGCCTCCGAACGTTGGGGCACGTTGAGCCTGCTTGACCAACAAACACTGGGAGAGAGACAGACACAGATGGTTGCGGCCGTAACAACAGTGAGGCCCTTTAACTTCTAGTAGTATTTAATGTCACACTTCGCCACATACGACTAGTGAACAGTGTCCCTTACCATCCTGCACACACGCACACACATACACACAGCCATCGCATTTGCAATGTTGTGCTAAACCCAACAGTTACTGAATCTTTCCCCCTCTCTCTCTCTCTCTCTCCTACAGAGAACACACTCAAGGCATTGTGAGCCCTGGTCACATGGTATAGGTTTCTAGGATTCTCATATGTTTCAGATCAACAATCAGTTGGGTCTTCGGAGGTGGAGATTAATCAGCGTGTGATGTACTGGGACTCAAACAGTTGAGCTCATCAGGATCATCGCAGGCTACGAGAGCATTGTTACGACCGTGTTGCATAAGATGATGTCATTACATTCTCCCATTGACGTTGGAACGATATCATCTGGTAGGCTGACCTCTGCTGGCCAGGCGACGTAACTACAGAGAGGAGATAATATTATATTAGGACAGGGCAGGATGGACAGATGTCAAGTGCAAACCGCTTCCTGCTTCTGTGAGACCTGAAACACCCTGGCCCGTCATTCAATAGTACTTTCACCTACTTCCCCTTCAGCTGAGTGTGTGTGTGTGAGTGTGTGTGTGTGTGTGTGTGTGTGTGTGTGTGTGAATGCGTGTGTGCATGCGTACGTGTGTGTGTGTGTGTGTGTGTGTGTGTGTGTGTGTGTGTATGTGTGTGTGTGTGTGTGTGTGTGTGTGTGTGTGAATGCGT
The DNA here is from genome assembly GCF_963989245.1 of Nansenia antarctica. Classification (NCBI taxonomy): domain Eukaryota; kingdom Metazoa; phylum Chordata; class Actinopteri; order Argentiniformes; family Microstomatidae; genus Nansenia; species Nansenia antarctica. Next base: position 29,584,005 of record NC_137674.1, on the reverse strand, counting down.
GTGTGCATGTGCATGCGTACGTGTGTGTGTGTGTGTGTGTGTGTGTGTGTGTGTGTGTGTGAATGTGTGTGTGTGACCCTCAGTTAAGCCAGTCCTCCTCTGTGACTTTTGGGGGCCAGATGTTAGCTTTTCTCCTGTGATTTATTGGCCAGCTTAGATAAGGGTAAACAAATAGTCATCACAGTTATTACTGCAAACACAGCTTATCGCACACCAGGTCACAGAATACAAAGTTAGCCTGTGGGTCCGGTACAGGGGGTTGTGTGTGTGTGTGTGTGTGTGTGTGTGTGTGTGTGTGTGTGTGTGTGTGTGTGTGTGTGTGTGTGTGTCTGTATAGCCACAGTTTGGGCTTTTCCTCTGAGCAGATATCTTCTGCACATAAACATGCCATGCCCCCACCTGCTTCCCCCCAACACACCAACACACACACACACACACACACCAACACACACACACACACACACACACACACACCTCTGACCTGTAGGAATGTGTGTTCTCTGCAGAGGACGATAAGCCAGCCACTCTGCCAGCCCCTCCAGCACAGCACCTCATTGTGATAAAGCCCAGTCAATGTTTGCTGACACTTGCTATCTCTGCATCTCTCTCCCTCTACCCTCCTCTCCCTCTCCCTCCGTCTCACTCCCTCTCTCTCTACCCTCCTCTCCCTCAGTCTCTCTCCCTCTGTCCCTCTCTCTCACTCTCCCCATCTCCCTCTCTCTCTCTCCCTCCCCCCTCTCCCTCCCTCCCGTTAGTACTCCCATCACATCTCTTAACAGCGATTTCAGGAGCCGTTTACACAATGGCCACCAACCACACACAGGGGAGAGGCAGGCTGTTGGAAATAGAAATGGAAACTTTGCCACATGTTATCGGGCGCGGCCCCTGCCTCTTGTGTTCTTCTTTTTCGATCGCTGTTCTGCATTCATTACCATGGCAATGATAAGAACAGGGTTAGACACACATACACGCACACACAGCATGGTTCGTCTGCCGTTATTTCCATGGAAAGGACACTTATCTTGTGTACACACACACACACACACACACGCACGCACGCACACACACACACACACACACACACACACACACACACACACACACACAATTATCTTTTGTTGGCTGGTGGAGGTGATAAAAGAGAATATTCCTCTCCAGCTGATCAATAGTAGTTACTCAGGCCTCAGACCAGTCCACCATTGAACAACCAATGACACTTTCCCAGGACTCTGTGGGGGGGTATTGATTTTAATTTATTTTTAACTTAGTGATGGATATGGGACATGTCGTGAGCACGGCATTGGTCAAATAATTACCAGCATCCATTCATTAATTGGCAGGCGAAAGAGAGAGAAGACTCAATATTCATTAAGCACAGGAGTGACTTTGCAAATGCGCCATCCCAACACTGGACAGTCGAGAAATAATATGGCACGAAATTAGCGGTCACCTGTCCCCTTATGAACACAGGCCGAACATATTTTCTAATTCATTAGAATAGGCTAATCAGTGTTATACATGCAATTAAAAAATCTAAAAATACCGCCACTTTTATCTTTGATAAAGGATAGGCTAAATGAATACAATTATTTTATATTTGCACATACAGGAAATTTACTTGGTGAGGTTGGTGCATAGGACATAAAAACACAATATACAAGCAACAATTATTTTAAAAATTGCAAAAAATAAGAGCAATAAATGATGTAGGCTGTGTGAATCTAAGAGGAAAGAGGCTATGAGGCTATACACTAGAGGCTGTGAAGTGAGTATGGGGCATGTACACTATAAATTAAAATAAATGTAAATATAAATATTAATTTCACTGTCAGTGCATTGATCAGTGTGTGTGTGTGTGTGTGTGTGTGTGTGTGTGTGTGTGTGTGTGTGTGTGTGTGTGTGTGTGTGTGTGTGACGGGGAGGGGGGGGAGGTGGAAGTCCCTGAGTCAGTGAAAGGCAGGGGGCTTGTGTGTGAGGACCAGAACCTTTTCCCGGATGGAAGTCTTTGGAAGAGGCAGTGACTGGGACGGGAGGAACCAGCGCTGATCTTTCCTGCTCTCTTACCAGTCCTGGTGGAACAGGTCCGCTGTAGTCTGCCTCTGTCCTTTGGCACTGGAGGCAGCGAACCAGACGGTGATCGATAAAAACAACTAAAGAACTACAACACGTGTCCTTCATGAACTATAAACAGACTGTTGAAGGGAAGAATTTAGTCGCACAGTGTTTCCCATACATAGATGAGACGGTGGCATCGCAGTGTGTGTGTTTGATAACATTCCTCATTCCATCCCATGCATTAAAACTCCCTCAGTCTCATATTGAGCCCATCCTCCGATTCCTACCTCCACCAGCCTCCCCTGACCACCAGCCATGCCTAACAAACACATACAAGAAACATCTCATCAAACACCTGCTGACCTGTGATTGGCTCACTGAGTGTAGGCTTCATCATCATCAGACTTTATTTATATAGCGCCTTTTGTGCAAAATTGCAACACAAAGTGCTCAACAATGCAATGAAAATACAACAATACAGTGATAAACGGATACATTATTAGTATAGGAAATAAGGGACATGGTAGAACACAGAGACCAGTGTAGCACAGTAAAAGAGGACAGATTAAAATAAGATGGATTAAGAGAATGCTAAACTAAAAAGGTATGTCTTAAGATTTCTTTTAAAGGTGCTTACATCACGCCGCACTCACGCATCCATGGCAACGCGGCCATAGAGGCCTACGCACGGTCTACAGGGCTCCATGGGTTCCATGGAGAACCCTTTTTGGTTCCATGGAGAACCCTCTGTGGAAAGGGTTCAACATGGAACCCAGAAGGGTTCTTCAAAGGCTTCCCCTACAGGGACAAATGAAGAACCCTCTTCTTATTATGTCTCTTGTTAAATAGAACATTTTGGTTAAGAGTGTATGTTTAACAATCTGACGCTGCATCCTCTTTACCAACCCTTCTCCCTGCTATAAGTGTATTCTTCTCCACATTGACTAACCTCTTAACCCAGACGGGCATATAATTGCTTGCAAATTCTGCTTTAATTTGATTATTAATGTGTTTCAGTGGCGGGCCGTGTATTTTACACCTAGGCCTTCAGTGCTACCCTCCCGCAATAAAACCACCTTCGAATAACCTCACCATGACCATAGGGCTATAGGCTATTGCAGAGTGTGAATTATACAATGACAATCGGGGGGGGGGGGGGGGTCAACTTTTTCTCCAGGGCGTTAAGGGAACACAGTACAGCGCAGGCGTGTGCTTCAGTGAACTGAAGTCTTACAATCCTTACAGTATCTTACTAGTTTAACATAATGTCTCCAGTCTGTAGATGTTGATGCATCCAATCCATTACACCAGCGCATGGAGCACATACAACACAACATGTGAATCATGTGCTGGTGGATCATTTAGTTGTGGATGATCAGCTCCTTTGGCCTTTAGAAAGATGTTGATATTCATGTTTTCAAGACACACATCACAATCAGAATCGTTTTTATAATCGCTTTTATTCACTAACTTTTCCAGTGCTTGTGTTGTACATTTGGGTCTCTGAAGACCCTACTAACACAGACAATTTTAAATAAAGAAATTTGGTCCAGGTTTTTTTGGCTGCATATTTCGGAAAATGAAATGCGATTTGTGATTCAACAAGCCATTCAGATTGGCTGACCCCCCTAAGCTACCCATTTAAATGGTTTTCGATTCTTTGTTTTGTGGGGAACACTGGGAGATTTGGTTTTTAATTTGGTTCCCCTGGGAACTGGTGTTTTTTTCGCCACGCTGACACACAGCGAACCGCTGATGATTTCCTGACCCGTGAAACAGCCCGTCCAGAAAAGGACTGAAACAGATGCGTTTAGAGGCATGCTGGAATTAAAATCTGAGTGGTATTTTCAGCAAAAAACTTCAATGACATATTTTGGGGACCCCAGAGACCTACATTAACTTGTGGAAAAAGAGCATAATAGGTTTCCTTTAAATTATAAAAATATTATTTTCTGACTCTTGCTATCTCTAGGCCAGCAGAGAAGGCCTTGCTGGTCCTGACGGCCCTCCACTGATGTGATTATAGATTACTTTATCTCCTTGTCAAGTGTAGTATGTTATTCCGAACTATGATCTGATCATATCCACACAAACTTTCAAGGTGTTGCCTATCTAATGGCATCCTGATTATCCTTTTGCATCTGATCATCATATTTCTAACTGTCATAAGCAGTTTAGTCTGGGTCTTCAGCTGAACAGGTTAAACAGCATAGGGTTGGTCCCAGCATGAGTTCTTATGCCTGTCCAGTCCTATTCAGAGACGGGACGGAGTGCACAAGTGCATACTTGAAGACAAGGACAGAGAAATGCATGTATCTATGTATTTTTTGTTGGAGACAAAGAGAGTACAGTAGATGCTGAGTGATGGGAGCTCTGTGAAGATGGAAGGTTGATGTTTGTCTCCAAGTGTATGGTCCAGCAGCCTCTTCCCAGAGTAGCTCCTGTAGGTCTGTGACAAGCATCAATCTCACTGCCTGAAGGAATCAAGAGTCCAAAGTTATATTTAGTTTAGGACGTGTTTAGGACGCACACACACACACACATACACACACACTCACACAGACAGACAAACAGACACTCACTCTGTGTGGCATCAAAGTGCCAACGCCCTCTTCCTACCTAGGAGGAACAAGGCCGAGGTCGCGGCAGTTTGGTTGTGATTACAGCCTCGCTCAGCGAGGACACGCCCCCCCAGAGAGGACACGCCCCCCCCAGAGAAGACACGCCCCCCCGAGAGGACACACTGTCCAAACACACCGCTATGCATCAGTCGCTCCAGAAGAACATCTCTCTCTCTCCGAAAAGAAAAGAGAGTGAGGGAGAGAGAGAGAGACAGTGAGGGAGAGAGGGTGAAGAGAGAGAATCTCAGTCTCCATCACTTGCTCAACTTGACACAGGCTGAATATTGCATTAAATGGAGGAGAGGTAGAAGAGGCTTTCGAGAGAGATTTCTCTGCTGCGTTATGCAATGAAAACGCTTTCTGTTCGTGGCAAACTGACGCAATCCAGATATTCCTCAGCGCTTCCACTCTGTATGTAAAGCTTCTCTGCAGGAATAGAATGTTCTCTCCATCCGAGACAATTTGAAACACAACCAATATAAACAGTAAGATATCAGTACAGTGAATCCATACACTGTGGCTAGAACATTATTCTGGAGGAAAAACATTATTTAACTTTATTATGTAATATTCTTCCATTGTTGTGCTCCTGTATACAATTCATGACATTTATATATAGAACTGTACTTATGGAAACCAGAGGAGGCCGGCGGAGGTAGAAATTGGAGGATGGGCTCATTGTAATGCATGGAATGGAATGAGGAACGGTATTGAACATGACGAATGGTAAGAATGGTAGGAATGGTGTGTTTGATACTATTTCTCATTCTGTTCCACGCATTACAATGAGCCCATCCTCTGATTCCTACCTCCACCAGCCTCTGTGCTCTGACTCCTACCTCCACCAGCCTCTGTCCTCTGACTCCTACCTCCAGCAGCCTCCGCTGATGGACAATCACTATGGACTGTCCTATTTTACGATATCGCCATAGAATCCCCCTCCTCACCCGCCCCGCCCACCCCCCACCTCCCCTTCCCCACACCCTCTCTCTGTCACAGTGCGAGAGGTAAAGAGACTGTTCAAGCGGCAGTTGGTCCGGATTCCGTCTCTCCCTCCGTCCTGAAGCACTGCGCCGACCAGCTGGCCCCGGTGTTTACCCACATCTTCAATGCCTCGCTGGAGCTGTGTTACGTCCCAGCGTGCTTCAAGGCGTCAACCATCATCCCCGTCCCCAAGAAGGCCAAGGTCACAGGCCTTAACGACTACAGACCCGTCGCTCTGACCTCTGTCGTCATGAAGGTCCTGGAGCGCCTTGTCCTGGCCTACCTGAAGCTCATCACGGATCCTGTGCTGGACCCCCTGCAGTTCGCGTACAGAGCCAATAGATCCACGGAGGACGCCGTGAACATGGCTCTGCACTACACGCTAGAACACCTAGACATTGCAGGCAACTACGCCAGGATCCTGTTCGTGGACTTCAGCTCGGCCTTCAACACGATCCTCCCACTCATCCTGGAGCACCAGCTATCCCTGCTGCAGGTGCTGGACTCTACCTGCAGGTGGATTACAGACTTCCTGACTGACAGGTCTCAGCGGGTGAAGCTGGGGAAGAGCATTTCCAGCACCAGGTCCACCAGCACGGGCTCCCCGCAGGGCTGCGTCCTGTCTCCAGCACTGTTCTCCCTGTACACCAACAACTGTGTCTCCCGCCACCCCTCGGTCAAGCTCCTGAAGTTTGCAGATGACACCACCCTGGTGGGCCTCATCTCCAGGGGGGACGAATCTGCCTACAGGGGTGAGATCGAGGGGCTGCGGAGCTGGTGCAGTTTTAACAACCTGGAGCTCAATGCTCTAAAAACAGTGGAGATGGTGGTGGACTTCCGTAGGAAAGCAGCCCTGCCCCCTCCCATCACGCTGGGAGGTACCCCGTGGCTTCCGTGGAGTCATGCCGCTTTCTAGGGGGGGAGGGGGAAGCCAGAGTCATTTATCAGCCTGGCGGCTGAGGGG
>NC_137674.1:29569881-29574881 GCF_963989245.1 Nansenia antarctica | reverse complement strand
GGGGGGGCGGGGGGGGCAGGGGGGCCTCACCAAACACCACAGGCTGAATTGAAAGACCCAATTTGAGGCTTTCAGTGGCGCTCCTCATTAGCATTTGAAAACGCCAGGCTGGGGCTGCAGCAGTGCACCCTGGGTAAGTCTGAGGGTCTGAGCGGGGCGGGTGACTCAGGCCCAGGAGAGGACAGGAGAGGCCCGGGCCGCGGGGGGGCGTCTGGACGGGGACATGCTGCCTGCTGAATGCAGCGTGCTGTGACATACTACAGTACTCTATTCTTCGGGAGAATGGTTGGAGGTTTATGGGGAGAAACACACACACACACACACACACACACACACACACAGAAAGACACACACACAAAGGCACACACACACACACACATGCAGGCACATAGGCACACACACACACACGCACACACACACACACACACACACATCCCCAGACTGATATCAACTGTGACTCTGATCAAAACGCATCTCGTTTATTCTGCTGCATTCTCACCAGCTCCAGCGCGGGCCATGTTCCTGTTCCTGATTTCTAGTTTAGTTCAGACATCCCTCTGTAAATCCTCTTCCAGCAGCCAGCCACCCGAGACAACACTAAACAACAACAACAACAACAACAAACTCTCAGAAACCTTCTGGGACCACTGTGTCGACCTCTCCACATCTCTAGGAAAAAAAAAATCTCATGCAATCCATCTCCAACCATTTTGAATTTGCTGTACTGTCGAGTGTGTCAAGTTGGTTCAAAAACACAGTTAATGGTTGGCAACAGCATGAAAAATACAACACTATCAGTGGGTAGGGGGCCGCATCAAACGCGCACAGTACACTGCACTGCACTCCTTCTCAGATGTGAGGGCTCCTGGGATCAGGGGGGTATTACTTATTTAAACGCCACAGGCGCATATATCTGTTGGCTTAAATATTCCAATTCATTCCGAGACGGTAAGTGCCTTGCTGAGGTGAATTATAAATGATAAATCAGGATGCTGAGTTATTAGTTATGACATCATAGGGATCTGTCTGAGTCCCTCTGTCTTTACGATAGGTATCGGGGGGGTAAAATGGCCAGATTGGGAACCTGCCCCCCCACCTCCAGATCGGCGGTACGAGGGACTGAAAACTGCAGTCAGTGGATCAAAATAAAAGTGCCCTAACCCTGACCTAACCTTAGCCCTAGCCCTAACCCTGTTTGGAATACTATTTGGGTTGAAGAACTACTCACTGTTGAACATGTATAAATGTACTTAATACCAAAGGTGATAGTCAAAAGATCATAGGAACACCGATCAATTTAGATTACAAGGTTGTCTTTGACACACACACACACACACACTCCTCTCGTGTAGGAAAGCTCACTGGGTGGTAGCTCTGCTGTACAGGATAGCAGAGACACTGCTGCGTTCTCCTCCTCCAGACACACACACACACACACACACACACACGCACACATTCACAGACACACACACACACACACACACACACACACACAAACACACACACACACACACACACACACACACACGCATACACACACACACACACACACGCGGCCACGTCCCATCGCGCACCTCCATCCTCCATTTGAAAGAATTCCCCCGTACTTGTCAGACGAGGAGCAACCAGCACCCACTCAGCCCCTCAGCTGGATCACAGAACCCAAGTGTGAGAAAGGAGAACAAATGGATTACCTACACTACCCAACATCTGCCTCTCCTCCATCTCTCTAGAGTCCTCTGTGGCTCCGTTGGTAGAGCATGAATTTTTTATAATAAAAGCAAAAACATCGGTAGAGCATGGCGCTAACACATAGTCACACGCCTCCCGCCCAACCTGGATCCATACCAGTTCGCCTACAGAGCCCACAGGTCCACAGAGGACGCCATCGCGACGACTCTCCACTCCACTCTATCCCACCTGGAGAGGGGAAACAGCTACGCGAGACTGCTCTTTGTGGACTTCAGCTCTGCCTTCAACACCATCCTTCCAGACAGGCTAGTGACCAAACTACTAGACCTGGGACTATCACACTCTATATGTGCATGGATCAAGGACTTCCTGTCTGACCGCCCCCAGAGGGTGCGGGTGGGCTCCCACACCTCCACAGCCCTCAGACTCAGCACTGGGTCCCCCCAGGGCTGCGTGCTAAGCCCCATCCTCTACAACCTCTACACCTACGACTTCACCCCCGTCCACCCCAGCAACTCCATCGTAAAGTTTGCAGACGACACCACCGTGGTGGGCTGCATCTCGGGGGGGGATGAGGCGGCGTACAGGGATGAGGTGGAGCAGCTGGGCAAGCTGTGCAAGGTTAACAACCTGCTGCTGAACCAGTCAAAGACCCAGGAAATCATCGTGGACTTCAGGAGGAAAAAATCTGAGGTCCAGCCCCTGCTCGTCGACGGAGGGAGCGTGGAGAGAGTCTCAACCCTCCGATTCCTGGGGGTGCACATACAGGATGACCTGTCCTGGAAGACCAACACAGCAGCCATCATCAAGAAGGCACAACAGCGGCTCTACTTCCTGAGAGTCCTCAGGAAAGACCACATCGGACGGGAGATGCTTGTGGCCTTCTACCGCTGCGCAGTGGAGAGCGTCCTCACCTACTGCATCTGCGTGTGGTTCTCCAGCTGCACAGCCGCAGAGAGGAGTGCGCTACAGAGAGTCGTGAGATCGGCCCAGAAGATCACCGGCGCCCCCCTCCCCTCGCTGGAGGAGCTGTGCAACACGCGCTGCCTCAGGAAGGCCTCCAAGATCTCCAGAGACCCATCCCACCCTGGGTACGAACACTTTGCTCGGCTGCCCTCGGACAGGCGGTTCAGGACCATGTTCGCAAGGACAAACAGACTGAAGCTCAGCTTCTACCCCAGGGCCATTCAGGTTCTAGGTCCTGGACAATCTAGACAATTTGATGGCAGCTACTAGATTGAAATCAAGCGCAATACTGAAACACAACTGTGAACATTTCAAACCTGCAAACTGTGACACTTTAAATGAATGTGCAATAACACTATGTGCAATATGACAACCCTCGGGTACATAAGGTTCAGAGATTCACATTTCAGGAAATGTTAGAATAGGTATAGCATAGCATAGAGTACAGCACAGTGTTTTATTTGTATAGTATAGTATAGTGGATAGTGTACATAGCCTTTATTTATGTAAACCAGCTCTTTTCCCTTCTTGTTTTTTGTTTTTTTTTCCTAGCACCAGGGGAGCCCCCCCTCCCAAATTTCGTTGTTTGGTACCTGTACTATATCAATGACAATAAAGACCATTCATTCATTCATTCATTCATAACAACGCTTAGGTTGTGGGTTCGATTCCCGCTGGGACCATATATACGGAAACATGTATGCACTCACTGCAATGTAAGTCACAGTAGAGGCTCTCTGAGAAGACCAAACTAGGCTCTTAGTCACTATTTATCCAGTACCTGATTTCCAAAATGGCCCACAAATCTACATTGTCTGTGTGTGAGTGAATGTGTGTGTGTGAGTGTGTGTGTGAAGAGTAGTTTCCATCCCCTCTGAGGTGAGAGGACCTGAGAGCAAAGGTCCGTGTGGCGCCTGAAGCAACTGTACAGTCGATGAACAAAGACATTTTCTTGATCTTGAGCGAGATAGGTGAAGGCATAACAATGCATTATGCATGTCAGAGCGGTGGTTTGGTTTGTATCTGATGAAATCAGGCAGGTTCAGGGCCAGGTCTCCATCAAGTCTAATCACGCCTGTGGAAACAGATACAAGAGAGAATTGGGTTTTTCCCTCCCGTTTTAGACGAGCTCTAGAGCCTAGTAAATTAGGCCCAACTGAACATGTTGTTATTGAGCAGATCGTATTGAATTTAGGTTGAAATACGTTGTTGGTATTCCACGTTTAATTTGTTCCACGCCAAGACCTTTCCGCACGTTCATACAAATAAACACTTACAGACACTTAGAATATCTTCTGTAGGGTATACAAACGTTTGTATTCCCTACATGTGATTGCAATCTGAAGGTCATCATTTATGAGATTGGACACACACACACTTGATTTCTGTAATAAATCCCCAGAAGAAAACAAGAAAACAAGAAAGGCAGAAATAAGGAAATTGGCGAGCGAGTCGTCAGCACATTTCCTCGTTTACTGAGGAGGAAGCAGAAAGGGGGGCGCAGGGTCAAGTATTGTAACAAAACGCCGATAGAATCCAAATATGGTGGTATGCATATTGACAAAACAGTTGACATCAGCTCGAACCACAATGAGCGTGTGTGTGTGTGTGAGAGAGAGAGAGAGAGGAGAGAGAGACAGAGCGAGCGAGAGAGAGAGAGAGATAGACAGATAGAGAGATAGAGAAAGAGAGAGACAGAGAGGAGAGAGAGTGAGAGACAGAGCGAGCGAGAGAGAGATAGAGAAAGAGAGAGAGAGAGCGAACACAAAAGACACAAATCAAGGAAGAAAGACAAAACAGGAACGATGTATCCCTCTCTCGCCATTAAAAGGCAAATGCTTTACTGTACAAACCGCCCCGTCCACACGACACATCAGTACAAACAATGATCCATGGAAGTGGTGCTCCTGCTAACAATCGCCGAAGCATCCATCATAGAGCGAAGCACCCCCCACCCCCCCCACCTCCCCTCCTGTCGCCCCCACCCCTCGTCTCCCCCACCCCACGTCTCCCACCCCACCCCCGGTCGTCTCACAGCCCATCTCCATGCTCAGCCCCACCAGGGATGTCAAGTCTACGGACTGCGGTGCACGTTTAATGTGATGTCATTGTGCTATCGACTGGCAGGTCTGGCGGACTGATGGCCACGGCTGATTTGTTTAATATCTGCAGAGAGAATTCCATCGACTTTTCCCTCTTTTCTTCGTCTGCTCCGATGATGAAAACATATCTTCCTACCCACCAGCTCTGACCTAATGCCTTTCTGGCATTTTTCAAAGGGATCTGTGTGTGTGTGTGTGTGTGTGTGTTTGTGTGTCCGTCTATAGGCATGTGTATCAGAA
>NC_137674.1:29544881-29559881 GCF_963989245.1 Nansenia antarctica | reverse complement strand
CTCTCTTTCTCCCTCTCTCTCTCTCTTTCTCTCTCCGTCCCCCCACCTCTCTCGCACTCTCTCTCTCTTTCTCCCCCCCTCCCTCTCTCCCTCTCTCTTTCTCTCTCCGTCCCCCCACCTCTCTCGCTCTCTCTCTCTCTCTATCTCTCTTTCTCCCCCCCTCTCTCTCTCTCTTTCTCTCTCCGTCCCCCCACCTCTCTCTTTCTCCCCCCCTCCCTCTCTCCCTCTCTCTCTCTCTCTCTCTCCGTCCCCCCACCTCTCTCGCTCTCTCTCTCTATCTCTCTTTCTCCCCCCCTCTCTCTCTACCTCTCTCTCTCTCTCTTTCTCTCTCCGTCCCCCCACCTCTCTCTCTCTCTCCCCCCCCCCCCCTTCCGCCCACCAAATTCGAGCCACATAGACCTCTCTGAGTGATCGGATTGCACCTTCAATTAAAGTGACACAGACAAACTCCATTACCATCAACGGGCCTTTGGGTTTTCTGGCTGGCTCTCCTCTCTCAGACATCCGGAAGCAAATAATGTTTGACTTTTAGGCTTTGGAAACTTTTAATGGAGTTCGTTCTGCAATCAACCTCGCGGCGGAGAGCGGAGTGAACTCTGACTTTGTGGTATTGATCCTCTCACATGTTTACTGCTGGGGGTCACCGGCATCCCCGTTCTCCGACCAGAAAGGTCAATCGTGTCAATACACTAAACTAGGTAATTTTGCCCGGAAAACATCCCACGCGACGGTCTATTTCAATCTGACTGAATTGTGTTATGCGCGATAGACAATTACGGGCCGTGCGTCAACGTGTCAAGCTGTCAAACTTCCCCAGGAAGTAAAGAGATTGCGCTCGGACCAGGCGATTGGATGTGTGTCTGAATGGGGGGCGGAGTTGGAGACAAACAAGCTACCTGTTATCAGGGGGGATGATGAATCACCTGCCGGATGGAGACAAGATGATTAGTGGTATTTAACCCTTTATTCTCTCTCTCTCTCTCTCTCTCTCTCTCTCTCTCTCTCTTTCTCTCTCTCTCTTTCTTTCTCTCTGGAATAGAATGAGAGAGAAAGAGACAGAGAGAGAGAGAGAGAGAGAGAGAGAGAGAGATAAAAGACCATGAGTATACAGTTGCTCCAAGTATTGTCCATGTTGTCAGATCAAAGTTAGCCACGGGGGGGAGGGAGGGGGGGGTTACAGGCCATGATTCCTCTGTGAACTGTGAGTGAAACTGGACTGCATGTTTACCAACACTCTGGCCGGCACCGACCTCTAGCCCCATGGGGTTCTGGCCTGGACACAAAGGTCTGAGCGGAGGTGAACACAAAGGTCTGAGCTCTGAGCTGAGGTGAGTATTGGAAAAGCTTGTGTACGGGGGGGCGGTGTAATCACAGGGCTTGGTGGGGTGTGTGTGTGTGTTGGGGGGGGGTTTGCAGAGGTGTCAGAGGTGCAGAGGTGTCAGACTTCCCTAAAACGTTGCAGACAGATACACAGAGCTCAGGGGCCGTGGGATAGGGCGTCCAGCCCCAGCAAGAGGGTCTGTTGACCAATACCACAGGGGAAATAAACAGGCTAAAATAGGCGCAGGGGCAGGAAATGGATTTTATTGGAGAACTAATCAAAAGGGCCGTTTTAGTGGGGCACAATTTAGATTCTGATTGGATTCTGACTGACATGGGGGTTATCAATGTGTCTCATACCAGGCGGTGTAATTTGATCTTTGATGACCACACTGTGCTCTGATGTATATCCTGCTGGATGGGCCGTGACTGGTGTGTGTGTGTGTGTGTGTGTGTGTGTGTGTGTGTGTGTGTGTGTGTGCACGTGCGTGCGTGTGCACGTGCGTGCGTGCGTGCGTGCAGACACACGGTACACCCCTGTTTCTGATGTGATGCAACAGATTCCAATCTCTGTTATCTGTCTACAAGCGGGACTGCAAAGTACTAAACATTTCTAGGAAAGAGATACTGAACAGGAGGCAGTTTCAGGCACAATTAGCATCCAATGAACATGGCTGAACACTGGATCTAAAACGAAATTCTGTTTTGTAAATACAATTGTATATTGTATTCTTTTGATGTATTAATAAATTACTATCCATAAAAATATGACTATTGTGTGATTATTATTCATATAGAGCTCCGGACGTCATGTGACCCGCGTCACGTAACTTTGTTTACGGCGCCGTATTGGCAGAGCAGAAAACACCCGTATATCGGAGCCTCACCCGATGGCTATGTTTCCTGCAGCTGCTGTGGTTCTGGGGAGATTGAAATAAAATGCCCTTTTTCTGCAAATAACTTTTAATTGAAGAAGCAGTAGATGCCATGCCAGATTTTTGTCTTGAAAAAGATGAGAATGGAAACATTAGTCTGAAGCGGGACCACACATAATAATATTATTACCAAGTCCAAATGCAAATGTTTGTCACAGGCAAACCTTTCTGTGATTTCATTGTTTTTACTTTAAAGAACTGTCATTTTTGAACGTGTTAGACTTGTTTTCTTTTCTTGAAAAAGAATTGGCTTGGGCTAGAGTGTTCTTTAAGAAATGTATATTGCCAGAGCTGATAGCTAAGTCGTACTCTGCTCCAACACCACCAGCAGCTGATAGTGAAGGTTTCAACAAACCTGCCTTCAGATTAAAAGAAAAAGTGGATAGAAAAAAGATCCATAAAAAGTGGATATGTCCTAGCTGCAGAAAAGATAGCCTTCTGTCTGCTCCCCCAGTCCTCTCACAGGTATCAGTTCACCCATCAATCCCCATTGTCTGTTGTTGAATAAATCAACATTGTGCAATTCATAACATGTTGTCTTTCTAGTTTGTCTTACATTAACATTGCTTTAACAGTTGTCACCCCACACAGTATTAGGCTGTCTGCATTCAGAGCATGGCATACTTGTGTCCTTGCCCTGGGTTTGACTCCGAGTACCATCTTGCTGGCTGGGAAAATATATTCATCACACTGTACTTGATATAATCAGGGACAGCAAAAAACATGGAATCAAGGGACAGAAAATAACATGGAATTATGTCACAAGCATCAGCTTTATTTAACTTTTGTCAGACAATGGGGATTGATGGGTGAACTGATACCTGTGAGAGGACTGGGGGAGCAGACAGAAGGCTATCTTTTCTGCAGCTAGGACATATCCACTTTTTATGGATCTTTTTTCTATCCACTTTTTCTTTTAATCTGAAGGCAAGTTTGTTGAAACTTTTTTACTGAACAAAAATCGGACATACAGACCACCAACATGTTCCCTACTTCTGGCTCACGGCAGTAGCACCACTGTTGACCTTCACTATCAGCTGGGTACAACAGACTCACAGGCATTTGTAAGAGCACAGCATACTGTCTACAGACTGGATAACATTAGCTTCTCAGACTGACGTTAGCTAATGCTAACGCTATTTGCCGGCCTTCTGCAAACGTATCTGAGACCAAACCGGGCTACTCAACTGCAAGAGATCCTCCGGCAAGAGAATATGTCCACTATGCAATGAAATCTGTGAAAAAATGGAAGACTGGACGCTCTTCCGCTTTCTGGCGCTACTCTGCCAAAATGGTGGCGTTAAGGAACATTACTCGGATTTCCGGGTTGCGTGACGTCAACTACCGGAGCTCTATATGTACTTTTATGCTAAATAAGCAATCAACCCTACTTAGTTGTTGTGTATAATTTGTTCAGAACCCTGACCCTAATGAAAAGTTAAATCCGTCACTGTTTTTTTGTAGAACCCAAAAAGTGGCAACAAAATCATTGACAGAAATCTATTCTCTCCTGTCTGACAGGCCACACGTTATGTTACTGATAACTTATTTCAATAGTGATTACAGACTGATTGTAAGTTGAACTGTCATGAGAGATGTATAGAGTAGAGATTCACTATAATGGTTATAACTAACTGTAAGAAACTATAGTCAACACTACCACCACACGTCATTGGATGAACTAACAAGAATGCAGTTTGCGTTACATACATTTCTCAACAAATTATGTGCCAAATGGAAAGTGCCACTACCTAAAATAAAATTAAAAGAATATCATCAGACCTTCACCAGACCCTTCACTTGACCCTTCACCTGACCCTTCACCTGACCCTTCACCAGATCCATCGCCAGATCCTAGAGAGGTGGAGGATGTGGTGGTAGGGGCAGAAGGGGAGGTGGTGGGAGGAGGAGAGGGGGAGGATGTGGGAGGAGGAGAAGGGGAGGTAGTGGGAGGAAGACAGGGGGAGGAGAAGGGAGGAGGAGAAGGGGAGGTGGGTGGAGGAGGAGAGGGGGAGGATGTGGGAGGAGGAGACGGGGAGGTGGTGGGAGGAGGAGAGGGGGAGGATGCGGGAGGAGGAGAAGGGGAGGTGGGGGGAGGAGGAGAGGGGGAGGATGTGGGAGGAGGAGACGGGGCGGTGGTGGGAGAAGGGGAGGTGGGGGGAGGAGGAGAGGGGGAGGATGCGGGAGGAGGAGACGGGGAGGTGGGCGGAGGAGGAGAGGGGGAGGAAGTGGGAGCGGTGGTAGGGGCACCCGGCCCTGTACCACCAACAACTGCCCCTGTACCACCAAGAAGAACTGCCCATATACCACTAATAACTGCCCCTATACCACCAGAAACTGCCCCTGTACCACCACCACTATCCCCCTTGGTACGAGTGCGGGAGGTGGTGGTGGTAGTAGAGGAGGGGGTGGTGGTGGTAGAAGGGAGGGAGGGGGTGGTAGAAGGGAGGGAGGTGGTGGTAGAAGGGAGGGAGGTGGTGGTAGTGGTAAAATAACATTCCATGGGAAACACTTGGACACCGTTGCCGGGGTAGTATCGATTCAGTTCTTGATCCAGCTCTGTCAAAGTCTTCCCCTCTAGGTTTGTGTTAGGTTCTTCATCTTTGTTCAGACTCCAGTGTGCTCCTGACTTCCACATGTTCAGCTTCTTGCTGAAACAGCAGAAGGCAGACCACAGGAAATGTGGGATGTTCACTCTATTGTTCAGATATATATTACCAGGCACCGCACCTGTCACCACATAGGCCTTTACCTTGTTGTTGTTATCAATGCAGTTGTTGTTCAGATAGTCTAAAACCTTCTCCTCCATCCTTTTCCAGCTTCCGCTGTTCGATTTTTTTATCTGTGGCACGATGTTAGTTAGAGTGAAGGTGGACATCTTAGTATCGCGGTCAGACCCATAAGAACATGGAAACATGTGACCCCTGTCCACTTGGTGGCTTGTCTTGGGGCCACCTATATAGTCCCAGTTGACAGCCTGGTGTGTACACTTGTCAGAGTGTTGGTGTTTAATCCTCATTTCCGTCTCATCGGCTGTATTGTCTGTGACGCCGAGCTGAAGGAAAAATATAGCAACAATGGCGTAAACACACAATGATCCAACAATATGACATTATTTACATCCCACTTCTGACACCATATAATGCGTGCGCATGGGGCTGGGATGGGTGTGTTCAAAAACCAGGATAGACCAAGTGTTAATTGACGGTTTGTGGGTATTGTTGTGGTTAATGTGTTTTGACATGTATGTGGATGAGTGTACTGTACTGTAAAATACTTTGTGTTGTTAATATAGTAGAATATCGTATTTACAGACAAGTGAAGTTAGTTTGGCATTAACTAATTATTGTATGTGAACTTGGTATGTTCCAAGGGGGCGGGGCTTAGAGTTTAAGAGGGGCCCCAGAGTAAACCCTTGGGAGTCGGAGTTTGGGAGAGCCAGGATGCTGTGGTGTATGTATTCGCTGTCTTTGTCTGCACGGGCCAAATAAACACACCTTGCATGGAAAATGCTGCGACTTTGCAATCATTTGAAAAAGGAACCAGTGGTGGTACGTACCACTCTTGTGACATTTGGTAGTACTTTTACTAGTGCTGTAAAGTTGCTAGTTTTATTATTAAATAAGAGGTATTGTAACCAATCAGAACACCCTCACCGGTATAACAGAGGATCACATGTAATAATAACTTTTTCTGAAGGAAAAGAAATCAAACTTACCTCGGGCTCAAACATCCATAAGGCCTTTTTCCTGTTAAATGGTGGTCCAGTACCATGGAACGTGTAGGCTGAAAACACAGGGATCCTCTTGTCAGTGTCATAGAGCGTCGCAAACCTGTACCGTTGGTTGTACCTCTGGCAAATCAGTTTGTAACGATTCTGATCACCGTGGACAATACCTCCCAACAAAACACCAGGGAGGCCTGGAGTTACGCCATTAAGGAAAAACTCCAGACATTGGTTGAAACTGGTTACCACCTCAGAGAGCGCAGGGCGGAGGAGAGGGAGGAGAGAGAGCAGGAGAAGAGGGAGACCCCTAAGGACCCTCATCATTGATCACTGTATACTGTATGAGAACAGTGTCAAGTGTCAAGTGAAGACTGTGTGGTTTCTGTCTGCTTTAAATAGTGTCTTGTAGACCCAAGCCAAGACTTACAGGAACAACAATATTCATATTGAAACTAAACTCATACAGAAACTCTGGAGCATCTTAGGGAAGTTTGATTGGTTGAGTCACCAATCTACTGGTTTTAATTCATATCGGCCTCTTATTCTTGGTGCTTTTCTCTGCTGTCTGTTCTGCTGTAGTGGTAGTGGTGGCTTAGGGATAGTGAGTTAGACTGGTGATCAGAAAGTCACGAGTTCAAATCCCACCTGGAAAGACCACCACTAATGTGCCCTTGAGTGAGGCACGTAGCCCGCAGTTACTCCAGGGAGAATATCGTCCCTCTCTAATTGTAAGTCGCTTTGGATAAAAGCGTCTGCTAAATGGTTAAGATGTAAATGTTCACTACAGTCACAACAGCATGAAGGCCCTTGTACTGTGCACCAAGGGAGGCTGGCGGAGGTAGAAACCTCCCCTGACCTGCATACACATTAGGCCCAACCCAAGACTTACAGGAACAACAATATTCATATTGAAACTAAACTCATACAGGAACTCTGGAGCATCTTAGGGAAGTCTGACGCCTCTTTAAAAACAGCAGAAGAAAAGATGAGGTGGCAGATCATTGAGCAAGCTTGACCGAAGCGTTTCCTCCCTCTGTCTACGGCTGCATTCTGTGTATAATACCTGTAAACTTTGGGTTGATTTAATCATCATTTTGGACAGTGTAAGTTTGACATAAAAAAAATAAAAGAAAAAGAAAACACGTACATCCTATATACCCTGTTATCGAGTTCAAGCGCGGTACGTTTTAATGTGTTACCACTCTAATCTCATTTAAGCTGTAGCCAAGATATCCCAGTGCCAAATAGCATCAGGAGCAGCCTTTGAACGTCGAGCCAGGGCATTAAAACACAGGAATGTGGTGGTGGAGGCGGATGCCAGGTGTGTACTGTAATTAGGCCTGATGCGAATTAAAGCGGCTTATTAAAATACAGTGTCACTTATTGGGTTTAGATGTTCAGTCGGCTTCAGTGAGCCCACAACCCTGGTTGTGTTACTGGCCGATACTGTGTCTCTTGCGCACACACACACACATACACATATACACACACGCACGCAGGCACACACACACACACACACATATACACACGCACGCAGGCAGGCACACACACACACACACACGCACGCAGGCACACACACACACACACACACACACGCACACACATACACACATACACACATACACATACACACACACACACGCAAAGTGTTTATGGTCAGGTGTACATTTAAATCCAGATTTTTAAATGATTCTACCCCCACATCAAAGGCTTTCGGAGTACTTTCGGAGCACACTTTTAAGTAAACACGAGAGGTATCCATGAGAATAAGAGACACATGTTTGAAGGTGACAACCATTCTGACCAATCCCAACTGTACAAGGACAAGAAAGTGTGTGTGTGTGTGTGGGGGGCGGGGTGGCTGCCAACGCAGGGATCAAGTCTTCAGAAACTCGGGACTGACCTCATCAGTGCAACTCAAAAAAAGGAGAACCTAGAGAAGGGGCTTGTTGTAATGAATGGAACAGAATATGGAATAGTACAGTACCAAACACACGTGTGTGAAACCAGTTTGCACATGTATGAAAACTATTACCATGTGTGCTGTTTGTTGGTATGAGTTGTGTTGCTGGGAGGATGAATGAATTCATAAGCAGTTGAATCTTGAATTTCTGCGTTTTTCAAATGTTCTTTCCTCTCTCTGATGCATCACTGAGGCCTGAAGTGTACTTGACGTCAACAGCAAACAAGCCCATTGTATCCAGCCGTTAAAAGCAATCAAATAAAGACTATAATTGCCAAGTCAAGCGTTAATTGCCTGCACAACTACTGTATAGTGTTGGAATAATTAAGGGTGTCTTTTATAGAGAACCGGCGAGCAATTATCAGCTTCATCAGAGTGCCACGCAGAGCCGTTGAATAGGGGAGAAGGATAATGTGGCTAATTATGAGGACGATGGAGACAATACAATTATAACTGGGCTGAGAGGGGGGACACAACACAGGGAAGGCTGCAGCAAGGCTGTTGCCAAGAGGGTTGCCATGTCTACGAAATCAATTTGCATGCTTATTATTTTAGTTAATTATTTGTGGGTATAAGCGTTTATGTCTCTGATAGTACGGGTCTTCTTTCTTACTCTTGGCATGGTGTTTATATATATATTTTTAAATGTTTATGTTATATTTTTGTTTGAAGGCTTTTGTAAATTTGTCCATATTGTAAGTGCCTTATTTGAACTTTTTATGTTATTTTATTATTATTATTATTATTATTATTATTATTATTATTATCCTTGTGTATAGCGCATTGCAATTGCATTCATTTATAAATCAAGTTTGATTGGTTGAGTCACACACACTGGTTTTAATTCATATCGGCCTCTTATTCTTGGTGCTTCTCTCTGCTGTCTGTTCTGCTGTAGTGGTAGTGGTGGCTTAGGGATAGTGAGTTAGACTGGTGATCAGAAAGTCATGAGTTCAAATCCCACCTGGAAACACCACCACTAGTGTGCCCTTGAGTGAGGCACGTAGCCCGCAGTTACTCCAGGGAGAATATCTTCCCTCTCTAATTGTAAGTCGCTTTGGATAAAAGCGTCTGCTAAATGGTTAAGATGTAAATGTTCACTACAGTCACAACAGCATGAAGGCCTCTGTACTGAGCTCCAAGGGAGGCTGGCGGAGGTAGAAACCTCCCCTGACCTGCATACACATTAGGCTCACGTATGACTAGACTCTGGCTCTCTCTTGCATGCACACACACACACACACACACACACACACACATGCAGGCACACACACACACACACACACACAAAGTGTTTATGGTCAGGTACATTTAAATCCACACACAGGGCTCAGATGAAGCCCAGAACCACACCTCAACCATCACAGGCGGTGTGTGTTTGTGTGTGTTAACCACCCCCCCTAGTAGCTCACACACTCTGCTGGCTTGTGTGTGACGCACAAGTACACTACTATAGCAGAGAACATCATGTGATCGGATCTATAGGAGTAAAAATTGCCCTATCCCTCAGTTTGCATTATTAAGGTGGGAGAAGAAATCAAATATTCATAAGATGATATGCCGCTTTAATATTCATAGAAATGAACTTTATATTAGGGAACACGTCTTTTTTTATGCGAAGCAGACTGGAGGGCACTGATTACATTTCATTGTTTGATCACTGTGCCGAGGTACTACTAGACCTCCGCTGTGGCAAACAGTTAGGGGTTCTCTCCTGGGCGCCCTGACCCAACCGGATATCTCAACACGTTTAGAAGAAGTTTAAAGAGAACTATTATCTGGGTTTTTTTGAGTGCGGGGCGATAGAAATAGAGAGTGAAGAAACACAGGAAAGTAAGGAGGAGAGGGTATGTCAGCAGGGCATGGGCCAGAGATTCGAACCCATGCAGACATGGGCATAATATGTGTGCACTGTAGGCCACGGTGCTGGACCACTGGACTAAAGAACTACAGAACTATTGTGCTGTCACTTGAAGGTAGAAAAGGGTCACTTTCCAGGAGGTGTTTGATGCTGATGGGTTTGAGTATGATCAGGGGGGGGAGAGAGTAGTGAGGGATGACGGTATCGTTCTGTAGGATGTCTTAAAAAAAGTCATAATACATATTCATGTTTTGATTTGCAATGTTATCACCTAAGGCAACCGTGAGCCTGTTTAGAAAGAAATATGTGCATAAATCAGATGACTCCCTGAGGTGCGCTAAGATAGTTTTTATCTTTTTTTTTTCACCAATGTGGCTCTGTTTTCTTGTGTTGTTTACATAAGAGTATTAAACCGAGTTAATTACTCTTAAGCGTAAACAAACAGAGTGCCTTTACATAGGCGTCAGGAGAGAGACAGACTGTTAGATAGATGATATACTACAGCGACTTACTGATTTTTCCGGTAAAAATATTGTACAGTTAAAAATACACACACCTGCTTTTTCACATACCTCCTCTGGCCAGATGTGACACAGATGTGGTCTGGTGAAAAGGTCCGCATGTCGGCAATGCTCAAGTCGCGCAAGTGACTAAAAAGCTTTATTTTTAAAATTAGTTTTCAGTTTTTTTGCTTATTACGAAAGTGTTGAGTGAGAGTGAGTGAAGAGCCCATTCAATATAACAAACAACAGTTTATAAATACTAAATACTTATAATTTGTTAGCTTGGCTTGTTTATGAGTGGGTTTGGGGGCGTATTCCAGTGGTGTGGGGGGGCGTATTCCCTTTGTTTTATTGGCTGTTGCGCCTGCAACAACCCCTATGAACATGGCCACATGTCTGTGAAAAGAAAAGTGTCTACGAAACGAAGGTTTCATTGATCAACATACATGATTCACAACACTGTCGTCTGCCGACTCACCTTCTGCTTTGAACTTAAGTTCAAAGTTTAGTAAGTTTAGTGAGTTACATGAGTTGTTTACTAACCAAACAGGTGCTGCTAGCCAAACAGGCATTTTGTGAGTAAGGTAGATATTGCCTTTGTTAGAAACCAGTGTGTTCCTGCCAATCTGCCGGATGAGGTGAAATCAGCTAAGCTGAAAAGCAGGAACAGCAAGTAAACATCCCCCAGCTAGTTGGACTGGAGGATGGCACAGTGCTGGTTGAAAGCTACGACTGGTAAAAGCATCTGGATAGCTGCTTCCAAAAGTTCCCACATATTAAGAGTAACCAGCACTTCAGGTAATGATCATTGTCATTGTATTAGCAATTCTATTTTATTAACATAGTAGTATTTTGTGATGGTATGTTGGTAACAGTGGGCAATCATTTTAAATGTACTGTCTTGCTTTTATTTTTATTACAACTTTGATGTAGGATGATGATTTCTATTTCACACACCTCCTCTGGCCAGATGAAGATCCGATGAAGATCAAAGAGAGAGAGAGAGAGAGAGAGAGAGAGAGAGAGAGAGAGAGAGAGAGAGAGAGAGAGAGAGAGAGAGAGAGAGAGAGAGGGACAGAGAGGAGAGAGAAATGTGAAACTCCACTCAGGGTTTTGAACGCCTCCCCCTGACACCTGTCTAATGTCCCCCTGACACCTGTTTAATGTCTCTCTGACACCTGTCTAATGTCCCCTCCCCCTGACACCTGTCTAATGTCTCTCTGACACCTGTCTAATGTCTCTCTGACACCTGTCTAATGTCTCTCTGACACCTGTCTAATGTCTCTCTGACACCTGTCTAATGTCTCTCTGACACCTGTCTAATGTCTCTCTGACACCTGTCTAATGTCTCTCTGACACCTGTCTAATGTCTCTCTGACACCTGTCTAATGTCTCTCTGACACCTGTCTAATGTCTCTCTGACACCTGTCTAATGTCTCTCTGACACCTGTCTAATGTCCCTCTGACACCTCATCAACCAGGAGCCGTTCATCAGCCTCTTGCTATCGTCTCATTTTCGCTCACTTCCCCTTTCATCTTTTCTCCTCCTCTTCCTCCTCCTCCTCCGCTTCTGCAAGGTAACTCGATCTGCCCTTCCTTGACCCTCCTCTTCCACAGAGAACTAATCAGCTTCACCTGCAGCTAACCAGCTTCCTCAGGGGCTTGGGGAGCGGAGGGGAGGAGAGGGGGTGAGGGGGAGAGAGGGAGAGGGGGAGAGGAGGAGAGGGGGAGAGGAGAGACGGAGAGGGGGAGAGGGGGAGAGGAGAGGAGGAGCGAAGGAGAGGACCACTCACACACTCAACAACAGCTGATCCTCCGGTTGTTGTCCCAGAGAGCAGACACGGGAACGCCTCGCAGCCTCTACCAGCCTCTACTCAGCCTCTACCAGCCTCTACTAGCCTCCACTCAGCCTCCACCCAGCCTCTACTAGCCTCCACCCAGCCTCCACCCAGCCTCCACCCAGCCTCCACCCAGCCTCTACCAACCTCTACCAGCATCTACCAGGCTCCACCAGCCTCTACCAGGCTCCACCAGCCTCTACCAGCCTCTACCATCCTCTACCAGCCTCCAACAGCCTCTACCAGCCTCTACAAGCCTCTACCAGCCTCCACCCAGTCTCTACCAGCCTCTACCAGCCTCTACCAGCCACCACCCAGCCTCTACCAGTCTCTACTAGCCTCCACCCAGCCTCTACTACCCTCCAGCTAGCCTCTACCAGCCTCTACCAGCCTCTACCAGCCTCCCCCCAGCCTCTACCATCCTCTACCAGCCTCTACTAGCCTCCACCCAGCCTCTACTACCCTCCAGCCATCCTCTACTAGCCTCTACCATCCTCTACCAGCCTCTACTCAGCCTCCACCCAGCCTCTACCAGCCTCCCCCCAGCCTCTACCAGCCTCTACCAGCCTCTACCAGCCTCTAACCAGTCTCTACCAGCCTCTACCAGCCTCTACCAGCCTCCACCCAGCCTCTACCAGCCTCTACTAGCCTCCACCCAGCCTCTACTACCCTCCAGCCACCCTCTACCATCCTCTACCAGCCTCTACTCAGCCTCCACCCAGCCTTTACCAGCCTCCCCCCAGCCTCTACCAGCCTCTACCAGTCTCTACCAGCCTCCCCCAGCCTCTACCAGCCTCTACCAGCCTCTATCTAGCCTCTACCAGCCTCTACCATCCTCCCCCCAGCCTCTACCAGCCTCTACCATCCTCCCCCCAGCCTCTACCATCCTCCCCCCTGCTTCTACCAGCCTCTACCAGCCTCCACCCATCCTTTACCAGCCTCTACCAGCCTCCCCCCAGCCTCTACCAGCCTTTAGCAGCCTCTACTAGCCTCCACCCAGCCTCCACCCACCCTCTACAAGCCTCTACCAGCCTCTACCAGCCTCTACCATCCTGCCCCCAGCCTCTACCATCCTCCCCCCAGCCTCTACCATCCTCCCCCTGCCTCTACCAGCCTCCACCAAGCCTCTACCAGCCTCTACCAGACTCCATCCAGCCTCTACCAGCCTCTACCAGCCTCTACCAGCCTCCCCCCAGCCTCTACCAGCCTCTCCCAGCCTCTACCAGCCTCCACCCAGCCTCTACCAGCCTCTACCATCCTCCCCCCAGCCTCTACCAGCCTCTACCAGCCTCTACCAGCCTCTACCCAGCCTCTACCAGCCTCTACCAACCAAGATCACAGTGGGATTCCCCCACCTGACGTCTGACTGAGACCAGAGTGCAACCACCGAGGGGAAGGAGGCGGTGGGGGGGCGGGTGTGTTTGCGTGCGTATGTGTGTGTGTGTGTGTGCATGTTTTTGTGTGTGTGCGTGTGTATGTGTGTGTATGTGTTTGCTTGCGTGTGTGTGTATGTATGTGTGTGTCTCCACTCATGTGTTACGATGGCAAAGGTAGGATTAGAGCCAGGATATCTGGAGGGAAACACGACCCAGGGGCGCTCCCCACCATCGCCCCACCATCTCCCCGACGGCCCGGGGGGGATTAGTGGGCCCGCACGCCCCTGCCAGCAGGAACACTTAATCCCCGACAGTAGGAACCAGAACCACATCCCGCCATCCCAAACAGTATGGAAATGAAGCACACTCAATAATTGGGTAACCCTTCTATTTTCTAGGTTCTGTTCCAGCAGGTATTACCAAGTATAACCAGGTGTTTTATAAGAGACCGTCTGGTCGGTCACTTGTCGGTAACAATGTTGGTGCTTTCTGGTCGGGAAGGCAGCACAGCTGGCGACAGTTAACTGGTACGAAATGGCGTTTCGCAGGCGCTTCAGTCAGAGAATCGAAAAAGGAAACACAGAAAGTGTGAAAATATGTAATTATCATGTTATAACACGTTTACTGGTGTAATATCAGACTGTACTAAAGGGTTATAATCAGGGGTGCACATAACTTTTTGGGGCCAGTGCTCAGAGGAGCACCTAGGGATGCTGCTTGGTGCTCCCCGAGCTCGCGAGTCACGACCCGTCCCACAGGATGGATAAAAAAGGGATACATGGATAACTTATAGTAGCAAAACGACATTTATTCATAAATAAAGATGAACGAACAAATGATTGTGTGCAAAACAAAATAAACAAATGCAAAATCAAATGACTGCTCTTTAAGCATGAAAGTCTGTCAGACTCCTTTAAACACAATGAAATCAACTGACATCTCTTTAAGCACTGCTCTGTTCTGTAAACACTGAAATCAACTTTTCAACAAAAAGTTACAGCCTAAGCATTTATTTATGCTACAAGCTTAATCATCTTCATCACTGCTCTCTTGACTGCTGTTAATACTGTCCTCAATTTCAACCATGGTAGAGGATGTTGTAGGCTATCACTTTAAATAGCTCATTATTTTGATTGTGCAACAAAGTCTTTTTTTTTCTTTTTCTAATAGAATTCCCAACCATATTCCCTGGGTCAGGGATGTGCGATAATGAAGCTGTAAAACAAACGTCTGAACGTTTGAAAGCTTCAGAGAAAAGAAACGTGAAGTCCCTTGGTGTTGTTTTTCCTTTTAGCGACGAGTCGTTCGGGACTGAATTTTTACGTGGCGGCGCCGCGGCGTGATAACCGTGCGATACGCGATACGCGGAATGAAAGTACGATTTACGATACTTTCCGAATGTTTTCGTGAGGGGAGTCGCCGTGGTCGTCGTCGGTCGACTGTTGTGATGGATTACTCGTCGGGGACGGCAAATAGT
>NC_137674.1:29522381-29539881 GCF_963989245.1 Nansenia antarctica | reverse complement strand
TCACGTCTCCATAGTCCAGTACAGACATAAAAACAGATTCAATTACTCTCTTTCTACAGCTCGGCGGGAAGTTACTGCGATTTCTGTAGAGAAAGCCAATCTTCTGACGTAGTTTCGAGGACAAGATATCAACATGATGTTTAAAAGTTAATTTTTCATCAATCCATAAACCAAGGTACTTATACTCCTTGACTCGCTCTACTATGGAGCCATTTGATAAGGAAATTTGGAAGCTATTAACATCAATATTTCTAGACTTAGTAAAAAACATGACTTTTGTTTTGCTAGCATTTAAAACCAATTTAAGTTCTTTAAACGCCCTTTGAAGATGATCAAAAGCTTGTTGCAATTTCAGATTAGCTGACTCAAGAGAATCCGCAGTACAATAGATTATCGTATCATCCGCGTAAAGGTGAGCCTTACATGAGTCGTCCAGAGCAGTTAAAATATTGTTAATATAGATTGTAAAAAGAACCGGACCCAATATTGAACCCTGCGGAACACCCTTAGTAAGGGGCAGGAACTCAGACCGGACAGTACCAACACTTACACACTGGCGCCTATCAGAAAAGTAATTAAGGAAAAAGTTGAGAGAAGTGTTATCCAAGCCTAAGCTAGCTAGACAATGCAGAAGTAGAGAATGATCTACTGTATCAAAGGCCTTAGACAGGTCAATGAACAGGGCTGCACAGTGTTTTTCCTGATCCAACGCTGTAACAATATCATTTACAACCAGAGTGGTAGCTGAGATTGTACTATGCTGGGCCCTGAAACCTGATTGAAATGGACTGAGCACAGAGAAGGTAGAAAGAAAGGATTTCACTTGGACATTTACTAATGACTCCAGCACTTTTGCTAAACAACATAAATGAGAGATTGGTCTGTAATTGTCCACATTATCCCTGTCACCTCCTTTGTGTAATGGCATCACCCTAGCGGACTTCCACTCATGCCCATGTCGGCATGGGTTCGAATCTGGTCCATGCCCTGCTGACATGCCCTCTCTCCCTTCTTCTCCTTAGTTTCCTGTCTGTCTTCACTATATCGGTCCAATAAAATGAAAAATATGAGTGGGACTGCCCCACTGAATAGCTCAACTCACCACATACCCACAGCATGCTACTGCCACTTCATCTGACCAATCAGAGCAGAGCATACAGGAGGTGTCTGGACCTGTCTGACCTATCACAGAGGAGAACATATGTTATGTTATGTTATGTTAATTTCATTTATAATGCGCCCCCCATCCAACTTTTACATCGGCCCGGGGCGCAGCCCGGGTAAAGGAACAGATAAAGACAAAGACAAGGAACACAGAATGCAATCAGACACAGACGACTTAAACGTAAAACTCAGGCATACAGTTCACAACAAATAGGGAGTAGATTTAGGGAATGTCATTTTGGAAGAGGTGGGTTTTTAACTTGGCTCTAAAGGAGTCCAGAGTGGGGGCAAACTTGATGGCAGAAGGGAGCGCGTTCCACAGGGTCGGTGCTATCACCGCAAAGGCACGGTCACCCTTCCTCTTGAGGTTGGTACGTGGGACCCTCAGGCTGAGTTGGGCGTCGGACCTGAGCCTGGGTCTGGGCCTTGAGGAGGTAGACTGGTCCAGGAGGTCCTTGATGTAAGGAGGGGCGAGACTGTTGAGAGCTTTAAAAACAAAGCTGCAGATTTTGAACTTCACTCTCTTCTTCACTGGGAGCCAGTGAAGGGAGATGAGGACAGGGGAGATGTGGTCCCTCATTTTGGTGCCTGACACCAGCCTGGCAGCGGCATTTTGGACTAGCTGCAGGCGGTAGATGGTCTTATCAGGAAGTCCCGCATATACCGTAGTGAGTTGCAGTAGTCGAGCCTAGATAACATACTAGACCTGTCTGACCTATCACAGAGGAGAACATACTAGACCTGCCTGACCTATCACAGAGCAGAACATACAGGAGGGACCGGGACCTGTGTGTCTCTGTCCTCTCAGCCAAGCCTCACTGTGATCAACCATCGCTCACCTCAGATCTGCCTGCTACTGTACAATGCTCCACCCCCACCCACCAAACCTCCACCCCCCCGCCCCTCCCCACCCCATAGCCCCCAACCCCCCCAGCCCCCTACGCCTTGGGCAGGACGATCTCACTGACCCCCAACTGTGAAGGAGAAGGGAGGAGCGCTAGAGAGAGAGAGGGAGGGAGGGAGAGAGAGAGAGAGAGAGAGAGAGAGAGAGAGAGAGAGAGAGAGAGAGAGAGAGAGTGTCTGAGGCAATGACTCCCTGACTCACTTAGGGGAACTTTGACTTATGAGGCGCGGCGCGTTTAGCCGAGCTAACGCAGACAAGGGCTCTGCCATTAACCTCTGCTAGCGTCGGGCTAAGGCAGCGCCTTGCATTCAGATTGGCACAGGACGATATTTCACTGTGACAGCTAATACACAATGAATAATTAAGTGTTTCATATAATGATCTCGTCAGGGAGATAGAGAGAAAAAGGGGGGAGGGAGAAAGGCGGAAGGGGGAGAGAGGGGGGGTAAGAGAGAGACAGAGAGAGAGGGGGGGAAGAGAGAGAGAGAGAAAGAGGAAAGGAGAAGAGAGAGAGAGAGAGAGGGCGGTAAGAGAGAGAGAATGAGAGAGAGAGAGGAAAAGGGGGAAATGATAATTCAACTTCAAATTCATTGCCCTTAAACCCTATCCAGTGTTATTAGCGGGGGGGGGGGGAGGGGGGGGGTTGTTGAAACAAATAGGTTTTTGATGGCTCTGACAGAGTAGCTGCGGTTATTATTAGGTATGGGGGAGGAGGGGGGAGGAGAGGTGGTGGAAGCGGCCTCCTGCAGTGAGGAGATCATGAACACTTAAGTGGGGAACTTACAAACCCTAGTGTGTGTGTGTGTGTGTGTGTGTGTGTGTCCAAGTGTGTGTGGGTGTCTGTGTGCTTCCGTGCATGTGTTTGCGTCCGTGTGTGTCTGTGTGCATCTGTGTGTGTCTGTGTGTCCATGTGTGTGTGTGTGTGTGTGTGTGTGTGTGTCTGTGTGTCCGTGTGTGTGTCCGTGTGTGTGTGTGTGTGTGTGTATGTGTGTGTGTGTGTGTGTGTGCGCCACAGTAGTCTGGGCCATGCTGGAGGAGAGGACACATGTGCTTTTTATTTGCCGTAATGCTTTAGGTAATGTCACCAGGAACAAATAGTTAACAAGATGAGGGTGGGGGGGCATCGGCCATCTTGTATATGCACTTTGAGATATTTTCCTATCATGATTTCTAAATGTAATAAATTATGATTGTTATTATTTCTGACTTGGATTACCATATGTACAGGCAACACAGCAGTTTCCACTTCTTTCCTGCTGGTGTTACTGAGAAAATTTACTTTCTTTCTTCTTTTTAAACATGTCTCAATCAACGTTGTCCTTTAGAAGAAAGTCAAGGTCTACATTTACACACGTCCCTGATTCGGAGTCCGACCACGCCCGCTGCAGGACTCTGGATGTCTCCGGCCGCCCGGACGGCACAGCAGAGAGCTAATTTACCTCACGTCGGTGACCTATGACCCCATTTACAGTGGATGTGCTGCCTGTTGCCTGTCTGACAGATTCCCATGCATATTCATGTCTCCTCCAGACTCGCCCTGCCACAGCTGCATGAAGGCACTTCATTACTGGATGTTCTTCTACTCAAGCCAAACCCGGTCAAACCCTAAGGAGTTCTGTGGAGTGTGTGTGTCTGTGTGTGTGTGTGTGTGTGTGTGTGTGTGTGTGTGTCTGTGTGTGTGTGTGTGTGTGTGTGTGTGAGTGCACGCATGGTGAGTGCACACCCACACCCCCCCGACACACACACACACACACACATACACACCCTCACGGCCCCCCCACGCACACACATACACACCCTCACTCCCCCCCCCCCACACACACACACATATACAGGCGTTTCTTGTTTGTGAGGTGAGAACAGAGAAAAGAGGAGTCCCCAGCAGGCCTCTCCACCTCCTCTTCCTCCATCTGCCTGTTTCTGCTCAGTCCTCCATAAATTAAAAACGCTGTACATCTGCTTTGGGCTACATTGTTAGCTGTGGGCATTTGGTGGTTCCTCTGTTTATGAAAAATTAAACACTTTGTGCATTTGATTATACCGCCCCCGCCGTCCCCTCCCCAACCCCCCAAACACACAAACCACAAACCCCCCCCCGCGCGCGCCTGCCCCCCGCGGCAAACATGATAGACAGGCATTACCCTGCTGAGCAGAGACAAGCACACCAGAACACACCAGAACACACCAGAACACACCAGGACACACCAGGACACACCAGAACACACCAGGACACACCAGAACACACCAGGACACACCAGAACACACCAGAACATACCAGGACACACCAGGACACACCAAGACACATCAGGACCCACCAGAACACACCAGGACCTACCAGAACACACCAGAACACACCAGAACATACCAGGACACACCAGAACATACCAGAACATACCAGGACACACCAGGACACACCAGAACACACCAGAACACACCAGAACACACCAGGACACACCAGAACACACCAGAACACACCAGAACACACCAGGACACACCAGAACATACCAGGACACACCAGGACACACCAGAACACACCAGAACACACCAGGACACACCAGAACACACCAGAACACACCAGAACACAGCAGAACACACCAGGACACACCAGAACACACCAGAACATACCAGGACACACCAAGACACACCAGGACACACCAGGACACACCAGAACACACCAGAACACACCAGAACACACCAGGACACACCAGAACACACCAGAACACACCAGAACACACCAGGACACACCAGAACATACCAGGACACACCAGGACACACCAGGACACACCAGAACACACCAGAACACACCAGGACACACCAGAACACACCAGAACACACCAGAACACACCAGAACACACCAGGACACACCAGAACATACCAGAACATACCAGGACACACCAAGACACACCAGGACACACTAGAACATGCCAGGACACACAGGACCCACCAGAACACACCAGGACACACCAGGTCGCACCATGGTACTACAGGAGGACATGGTACTACAGGGTGACATGGTACTACAGGAGGACATGGTACTACAGGGTGACATGGTACTACAGGGTGACATGGTACTACAGGGTGACATGGTACTACAGGGTGACATGGTACTACAGGGTGACATGGTACTACAGGAGGACATGGTACTACAGGAGGACATGGTACTACAGGGTGACATGGTACTACAGGAGGACATGGTACTACAGGAGGACATGGTACTACAGGGTGACATGGTACTACAGGGTGACATGGTACTACAGGAGGACATGGTACTACAGGGTGACATGGTACTACAGGGTGACATGGTACTACAGGGTGACATGGTACTACAGGTGACATGGTACTACAGGGTGACATGGTACTACAGGGTGACATGGTACTACAGGGTGACATGGTACTACAGGGTGACATGGTACTACAGGTGACATGGTACTACAGGTGACATGGTACTACAGGGTGACATGGTACTACAGGAGGACATGGTACTACAGGGTGACATGGTACTACAGGGTGACATGGTACTACAGGGGGACATGGTACTACAGGGTGACATGGTACTACAGGGTGACATGGTACTACAGGGTGACATGGTACTACAGGGTGACATGGTACTACAGGAGGACATGGTACTACAGGGTGACATGGTACTACAGGAGGACATGGTACTACAGGGTGACATGGTACTACAGGGTGACATGGTACTACAGGTGACATGGTACTACAGGTGACATGGTACTACAGGGTGACATGGTACTACAGGGTGACATGGTACTACAGGGTGACATGGTACTACAGGGTGACATGGTACTACAGGAGGACATGGTACTACAGGGTGACATGGTACTACAGGGTGACATGGTACTACAGGGTGACATGGTACTACAGGGTGACATGGTACTACAGGGTGACATGGTACTACAGGGTGACATGGTACTGTAGGTATCCAGGACACAAGATGGAGGGAGCAGAAAACCTCTTATGTAAAAAATAAATAAAAATAAAAACATCTGTTGGACGGAATGGAAAGCATGTGTGTATGTGTGTGTGTGTGTGTGTGTGTGTGTGTGTGTGTGTGTGTGGGTCAGTGCGTGCGCGTACATGTGTGTGTGTGTGTGTGTGTGTGTGTGTGTGTGTGTGTGTGTGTGTGTGTGTGTGTGTGTGCGTGCGTGTGTGCGTTTGTGTTTGAGAGCCGCAGCCTGGATATGCCATTCAGCACAGGCATGATGCTCTGTTTCCACCGCGGTAATCAACCACAGCGCAAAACAGGTCGATAAACATTGGCACATAACGGGAGCTGTGGCTAATTGCGTTAGCGTGTTTTTCTATGGGTTTTGGGTGTGGCGCTAGCTCGTACCCGCAACGCACGGTACTCTCCTACGTCATGCTCTGCTGTGAAGCTGCTCTCCATAGATCAGGATGATTACACACTACGGTTGGGCTCCTATGAGGTTCAGGATGACTGGCACCATGGTGATGATCAGAGTCAGGCTGGGGGATGTTACATCTGTACAACTGGACTGTTGTTACTGTAAACTATTTTCGTTTCAGATGTCTATTTAATTTTTAAATTAGATTTTATTATTCATTCATTTATTGTTTGTGGTGTGAGCTGCTGTAACAAATCTATCTATCTATCTATCTATCTCAGCGTCATGCTAGGCAACGTTAGACAGAAAGAGATATTCCCCCACAGGATAGCAAACTACCCTGACCTCCTAGTTACCGTAACCTAGTCACCCCATGTTTAACCTAGTTACCCCATGTGTACACCACACACACCACTCTCTACTACACCTAAGTCACAGTGTTCAATACTGAAGCCACAGATTCACAACTCTTCATACAGTCTGCATTAGTAACACTCATGTTGGCCAATCACTTCATTCATGTCTCAAAAGAAGCTCGTTCAACCATACACTGGCAACAATGTTCACTCAGAAACATACACAGTCATTCATAACATTCTGACTTACAAAACACAAACAAGAATATATTCTGCTAATATTTTCTAGACATTTCAATATGATTACTGCAAATAGTGAAAATACCACCGCTCATCCCTTATCAGACTTTGCTGAGGTTCTGGAACTGAAGAGTATCAATAGAGTGCAAAATAACAGCATCTGCAGACTCAAACACTGTGCAAAAAAACTGTTTATTGCTAGCTTTCTGTCATATATGATAGGAATATGATTACTGCAAAATTGCACCAAATAATTCAGTTTTGAACTGAATGCACAAATCACAGAGAAAGAGTCACAGTTTTGTTCACATAATTTTGCCATTTAGCAGACGCTTTTAGTCCAAAGCGATTTACAATTACGAATTACAGGGACAGGGACATTCCCCCTAAAGTAACTGAGGGCTAAGTGCCTTACTCAAGGGCACACTAGTAGTGGTGTGGTTTCAGGCGGGATTTTAACTCACAACCTTCTGATCACAAGTCCAACTCACTATCCACTAGTGACTAGACCACCACTACCCCCACATGGGTTTCTGCTCTGATGACTGTATGAAGAGTTGTGAATCTGTGGTTTCAGTATTGAACACTGTGACTTAGCTACCGTAAAAAACTGTAATCACACTATCATTTTTAGACAACCTCACCTGACTCCCTACTGCTATGAATTTTGGATCAGGCTGGTATGGCTTAGGCTACTCCCTATGTCCATGGCACTGCTTGCTTGAGGATCCCTGACACTGACCGAGTCCTAAAGGGAAAACAAAATGCCACTTTTACCTCGCCTTCGGGGTTAGAAAACCTAGAGGGGAAGGAGGAGGTGGTTGAGGCGCCTGACGAGTCTGTTTTGGAGGGCGCAGAATCTAAGGAGGAGCTTAAGTCTCGTCGTACAGTACCTCAGTTCTCTCCTGTGCCCTCCTCTTATGAGGGATATGGATGTCAGGCATAGGGTCCACATCCGCTCGTTTACAAATTGAAGCGAAGGAAAGTCTTCACCAGGTCCTGGTCAAATAAGGGTTAAACTATTAGTAGATAACAGCTCCTATATGGTCAGTGAAAAGATAGAGAGAGAGAGAGAGAGAGAGAGAGAGAGAGAGAGAGAGAGAGAGAGAGAACCAATTGTAGGGCTTCTATGTAACTTCATTAGGGGCTCTATGTAACCCCATAGGGCATCTGTAACCTGTAAGGATTATTTCTAACATTTACTGAGAATCAGAAGTCAGTAGTCTGGAAAACTGAAACCGTTTAACCACAAAAAAATCTGATTCTGTCTTTGCATATCAACTTACATCAGAGAATGCCCTCATAATATGAAAACAACATTTGTCATTACAGTGCAGCAGACAGATACAATTGAATGATTGGGGGTTTTCGTCTCCCATTGAGAGACCAATGTGTGAGTGAGTGAGAGAGAGAGAGAGAGAGAGAGAGAGAGAGAGAGAGAGAGAGAGAGAGAGAAGAGAAGG
This sequence comes from Nansenia antarctica, assembly GCF_963989245.1. Lineage (NCBI taxonomy): Eukaryota > Metazoa > Chordata > Actinopteri > Argentiniformes > Microstomatidae > Nansenia > Nansenia antarctica. The sequence continues at coordinate 29,531,390 of NC_137674.1, read as the reverse complement.
AGAGAGACAGAGAGAGAGAGAGGGAGGGAGAGAGAGGGAAGGGGAGAAAGAGGGATGTTTATACATAGCTCCTGCAATCTCTCCTCATTGGACAACAGCCGTTCCTATAGAACACGCCCCCCAGGTTCTAGAACAACCAGACCCAGTTGGACTAACGACCGTGATCAGAGGTTGTGGTCACACTGCTGCCCTGTACAACAAGCCTGCCACAGGGGAGACTGTGTACGTGTGTGTGTATGTGTGTGTGTGTGTGTGTGTGTGTGTACATGTGTGTGCGTGCGTGCATGTGTGCGTACATGTGTGTGCGTGCGTGCATGTGTGCGGGCGTGTGTCTGTGTGTGCATCTGTGCAACCCTGCATGCCTGTTTGCATGCAGCTGCATGCGTGTTGTGTGCGTACGTCCGCACTTGCGTGACTGTGTGTGTGTGTGTGTGTGTGTGTGTGTGTGTCACATGGGACAGGGACGTGTTTGTCTTTGACATGTATGTGCAGGGCTGGAGGCGGTGGCGAGCTAACAGGCCTACCCTGCCTCCAGAAGAACAGGTGTTGGGGTCCGACTAGCCCATCCATCTCTCCACACCGCCTCTCTGTAAGACTCAGGGTTAATTATCCTCAAATAATCCATTAAGGAGAGGGATGAGAACGGAGAGGCGGGGACGCTAACCTTGGAGAGAGGAAACGGGTACGGATACCCTGGTCACACTACGCCACATAGCCATGCCGAGCCAGGCCCGAGATGAGCTGAGCAGTGCTGAGCTGAGATGTACTGCGCTCACCTGGTTACCGTGCAGGAAAGGACAATGTAGAAGAAGAAGAAGAAGAAGATACTATTTATATGCTATACTTTTATTGATCCCCGAGGGGAAGTTATTATTATTATTACCCCTTGTATGGCCTCATAATGTACTTATATGATAGTCTATGTGTAGATAATAAAAGTTGTAATAAAGATGGAATTTGAAACGTTTTTCTTTTTTTTCTTTTTCTTTTTTTGTTGGATCCATTTCATCATCTGTGAGAAAACCTTCCCACCAAAGTTGCGTCTCTATCGCAAAAAAACGTTTCAAAAGACATTGAATTATGATCATTCTTAGTATGTACGTACCTCCATATGGGGCCGCAGCGTCTCGTTAGACTCCAGAGGGTTCAGAGGCGTCGCTGTGCAATGGCGGGCTACGCTGTCATCGTCAGGACTGCGCCCAGGATCACATAAAGACACGCTCCTCAGGTGAAGAAAGGATGTTCGAATTATAGAGATTCATATCTATATAAAACACCTCTCTATAAAAAAAATAAAAAAAATACCCACCTCATTTTATAGAGCCGATGAGCTTGGCTCTGAGGTCTAACAGCAGAATCCATCTCATTCTGTGTGACTTCCTCCATAATGCATAAATGGCAAGCGGCGTCAAGGTTTTTCTGTTTAATGCTCTTAGCATGTTAATTGACATTACGGTGTGTGTGTGAGATCATACAGTAAATTGTATCGGGGGGGGGAGAGGATGACATCTGACCTATTGAGAATGTTACCGTGGGCTTATACCTTCATTTACCCACCCGACGGCCCCATGAATATTTAAGGCTGCCAATTAAACCCCAGCTGACCTGCAGAGGAGGGGAGGGAGAGGCACACACACACACACACACACACACAAGGACGCGCACACACACAGTACACACACAGGCGCGCACACACACAGTACACACACAGGGGAGCGTGCACACACATACAGTACACACACACACACACACACACACACAGAGGGGCGTGCTCGCACATACAGTACACACACACACACACACAGGCGGCGCACGCACACACACACTCTCTCTATCTCTCTCTCTCTCTCACACACAAACACACACACACACACACAGACACACACTCTCGATCTCTCTCTCTCACACACACACATACACACACAACCTGTCACACTGACACGGGCCATGTCTGACAGGCCTGACACGTTCGTGTCATGTTTATGAGTGCCTCTACAGACACGGTGTGTGTTTTGTGTATGTTAATGTGTGCGGAAGGTCAAAGTCAATGGTGTCAGTCATCTGATGCACCTTGCTGTGGTGTCACACAGGACACAGACGACTCTAACAGATATGTGGTGTCCACCAATCACAGAGGAGTCTCACAGAGATGTGGTGTCCACCAATCACAGAGGAGTCTCACAGAGCTGTGGTGTCCACCAATCACAGAGGACTCTCACAGAGCTGTGGTGTCCACCAATCACAGAGGACCCTCACAGAGCTGTGGTGTCCACAAATCACAGAGGACTCTCACAGAGCTGTGGTGTCCACCAATCACATAGGAGTCTAATGGTGCTGTCGACCAATCACAGAGGACTCTAATGGTGCTGTCAACCAATGTGTGCGTGTGTGTGTGTGTGTGTGTGTGTGTGTGTATCTTATCCCTTACAGTACACACCCGGGGAGGCTGGTGGAGGTAGAAATCGGAGGACGGGCTCATTGTAATGCATGGAATGGAATGAAGAATAGTATGTACGGACGATACTACGCCTCATTCCATTCCACGCTTTAAATTGAGCCCATCCTCCGATTTACTCCGCTGGTACATACTGTACACACCTTGTTTACTATATAGCAGGGAATCGAACCCACAACCCCTAGGCGTCCCCAGACGCCATGCTCTCCCAGCCCAGCACCCCTGTGTTCCTCTCCCAGGCAGCAGAGAAGACGCAGGGCTGAGATAGTGGCCTTCCCACTGACTTAAGTGCTTTGGAAACATCCGCGCGTGGAGGAATATGTAAAGTGCTATTTATGGTTAAAGGCGATTGAAACTGACGTGTCTTTTAACATGTCTAATGTATGGAGTTCAAAGAGTCACTACCCTGTCAAACACATATTATATCTGATGTGATTACCCTCTAAAAGCATGCCATTTCATATGACTGAGCTATATACAGCTCTATGGCTATATATGTAATGCACATCCCGTTATGCTAGATTGAATAGGATGATTGAAGGTTTCTTACTAGGAAATGTTTAACTGTCGCTATTTCTTGATGTCTTAAGCTTTGTTGTGTGCAAATGTCTTCTCAAAACAGTTTATAGTCAGGGGAGGCTGGGAGGCTGGTGGAGGTAGAAATTGGAGGACGCGCTCAGTGTTATTGACGGAGGGGAATGAGGAGTGATATCAAACTACTTCTGTTCCGTCCATTACAATGCGCCTGTCGTCCAATTTCTTCGTCCACTGGCCTCCCCTGGTTGCAGACAACATTTCCATACTATCAATGATAAAAAATATATATTATTAACAGCTTTGACTTTATACTGATGGGTCGGAATAATACCTGAAGGATTGATATGTTGGTATAATACCTTTTATACTGATGGGTCGGTATAATACCTGAAGGACTGATGGGTTGGTATAATACCTGAAGGAATGATGGGTTGGTATAATACCTGAAGGAATGATGGGTTGGTATAATACCTGTTATACTGATGGGTCGGTATAATACCTGAAGGACTGATGGGTTGGTATAATACCTGAAGGAATGATGGGTTGGTATAATACCTGAAACAATGATGGGTTGGTATAATACCTTTTATACTGATGGGTCGGTATAATACCTGAATGAATGAATGAATGAATGGACTTTATTGTCATTGCTACAGTACAGGTACCAAACAACGAAATTTAGGAGGGGTGGCTCCCCTGGTGTTAGGAAAGGGGAAAAAAAACACAAGAAGGGAAGGAGCTGGTTTACATAAATAAAGGCTATGTACACTATCCACTGTACTATACTGTACAGATAGACGACTATGGTTGTCATATTGCACAATAGTATTATTTCACATTTATTTAAAGTGTCACAGTTTGCAGGCTTGAAATGTACATGTTTGTGCCTCAGCACTACACCTGATTTTTTCAGTCCAGCAGCTGCCATCAATCCGTCCAGACTGTCCAGGGCCCAGAAGACTGTCCAGGGCCCAGAACTTAGGTCTTTGCTGTGTTCAGGGCCTGGACGGCCCTGTGGTAGAAGCTGTTCTTCAGTCTGTTAGTCTTTGCGGCTAGGGTCCTGAACCGCCTTTTCGAGGGCAGCCTGGTAAAGTGTTCGTACCCAGGGCGGGTCGGGTCCCTGGAGATCTTGGAGGCCTTCCTGAGACAGCATGTGTTGTACAGCTCTTCCAGAGAGGGGAGGGGGGCGCCGGTGATCTTCTGTGCTGTTCTCACGACTCTCTGTAGCGCATTTCTCTCCGCTGTTGTGCAGCTGGAGAACCAGTTGCAGATGCCGTAGGTGAGGATGCTCTCCACTGCGCCGCGGTAGAAGGTCACCAGTATCTCCTGCTTGCTGTGTTCCTTCCTGAGGACTCTCAGGGTGTATAGCCGCTGTTGTGTCCTCTTGATGGTGCCTTTTGTGTTGTCCTTCCAGGTCAGGTCATCCCGCATGTGCATCCCCAGGAATCGGAGGGTTGAGACTCTCTCCACGCTCTCTCCGTCGATGAGCAGGGGCTGGATCTCGGACTTTTTCCTCCTGAAGTCTACGATGATTTCCTGGGTCTTTGACTTGTTCAGCAGCAGTTGTTAACCTTGCACAGCTTGCTCAGTTGCTCTACCTCATCCCTGTACGCCGCCTCGTCCCCCCCCGAGATGCATCCCACCACGGTGGTGTCGTCTGCAAACTTTACGATGGAGTTGCTGGGGTGGACGGGGGTGAAGTCGTAGGTGTAGAGGTTGTAGAGGATGGGGCTAAGCACGCAGCCCTGGGGGGACCCAGTGCTGAGTCTGAGGGCTGTGGAGGTGTGGGGGCCCACCCGCACCCTCTGGGGGCGGTCGGTCAGGAAGTCCTTGATCCACGCACATATAGAGTGTGATAGACCCAGGTCTAGTAGTTTGGTCACTAGCCTGTCTGGAAGGATGGTGTTGAAGGCGGAGCTGAAGTCCACGAAGAGCAGTCTCGCGTAGCTGTTTCCCCTCTCCAGGTGGGATAGAGTGGCGTGGAGAGTCGTCGCGATGGCGTCCTCTGTGGACCTGTGGGCTCTGTAGGCGAACTGGTATGGATCCAGGTTGGGCGGGAGGCGTGTGAGTATGTGGGCCCGGACTAGTTTCTCGAAGCACTTCATGATGATTGGTGTGAGTGCCACCGGGCGGTAGTCGTTTAGGCAGCTCACCGTGCTTTTCTTCGGGACTGGGATGATAGTTGAGGTTTTCAGGCAGGGTGGGATGGTGGCCTGGGACAGGGACTGGTTAAAGATGTTGGTGAAAACCCCGGCCAGCTGGTCGGCGCAGTCCCTCAGCACCCGTCCCAGGACGCCATCCGGCCCCGAGGCTTTCCTGGGGTCCACCGCCTTCAGTACGCGTCTCACTTCATGCTCTGTGAGGGTGAGGCTGCTGAGAGCTGGAGAGAGTGGTGTTTGTGTTGCGGTTACCTCCGTTCGCCCCTCGTCGAACCGGGCGTAGAAGGTGTTCAGCTTTCCCGCCAGCAGGGGGTCGTCCTCTGCGGCTGTGAGCCTGTTGGCTCTGAAGTTTGTCATCTGCTGAACCCCCTGCCACATCCGCCTGGAGTCGTTGCTCAGGAGGCATTCCTCAATCTTCTCTCTGTGGTCTGCCTTGGCCGCTTTGATTCCGCGCTTTAGGTTGGCCCTGGTGGAGCTGTACAGCGGTGTGCTCTTCCCTGCGAAGAAGGCGTTGTCCCTCTCGTTGATCAGTTTTTGGACCTTCCCAGTCATCCATGGCTTCGTGTTGGGGTAGACCCGGACCCGTTTGTCCACGGTGACTGAGTTGGTGCAGTTCACTATGTGGTTCAGAACCGACGACGTGTACTGTTCCAGGTCCTCATGCTCATATTCCTGCCATAGGGTGTCATTTAGGCAGATCTGCAGTGGAGCGGACCCTTCTGGCCAGGTTCTGACAGTCTTAGTGGTGATTGGAGCACTTTTCCCCATGGTAGTGTATGCAAGGATCAGGAGGATTGACACATGGTCAGACATGCCTAGATGAGCTAGCGGACTAGCCTTGTAAGCACGTTTGATGTTGGTGTATACCTTGTCCAGTGTTTTTTCTCCTCTTGTTGCACATTTCACATGCTGATAGAACTTGGGTAGTACTGTCTTCAGGTCGACATGATTGAAATCTCCTGCTATGATGTGAATAGCCTGTGGATCAGTGCTTTGTTGACCACTGATGACGTCATATAGCCGCGCCAATGCTAGGCTACCGTCCGCGCTAGGCGCTATGTAAACACATGTGATGAACACCGCGTTAAACTCCCTCGGGAGGTATGTGGGTCGGCATTTAACAGTCAAGTATTCCAGGTCTGGGGAGCAGTGGCTACTTACAGTTTTCGTGTTTAAGCACCAGCTATCCTTCGTCGATATTATGATCCCTCCCCCGCGCGACTTGCCGCTGAGCTGCGTTCGGTCAGCCCGGTGTAATGTCCGTCCCTCCAAGCTAACCGCGGAGTCCACGATAGTGTCATTTAGCCAGGTTTCAGTCAGAATAATCACACAGCTATCTCCCACGATGTTATTTTTGGCAACTTGTAGTCTCAGTTCATCCATCTTGTTCGTCAGGGACCTGCCGTTGGAAAGGAAAATACTCGGCAAAGCAGGTTTGTCAGGGCTCCGTCTTAGCCTAGCTAACAGGCCTCCCCGGCAGCCCCATCGTTGCTTACGGTCCTTACGCCGGCGTTTGCGCCTCAGGGAAGGGACTGAGTACCAGGATTCTCCCGGTACACGGGCGATCTCGTGATATATCCTGTTTTACTTCAGGAACTCCGCTGTAACTGTCTTCTCGTTTTGCGTGCCAACTTCTAATAAGTCATGCCTGCTGTAGGTACTATTTACACAACTGTTCCCTATAAGTACTAAAATACAAATGTACTTAAAAACACTAAAAAACACCAGCGGTGAAGCCACTCCAATTCTCGACGCCATCTTGGGACTTGAATTAGTGATGAGTCGGTATAATACCTGTTATACTGATGGGTCGGTATAATACCTTCAGTGTTTTCCCTATTTACCATTTCCCTAGAAGTGTACAGCTTCTGTTTCTGTTTCTGTGAACAACGGTGAACCGTAGGTCAGACAAGTATTTCATACGGTATGAAATATAAATGAACATGCACTTTGTCAACCTTAATCAGCCTCTCATATTTCTATTGTGAGTCTCTGATAGTGACAGAGGTGAAATGAGTTTCTGTTCTAATCACATTGCCGTAGCCTGAGGTTAACCCCACCATTTCATATGCATATAGAAAATAGCTCTGAAATCGAGACAAGAAGAGTGTGTTCAACATACAAGAATTGGCCATTTGTTTCTCATTTCTAATCAAACCCAGCTCGTTATAATGTCGAGAATATACCCCAACCTCAATATGAGCCACAGAAGCATTCATTTCAAGACCAACTAAATGCCCCCAAACTTTCGTAAACTACTTGGCACAGTCTCGAAAAACTCCCTTTAAAACATGTTATCAGTCATTGTCTCTGGCCAGTCGTGAACTGCTTTACCTTAAAGCCTCGCTCAATGTCCTTAAAGAGTCCAGAACATCGCAATCCCATGTGGCAGTTTAACTTAATAGTCGGAGACATCATCAGGGAACCAGACTGGGCCTCTCTCCTCAAATCAGGCCCGAATCCAAGTTTCCATTTATGAAAAATGTCTGGTTAGACCTCTATCATTACAGCCATCAATATTTTCGCTGTTGTATCACTTCTGCTTAAAACGCTGAGGCCTGTCCTTCCAGAAGCTTCTATGATTTGGCTCGGACTGTGATCTCCGCAGGAGACGCCACAGAGACGACCCCCAACACAGCCAGCCAACCAGAGCAGAGCAGCGGAGAGAGGGGAACAAACGCATCCTTGGAAGCAGAAGAGGAGAGGAAGTTAATGAGAGGGAAGGTAGGCTATCACAGCGTCCAGGCTTAGGGGACTCATAATCACCGTCATCAACTCTCTCCTTCCTTCCTCGTCATCACTCCATCACGGCTGACATCTGGAGGAGGGCAGGCACACCGTGAATGACAGCGTTTTTAGATGTACCATTTCTCTAAATACCATGATGTCACATCGTAGCTGGGGGTGATAACGTTTGGCAAGGTGTGTGTGTGTGTGTGTGTACTCTTGTGTGTGTATATACGTGCGTGTGAGCGTGTCCGCGCGTGAGTGTGTCCTTTCTTGTGCGTTCTTGTGAGTGAGTGTGTGTGTGTGTGTGTGTGTGTGTGTGTGTGCGCGCGCGAGTCTGGGAGGCAGTGTGACAGCATCGGAACCTTAGCTGTCTGTCCCGTAAACGTGTCCCGAGAGAGTCATTAAAATGTGGGATTCAAACTCCTGGGGGAAATAACAGCATGGCAGCCATTTTGTTGCCATATTGACAAGCTGCCTGATGTTTACCCTGTAAGACAGCCACACTGTGTGAGAGGACGTGGACACCGTGGGGGCCATTGGGATGGAGAAGGTGACGTTGAATTGAACAATACGTTGACGTGAAGGACATTGATGTGGAGGCAGAGACACGGGTCAGTTTGGGGCACGTTGTGACTGTGACAGTGCAGTTTTTCCTCAGCGAAGGTTGAACACCGCCCCTGGCAGAACCCTAAGCCCAGCCACTTAAGTAATTCTTATTGATTGTCACAACATGAAGTGTATTGCCTTCTTATTGATTTTAATAGTGGACACATATGAGAAGTGGGGACCCTGGAGGCCTGTGTGTGTGTGTGTGTGTGTGTGTGTGTGTGTGTGTGTGTGTGTGTGTGTGTGTGTGTGTGTGTGTGTGTGTGTGTGTATAATCTCAACAGGGACTTCATTATTGGACGACATGACATGTACTTTTCAAATCCATCTCTCCTTTCATTAGCCTCCCCTCTCCCCTCCATCCATCCATCCAGGGGTCCTGCTGAGCGGTATACGTCCTAATCTCACAACCCCGGGACCCCTCCCTTTCATCCAGGCCTGAATCAGGGGAATATTCAACGTTAGATGAATCCCAGTCAGGTGGGGCCTGTCTCGTAATACCCGCTGAGTCTGCCATCAACT
>NC_137674.1:29502381-29514881 GCF_963989245.1 Nansenia antarctica | reverse complement strand
CTCTCTCTCTCTCTCTCTCTCTCTCTTCATCTCTCAGTGCTGCAGAGGGACTTTACAGTGACTATTCGAGCATCAGTTTCCATTGACCTCCAATTACTCCTCCGTACCAATTCTTCAAGGTACAATTTTCTCAAACAACTTTCTTAACCGCGGGCCTGCGGATCACGGCTCAGCGGTGCCTGAGAACGCTGCATGGTGGGAAACACAGCGTGCCGGGGCAGAATAATCACTTTAAACGAATGCATAGACTCGCGGTCCCTGCTGTGCCTCCAATACAATCGTTGTTTACTTCGGTTAAGTCACAAAGTACAATCAGTAGAGAGAACGCCATTACAGGCCCTGCGACTCCACTATATATATATATATATATATATATATATATATATATATACCTTCAGTGGTTTATCTCAGATAGACACAGTACAGTCACAAGGCACTGCCTGTGAAGCTGAACTGCTCTCATTTACAAACCAAAACGATCGGCGGTCTCCCTCTCCCGCGTGGAACAGGTCAGCGTCAGAGGAGCGCCTTATCACAACCACCCTCCGAAGGGAAAAAACTCCATAAATTACCTTCGACTTGGACTCCTCAAAGCCAAAGCCACATAGACAGGCGAGGCGGGTCGGGGAACAACACCTCCAATAAAACCAGCTTTTACAAAACAATCAGAAAAGAAAATCGAGACCCACTGAAATTGCCTTCCTTCCTTCCTTCCATACCCCCACACACCCCCCCCCCCCATCCCCTCCCTCTCCTTGCGGAAATGTAGGATTCACAACACGTTCTTTCTCTCTCCCTCCTGTCCATACGGGGCCCTTTGGGTCTTTGGTGCCACGTATGGATTTTCATAAAGCGGCGTCTGGCGCTTATGAAAACACGTACCCTCGGTCGTTAAACAATCCTTTAAGTCCTCTGATGTTAAAGAAGGTCCTCTTAGCATGTAAAACAAATTCAAATCGCCGTATATGGAGATGAATGGGTGGGGGCGGCCGGGGGGGGGGCGTTTGTGCAGGGGGGGGGGGGGGGCTACCTCGGAGGATGGCTTCAGGATGACAGATATTGATTAAGTGCTCAATGAGAGAGCGCCTATGAACGGGTCGTGCAGCCGACGCGGAGCTCATGAAAGAATCATCCACAGCCACGCAGGCTCTCGACAAACAACCGTTTTTCTGTCGACCCTGTGTGTGTGTGTGTGTGTTTGAAAGTAACTATAAGGATTTATATCAGAGTCACGTAGAGTAGGACAATGCTGTAGACCAGGGGAGGCTGGTGGAGGTAGAAATCGGAGGACGGGCTCATTGTGATGCATGGTCATGGAACGGAATGAGGAACAGTGAGTTTGATGGCGTTCCTCATTCAGTTCATTCCAAAAGTCTGACTCCAGTTGGTGTCCTCTCCCTCTCTCTTTCTCTCTCTCCCTCCCTCTCTCTCTCTCCTTCTCTCTCCCCCCCCTCTCTCTCCATCTCTCTCTCTCCCCTCTCTCCCTCCCTCCCTCTCTCTCCTTCTCTCTCACTCCCCTCCCATCCTCCCTCTCTCTCCCTCCCTCCCCCCTCTCTCTTCCTCTCTCCTCTCTTTCCCTCTGTCTCTCTCTATCTCCCTTCTCCCTCCCTCTCTCTTTCTCCCTCCCTCCCTCTCTCTCTCTTTCTCTCTCTCTGGGCTCAATCTGTGGTTGTGTCAGAGTTTGTGATGATGCCACCCTGACCCACATCATCATCCTTGACATTTACCACAGCGCTGAGCTCAGCTCGCTTTCTTTCTTTCTTTCTTTCTTTCTTTCTCTCTCTGTCCCTCTATCGCTCTCTCACAGCCTCCCCCCCCTCTCTCTCTCTTCCTGTATCTCTTCTTTTTTTCAGAGGAGAGGAGGAGAGGAGGAGAAGAGGAGAAGAGGAGGATAGAAGGAGGACAGAGAACGACACAGGGGGGACAGGTGGGGGCAGCAGGAAAACTGATCTGTACAGACTAGCGTCTAACAAGGCTACCTGAGACTAATCTCTGAGGAAAGCTGTCAGGTCCTCCTGCACGCACACACACACACACACACACACACACACACACAGGCGCCTGACTGAAGCCGAGCAGTAAATGCTTCATAAAGCCCTGATAAATATGCAGCTCTTCTGGGCTAATCGCCACCGCTAAAGCCTGGCTCAGGGCTCATTATCCTGCAGCTCCTCTGGGAGCGATGGAGGGATGGAGGAGGGATGGAGGGATGGAGGAGGGATGGAGGGATGGAGGAGCGATGGAGGGATGGAGGAGGGATGGAGGAGGGATGGATGAGGGATAAGGAAAGGCCTTTAGATTAGCCTCAGAAGAATAGAGCTCTCCTGACAGCACTGTCCCTGACTCACAGCGCTGGCAGAAAGTGAAGGGTGTATATAGAGAAGAGTGTATGGTGTAGAGGAGCGTGTAGGGTGTAGAGTAGAGTGTAGGGTGTAGAGTAGAGTGTAGGGTGTAGAGGAGAGTGTAGGGTGTAGAGGAGAGTGTAGGGTGTAGAGGAGAGTGTAGGGTGTAGAGTAGAGTGTAGGGTGTAGAGTAGAGGAGAGTGTAGAGGAGAGGAGAGTGTAGGGTGTAGAGGAGAGTGTAGGGTGTAGAGGAGAGTGTAGGGTGTAGAGGAGAGTGTAGGGTATAGAGTAGAGTGTAGGGTGTAGAGTAGAGTGTAGGGTGTAGAGTAGAGGAGAGTGTAGGGTGTAGTGTAGAGGAGAGTGTAGGGTGTAGAGTAGAGGAGAGTGTAGGGTGTATATAGAGTAGAGTGTAGGGTGTAGAGTAGAGTGTAGGGTGTAGAGGAGAGGAGAGTGTAGGGTGTAGAGGAGAGTGTAGGGTGTAGAGGAGAGTGTAGGGTGTAGAGTAGAGTGTAGGGTGTAGAGTAGAGGAGAGTGTAGGGTGTAGTGTAGAGGAGAGTGTAGGGTGTAGAGGAGAGTGTAGGGTGTAGAGGAGAGTGTAGGGTGTAGAGGAGAGTGTAGGGTGTAGAGTAGAGGAGAGTGTAGGGTGTAGTGTAGAGGAGAGTGTAGGGTGTAGAGTAGAGTGTAGGGTGTAGAGGAGAGGAGAGTGTAGGGTGTAGAGGAGAGTGTAGGGTGTAGAGTAGAGTGTAGGGTGTAGAGGAGAGGAGAGTGTAGGGTGTAGAGGAGAGTGTAGGGTGTAGAGTAGAGTGTAGGGTGTAGAGTAGAGGAGAGTGTAGAGGAGAGGAGAGTGTAGGGTGTAGAGGAGAGTGTAGGGTGTAGAGGAGAGTGTAGGGTGTAGAGGAGAGTGTAGGGTATAGAGTAGAGTGTAGGGTGTAGAGTAGAGTGTAGGGTGTAGAGTAGAGGAGAGTGTAGGGTGTAGTGTAGAGGAGAGTGTAGGGTGTAGAGTAGAGGAGAGTGTAGGGTGTATATAGAGTAGAGTGTAGGGTGTAGAGTAGAGTGTAGGGTGTAGAGGAGAGGAGAGTGTAGGGTGTAGAGGAGAGTGTAGGGTGTAGAGGAGAGTGTAGGGTGTAGAGTAGAGTGTAGGGTGTAGAGTAGAGGAGAGTGTAGGGTGTAGTGTAGAGGAGAGTGTAGGGTGTAGAGGAGAGTGTAGGGTGTAGAGGAGAGTGTAGGGTGTAGAGGAGAGTGTAGGGTGTAGAGTAGAGTGTAGGGTGTAGAGTAGAGGAGAGTGTAGGGTGTAGTGTAGAGGAGAGTGTAGGGTGTAGAGTAGAGTGTAGGGTGTAGAGGAGAGGAGAGTGTAGGGTGTAGAGGAGAGTGTAGGGTGTAGAGGAGAGTGTAGGGTGTAGAGTAGAGTGTAGGGTGTAGAGTAGAGGAGAGTGTAGGGTGTAGTGTAGAGGAGAGTGTAGGGTGTAGAGGAGAGTGTAGGGTGTAGAGGAGAGTGTAGGGTGTAGAGGAGAGTGTAGGGTGTAGAGGAGAGTGTAGGGTGTAGAGGAGAGTGTAGGGTGTAGAGGAGAGTGTAGGGTGTAGAGTAGAGTGTAGGGTGTAGAGGAGAGTGTAGGGTGTAGAGGAGAGTGTAGGGTGTAGAGTAGAGGAGAGTGTAGGGTATAGAGGAGAGTGTAGGGTGTAGAGGAGAGTGTAGAGTGTAGAGGAGAGTGTAGGGTGTAGAGGAGAGTGTAGGGTGTAGAGGAGAGTGTAGGGTGTAGAGGAGAGTGTAGGGTGTAGAGGAGAGTGTAGGGTGTAGAGGAGAGGAGAGTGTAGGGTGTAGAGGAGAGTGTAGGGTGTAGAGGAGAGTGTAGGGTGTAGAGTAGAGGAGAGTGTTGGGTGTAGAGGAGAGTGTAGGGTGTAGAGGAGAGTGTAGGGTGTAGAGTAGAGTGTAGGGTGTATATAGAGTAGAGTGTAGGGTGTAGAGTGTAGAGTAGAGTGTAGGGTGTAGAGGAGAGTGTAGGGTGTAGAGGAGAGTGTAGGATGTAGAGGAGAGGAGAGTGTAGGGTGTAGAGGAGAGTGTAGGGTGTAGAGGAGAGTGTTGGATGTAGAGGAGAGGAGAGTGTAGGGTGTAGAGTAGAGGAGAGTGTAGTGTGTAGATGAGAGTGTAGTGTGTAGAGGAGAGTGTAGGGTGTAGAGGAGAGTGTAGGGTGTAGAGTAGAGTGTAGGGTGTAGAGTAGAGTGTAGGGTGTATATAGAGTAGAGTGTCGGGTGTACCATGTAAAGGCATTGTCTGGAAGTATCAGAATCAGAATCAGAATTACTTTTATTACATCAATGTACGGGTACACAAGAGTAAAATTCTTAGGTTCAGGTTTATTGACATTGGCATTGCAGTAGAATCCAAAAACAATAATAAGTAGGTAGGATATGAAAACAACAAATCAGCAGTCAACAATAGCAGCGATAAAATGAGCAATAAAAATAAGCAATAAAATAAGCAGGATATAAAAACAACAAATCAACAATCAACCATAGCGGCGATAGTCGGCCGTAGTAGCGATAGCAGCAGAATGCAAATCTACAATAATAGAATAAGTAGTCGCAGCAGAGTGCAAATCAGCATATCGACATTATTAATGTATCAACATTATGTTAAGTTCAAGTATTAGTCAGGTGTGCAAGAAATTCTGTGCAGGTTGCAGCGAGATGTAATACACTATCATACAATGTGTGATATGGTGCAGATATGGGGCAGTACAGAGTTCATGTAGGTAGTGTTCAGGTAGTCAGGTATCCATCAATATTAATGCAGTGGGGATGGTATGGGAAATATGGTATGGGAAATATGGAAATAAATAGAGTCAAACTGCATTTTTTTTTCAGTTTAGAAAATGTCAATATAAGAACATGAATATGTTTTTCTATCTGTTAAGAAGATGACCAAACACAACGTTTCTGGAGCAACGTTTCCATGGAGAATTTCACAATCGCGGAAAAATATTCGGCATATAAAATGCTACAGGAATCCAGCAGCATTGATAAACGCTGTATTTAGCATTTGACTCGATTACCTCCAGACATTTCCCTTTATGAAGGAAGGCAGCGGCCAGATAGTCCCATCATCCCTCTGACACCACGTAAATATGAATATAGAAACAGGATTATTTCTCCCGGAGGGACGGACACACACTGTAAGTTCTCTCCCTCTCAGGTCTGCCCATGCAAGCCCTGTGTGTGTGTGTGTGTGTGTGTGTGTGTGTGTGTGTGTGTGTGTGTGTGTGTGTGTGTGTGCGAGTGAGTGTGTGTGTGTGCGAGTGTGTGTGTGTGTGTGCTCTCATGTGTGTGTGTGTGTGTGTGTGTGTATGTGAGTGTGTGTGAGTATGTGTGTGTGTGTGTGTGTGTGTGTGTGTGTGTGTGTGTGTGTGTATGCGTGTGCGTGTGTCTGTAACACCTGCCAGTACGGTGGTGTGCCCTTCATTATCGCCACGCAACGCCCATCACCACGCCTCGGCTTTCTCCATAAACCTCCAAAGTCTCTCACACACACAACCAGAGCAGGGGGGAGATAAGGTGTCAGAGCCGGAGACCACTCCTCTTGACATTCACCACGGAAACCACGGCAACCTCATCCGTCATGCTGTCAGAGGCAGTGGTCTGGGCTAGTTGGGGATTTATGAGAAATAATGATGGGTTGAAAATAGCTGTAAGCCCCCCGTGCGTCCCCCAGCCGCGGGCATCACCGTCGGATCGGGGGAGCGTTGTGTGTGTGTTGTGTGTGTGTGTGTGTGGGGGGGGGGCTCCTCCTCACTCTGCATAAAACCCAATTTCTTTCGCCAGTGACCCTTCCGCTGATTTTCCGTATTCAATCTCTCGGCTGCTTTGGGGTTGTTGTTTTTTTTGGGGGGGAGGGGGTCTTTTGTTTGAGTTGGTAATAGAAGAAAAATGAAATTTCTGTCTCACATGATGAAGCGGTGTGGGTATATTCAAAACATACGGGGGTAGGAGGGGGGGGGGGGAGACGGACGGAATAACTGTAGGCCTCCCATAGGCCTCCGATACGCAGACCGCTCCTTACTGTCCAGACAAACAACAACAACAGCGAACAACAACAGCAGCAGCAATAACAGCTTGTGTCAAACCGTCTCATTTTCCCATCAGAGCCAGTGACAGGCCGTGACAGCCGGCCCCCCGTGGTAAACATCCTGGAACACACTGTAATCAACACAGGAGGCATAGCCGTGGCGATAGCACGGACACCCGTCGCCAAGGTGAAAACTACCCCACTTCAATGTCACTGTGGTTGTGTTGTTTCACGTTAGCGAGCCGACACGGTCAATGGAGATGATAATGGTAAACTTCAACAAGAAAGCGCCACGAGGACGCCAGACGATACCGTATCAGGATCCAGCGGAGAGAGAGACTCTTAATTCGGTCCCTATGGAAACGCGCCGCGGGGGATGTCCTCCGGGCGCCACATTATTAGTCAATTACAGGACACTCCGACGATCAGAGTTGTTAATTACGAATCTTAATCTATCTGAGAAGTGTGTCAGAAGGTATCGCCTAACTACCTACCGTGGACTATATATCCTAACGGAAAAATAATATATTCGACATACATTCGCAGCCAACCTATTAATGAAAATGACTGGGTTGTCGTCGAGTGGGAGCGAAAAAGGCTTTTATGTGTACTCTGCAGCTGCGTACCTGTAAGTGCTGTGAAATGAGTAGGGACGGCAGAGAGAGAGGCTGGGCCAATTTCATATGGAGAGCATCAGGGAGGGCCTCTCCAAACTCAAGTGTGCTTTGATCAGAGAGGGAATGAAGGGTGCGGCCGCCGTGGACGCTGGGTAGACAGGGACATGATTAGACTGAAACACAGGTGAGCACTTCAGTGCTGTGTCTCTGTCTGGTCTCTCTGAATATGTGTGTGTATGTGTATGTGTGTGTGTTTGTGTACCTGCATGAGTGCGTGTGTGCGTACATGTGTGTGTGAGAGAGAGAGAGAGAGAGAGAGAGAGAGAGAGAGAGAGAGAGAGAGAGAGAGAGAGAGAGAGAGAGAGAGAGAGAGGCAGGAACAGTAAATTACTCATTTAGGCTGAGAGGGGAAGGGCAGAGCCCTGGACGCTCAAGCACACGGATATGAAGAGATTTTGAAGTGGGTTTTAGTCAAATAAAATGTGTTTTGGTTAATAGGCGGCTACTCAAACCAACCTCACATTTAAGACACCAAGCATATTAATAATATTCATAATTGAGAGGCACCTCTACTTTAAACTCACTTCATGAGTTAAGTCTACACCGCCTGGTACAGCATGGTTTTTTAAACAGCTATGCTCTATTGGTTTTGTGTGTTGATATTTACTCTCATACTCATAGAGAGCATACTTGCTTTCTAAGCTAATAGATGCAACTGGTGTTCAGAAGTTTGAGAGCTGAACGCACACTAGGTCTACGAATACACTGGTCCAATACCCCTGGAAACCGCTGTGAGAAACCCTGTTTTCTTTAAGAACCGTTCTTGTTGTTGGTGTTTTTCCTCCGGTTGTTTACGCCAGGGTGCGTTGACACCCACAGGCTAACCTTTAATGTAGACAAAGACGAGGCAGATCAGGTAGAGAGGAGCCAGTGTGTGTGTGTGTGTGTGTGTGTGTGTGTGTGTGTGTGTGTGTGTGTGTGTGTGTGTGTGTGTGTGCGTGCGTGCGTGCGTGCGTGTGTGTGTGTGTGTGTGTGTGTGTGTGTGTGTGTGTGTGTGTGTGTGTGTGTGTGTGTGTGTGTGAGGCACAGCGGAACAGCGGGAAGCGCGTGGGAGAGGCAGGGCGTTTTTCAATGCATTTAGATGAGCCCTTTAACAAAGGTCTCTAATGCAGATATCAATGATCCCAGCGAGGGGAGCTATCGGAGCGAAATTGGCTGACGGGGAGATGTCACCCCGCGCATGAAAAATGATGGATCCCGTTTGTAAACTCCTCTCCCTCCTTCAGAGACCCCCCCCCCTCTCCGCCTCCTCCTCCTCCTCCTCTCTGGTCGGACGGAGGCGTGCTATTGGTCATTAAAAAGGGGGGAAGCGAGGCAATAACTTTGCGGAGGAATAAGACGAGGAACTGGTTAAACTGGTTAAACTGGTTTTCCTGGCGGGGTTTTTATGGGCCTGTCAGGGAATACTCAGTGGGTTTACAGGAATTCGATGATGACAGCATAGATGAACATCATGCCCTTTGTTTCTTCCTTCCCATCTACCTTTCATTTGTGGTATTCCCCAGAGAGAAGACACAAACACTATGCAGCCAATATCTTTGATATGGAGACGGGTACGACTGGAGCCCTTCAGACATGGGTCTCCCGGTGTGTCTGTTGTGGAGCTGTTTACACTGTCGGAGGGTTTGGCTGAGGTACAGCAGGTAAACACTCTAACAGAACAAAAACACAGACTTAAAAAAATACAGGGTGCTGGGCTCCCTCAGTCTTTTCACAGAGACGGATCATTCGTTATCGAATTCTCATCTAAAGCACCTAAAATAGCTCGCGCGTGTGTGTGTGTGTGTGTGTGTGTGTGTGTGTGTGTGTGTGTGTCGCAGTGGAGCCCCTAGACTTTTGGGGGCCCTAAGCAAACAACATTATGGAGGCCCCTGGTAAGGGTCTTAGGCGGGTGACGATGTGGACATTTTAAAATGTATTTATTTCCCTGACACTAAAATATAATACGGTTTTACGAAGTTCGCGCATATGCGCGCGCTCGTGTGTGTGTAAGTAAAAAAAACAGTCTGAAAGACTAGCGTCTCTTTTACAAAGGAGCCCTGGCCAAGACAGCCACAATACAACAATTACATTTGACATAATAAAAGCACATAAAAACATGCAAAGCACATTACATAAAAACAGTAAAAACAGTACATGACCACAGGTACAGTAGCACACCTAGTACACATTGCGACATACTGGACCACAAGTAGCATACAAATTACATGCAACATGGAGCATGTAAATGATGCATGTAAATGCATGTAAATGATGGATCTTATCATGAATCATTTTTAAAGGCTTTAATATAGGCTACATGATGTATTAACTATTTATATTTTGTACCCAGATGTCAAATAAATACGTAACAAATGAATAGTTAACTTAAAAAAAAAAAAATGCCCCGCTGAACCAATGAGAAGGACGGGGGGGCGGTGCTTCCCATCGGTCCGGCCTATCAGTGTCCTAGATTTGCCGCTCGCTCCGGGCGGCACATAGAATCCGTTCTATGGATAAAGGTCTCCAGACGTTTGGAGCGAGAGCAAAGCGGAAGTGGAAACGGCTGGCACCGCGAGACTAGCCAGCTATCAATAAACTACAATTCATCAGAGCAATTGCGCGTCATCTCCCTGTCATCAGAATGATCACGCCCCTTTTTGGGTGATAGAAGGGGAGAAGTTTGACTGGCGGTCAATGGGAATTTCTGGTCTTCGCTACTTTAATCCGATAAAATAAGAAAACCGTAGTGCTTTTTAGATATTAGGAGCCCAAATCCGATGGCCAGTTAGGCAAACTATATTATAGTGTCGTTGCCGATCAATGATCGACGTCGCTATATAGAGAAAATAATGAAATAGGGGTTGATTCATCAGAGCAGTCATACGTCATCTCCCTGTCATCAGGGATTTGTAGTTCTTCATTTGATTTGCTGTGTAAATCCCCAGACTGCCCAAATCCGATTGCCAGTCAGGCAAACAATTATATAGTGTCGTTGCCGATCAATGATCGACGTCGTTATATGGAGAACATTTATGAAATAGGCAATGAATGTGTGTCCTTTCAGTCTGCCTCCATGAACCACCCGACCCAAAGGCCTGAGGTGTTGTAGGAGGTATGAATATGATTTAGGGGGTATTTAGTATAACAGGCTAATGGGTTTATTGTGAGTTTACTTTGATTGTTTGTTTATTGCCTAGATCACCGTATTGAGAAGTTATATGGTTATGGGGGGTGATATTGCAAGGTAATTTAAGCACCTGCGCACCTTGCATGGTGGTAGTGGAGAGAGAGGGGAGCGATGTATTTTTGTTGACCGCATTATACGCATATTCTATACGCATTGTTTGTTATTTTTCTGGTTTTGATCGCTTATGGATTATTTTTGTACGTCGCCAAGTTTGACTGTTCTATTCAATAAATGTCCAATGTGACAATTGCCCTCCTCCACCGGCCCTAGTTTTGGATCTAGCTTGCTGTTCATTATTTTCATGATAAAACGTCATAACATCTTCATATACACCATACAGTAGACACTGAACAGTAGACATAAGACATGTTCATAAATGTTTATCTTATATGTGTATATGTTTGTGAATATGTGAATATGTTTTCTGTTTTTTTGCACCTTCGGAAGAGCCACTACAATTTCATTGTATAGGCAACTGTACAACGACAATAAAGTCTATTCTATTCTATTCTATACAGGATAAATACTGATTAACAGTAGGCTACTTTGGCAAATGCCCATTGAACAGATTTATTTATTATCCTATCTTAAGAAAACTAATGTAACACTCCCATCTGGAGAAAAAAAAAATGTGGAAAAAAAATTTGGAGGCCCTTTTTGTTTGGTGGCCCCAAGCAGGCACGCGGGAAGGTATTTTGACTGGGGGTGCTGAGGTGCTGTCTATATACGCTACAGGGAAAAAAATTGCCAGGGAAAAAATTATAACGATTTCTCTCCCTCCCTCTCGCTGATTGCTCGTTCGCTCACACGCACACAGTGGCATAACGACGGGCCCCAATGCACGGGCAATAATAGTTAAGCACGCACGCATGCACCCACACACTACAAAGACGTAACGTTAAATATTTTACCAACAATGTGTTGGAATTTACAGTAATTTCCACTAAGCTCACAGTGTCCCACAATGTCCACAAACATGATGTTGACCATTATTACAGACAGCACTCCATGTCGATTGGTATTGCATCTTAACGGAAGCCCTTCGCTGCCGAAGAATCGGATGGATCTGAATATCAGTTCTAATACGTTTCTGGCCGTCTGTTGCTCTTTCTCAACAACGTCCGACAGTAGAGCATTAATGGGAGTGTTGTTAAGCGAAGCAAGCAATCTCACCGATTCTGAATGTATGTCAGACATCTCGTGTTGGCTAAACTGACAAAAGCCTCCTACTGTAAATGCACTTGTCTTTCTGTCGTGGTGCCTTAACCCCTTCTCTATATAGCTTTACTGCAAGAGAAGCAAAGAACAGGGTCTCTTTCAGTGACATAATGCAACCATTTCCACCTGGTAAACCAGCTTTTTTTTAAATGAAATGAAACTCGAATGTCTCTGTTCCAATTTTCCTCCCAGGAAAACGTATGTCTGGTCGACACGGCTCGTCAAACGGGGGTGGGGGTGGGGGTGTCAAGACTCGGATGTCAAGTCCCTAGCAAGATATGACCATGTGATCACTAACATTAAAACTAACAAACACATTTTTACATTTATTACAAAAAACACATTTATTTTTATTCCCAAAAGCAACAATAGTTATTATATTGTTTTAAATTATTGTTTGAATAATATTTTATTTTTAAAATTCAGGCAGGAGGAGCTCCTTCTGCTTGCCGCTAGGGGGTGCTGCAGCACCCTCAGCACCCCCCTTCCCGCGTCCCTGGCCCCAAGCAATTGCCTTGGTTGCCTCTATGGACGGGGCGCCTCTGTGTGTGTGTGTGTGTGTGTGTGTGTGTGTGTGTGTGTGTGTGTGTGTGTGTGTGTGTGTGTCTGTGTCTGTATCTCTCTCTCATACTGTCCAGTGGCGGATACAGAAAGTGGCTGATGGGTAGGCCTGGAAAAATCTGGGTGGGCCTGAGTGAAACTCATCACCGCACGTTTTAGACCTATGTATGAGCAGCCAGATGGATGGAACACAACCGGGCTCGCGATCATAGCCGCGCCGATTTATGTTTCTGCCCGTGGGTGCTCGAAACATTTTGGGTACGACCAACACGCATGCACACACGCAAAATATTCGCAGGGACTGGAGGAGATCACTATGCAGACCATGAAACGAACAGAAAATAAATAAAGTACCTGTCTACCCAATGCAACGGACAGCCAAACAAGTTATTATAATACACACACGCAAGGCATTCAAGCGCACGCAATTCAATGAATTAACCAATAACCATCAACTATGGAGGACCAAGTCT
>NC_137674.1:29487381-29497381 GCF_963989245.1 Nansenia antarctica | reverse complement strand
TTGGAAAGCCATCTAGTCAGTCGTTTAGAACAGGACCGTCACCAGGTGTAGGTGAGGAAGTGATATGGGTAGTAACTCTATACTGCCATAACCACCAAGGCAATGTGGCAACAACAACAGCTGCGGTTCATACAGATGTGATGAATAGCAGCATGGAATAAATAAACCGTCTGTGTCAGCATCTCAGGACACACGCCGTGCCTCGTAACCACCCCGGTGAAGAGGACTGGGGCTGCGATATCACCTTCTTCTCAGGAGAGACTCCTCCTGCCCTGTGCATTGGCATGGTTTTGATTGATTGATTGAAAACTTTATTAGAAGATTTGCAGCAGTAGGTACATGAAAGTACATATTACATACAAGGTCAACTAACAGGATAAAAACCCAAGAAAGCCACTGGCTTATTTCAATTGGGGTCCTTGATTCTCAATTCATCGTTACATGTAAGACAGACAAAAAAGCTAGTACTATCTACAAGATAATACAGACAAATAACTATTACTATCTACAAGATAAACACACATCCATCATGGGAAGAACAATACAACGAAACATAAGGTATGTACAGCGGGTAGGACAGGTGGGGACATACACCACAGGTGGGGGCGGGGGACAAAACACAAAGTATGTACAGTGGGTAGTTCGGGTCTTTTAATCTGATTTTTGATTTAGAGGGTCCAGTTACGGATTGCAGCCTCCTGTAAATGTTTTTTGAGAGTGGTTTTGAAGGTGGGCAGTGTTTTGCACTCCTTTAAGATTATAGGAAGGGCGTTCCACATTTTTACTGCATAGTTTGCAAACGAGTTTAACCCCTTGTTTGTGGTGCAACGCGGTTGAACGTGGTTCGTGGAGCTTCCTCTGGTGTTGTATGTGTGGACGTTGTTCACTTTTTGGAAGTATGTTGACAGGTACTTGGGTGTCTTTGTGGTGTAGCGTATCTTGAAGACCAGGCCCAGTGCAAGCTGCTGCACTCTGTCAACTACTCGTAGCCAATCAAGGCTCAAAAAATGAGCAGCGTTTAGATGTGTCCTAGGGTTGAGGCCTAGCAGAAGCCTAACCAGTTTATTTTGGGCTGTCTGGAGTCTTGTTTTATGGGCCTTTGTGGTTCTATAGTACCATGATGTTACGGCATAGTCGAAGTGACATTGAATGAGAGCTCCTGATAGGGTCCTCAGTGTGTTTTTACTGACAAGTGAGGATATCCTGTACAAGAATCTAGTTCTATGGTTCACTTTTTTGATTACTTTTGCTGCCATTTTATCTCCGGAAAGATTTGCCTCTAAGATGGAGCCCAGGTATGTAATATCCTCTTTTCTTGTGATATTAATGTTACCCACTTTTATTTTAAAATTTTCAGCCTTTCTGAGTTTAGATGGGGATCCGTATAGGATGGTTTCAGTTTTACCTAGGTGTATTGATAGTTTATTGTCAGCTAGCCAGATGCAGATTCTACTCAGTTCAGTGCTTAGCGCTTTTTCCACCTGCAATATGTCCCTGTCAGAGACCAGCAGAGCCGAGTCATCCGCGAACAGGAACAAATTGCAATCACATGCTGATGACATGTCATTCACATATATTAGGAACAGTAAAGGTCCCAAAATGCTTCCTTGTGGAACGCCGCAGGTCACTGGGAGGGGGGGGGACAGTGTTCCGTTCACACTAACCACCTGTTCCCTCCCCTCTAAGTAGGATTGCATCCAGCTCACCGATGTTCTATCGAACCCAATTGCTTTCAGTTTATCTAACAATATGTGGTGATCTACTGTGTCGAAGGCCTTCTGGAGGTCCAGCATGACCATGCCGCAGTACTTGCCCGAGTCCACCTCATGGTTGATGTGGTCGTTCAAATAGAGAAGGCATGTGTCAGTGGAATGGGATGTTCTGAATCCTGATTGAAATTCATACATCAGCTTTTTTTCGGTAAGGTACCTATCGACCTGTTCATAAACTATTTTTTCCATAAGTTTCGAGATGGAATTAAGAATAGAAACAGGTCGGTAGTTGCCTGGGTCTAATTTGCTTCCTTTTTTATACAGTGGGGTTACCCTTGCTATTTTAAAGTCAAGGGGGACGTGTCCCTGTTTGATGGAGAGGTTTATTATGTGGGTGATGATTGGGGTAATGGAGGCAGCTGAGTCTTTTAGAAATCTGGCTGGAATATTGTCATGGCCCGTGGCCTTTTCTGAGTGTAGAGCGCCTAGCTTTTTAAACACCTCATCGTTTGACACCATGGAGAGTTTAAAATCATCATTGCGTACACCCAGTTTATTGTAGAACTCACGGATGTGCTCTACACCATAACGCCCTGAGTGGGGTGGTAGATTGTTAACTAATTTAGTGGCTATGGTTGTAAAGAAAGTGTTTAAGCACTTAGCCACATCCAGCTTGTCTGTAAGGAGAGAATCACCAGATTTTATGCTGATGTTTGTAGACCTGGTTTTGAGTTTTTGACTGCAACCTAGTTGGCTATTAAGTAGCTTCCAAAGGTCACGTGGTTTGTTTAAGTTTTCTTCGATTTTGTTATCGAGGTATTCTTTCTTAGCAGATTTGGTCATGGTAATTACCTGATTGCATAGTTTGTTGCATTGTTTTTTAATTTTCTCAAAGTGGGTTTTGTGATCTTCGTTTATGTGTTTCACTAATTTTGATTTGCATTTTTGAACTTCAGAGCATTTTAGGTCTCTGACTTTCATAGCATTTAGAATGTCCGAATTCATCCATGGTTCCGATCGGGTTTTAACCCTGGTGGTTCTCATGGGGGCTATACTGTCAATAATATTTAGGAATTTGGTTTTGAAACCTAGCCATGCCTCTTCAACCTGTGTGCATTTTAGTTCATCAAACCAGTCTTGATTCTCCAGTTTATGGTTTAAGGCCTCACTAGAATAGGATTTAAGGGATCTATTGGTTACAGTTTTATGACCGCCAGCCTTGGGTTTTTGTTTTTTACGAGTGCAAAAGATCATGTAATGATCACTTAGCCCACATACAATAACCCCACTCTTGGAGATTTTGGACTCATCCGATGTTAGAATGAGATCAATGGTGGTTTGAGTAGAAATACACACCCTAGTGGGTTTGGTAATTTGTTGACGGAGACCGTGTAATTCAGAAAACCTAGTGAAGGATTTGAAAACGGATGCTTCATTTCTGAGCATGTCCGTGTTCAAATCTCCAATAAGAATCTTTTCCACACAGTCAACGTCATCCATGCACCCCTCAAGAATATCATAGAAATCACTCTGATCGGGAGGTCTGTAGATAGTACCAACCAGCACCGGTTTTGCTTTGTTAAAGATAATTTCAACCCAAACAGATTCTAATTTGTCATGATTCAGGTCATCACGGGTGTTAAAGATAATATCGTTGTGAATGTACATGCAGACACCACCCCCATACCTGTTCCTGTCGTTTCTGATGACTGTGTAGTTAACTATTTCAATCTCTGGGTCTTTGATGGATTCATCAAACTTGGTCTCAGAGAAGCTCAAAATATGAACCTTGCTGTCATGGAACATTTCTCTGATTTGGTCCAGTTTAGGCACAAGACTGTTCACATTAAGGTGAACAATATGCAGGCCCTTACTGCTGTGTCCAAATAGAGAGTTTATGTCTTTGACTTGGAAATAGTCACCACCATTTTGGTCATCGTCACGTTGAGGATTGGGGGGTGGGGGGGGGCGCCCATTGTTCAACGGTTTCGTCGTAGAGTCTCCGGGTGGAGAAGGGGGGGGTCGTCGTCGGGTGGGGGAGGGAGGGGGGAGGGGGGGGTTCATCACCGGGTGGGGGAGGCCTCTGTGTTCGTCACCGGGTGGTGGGGGGGGGTTCGTCACCGGGTGGGGGAGGTCTCTGTGTTCCCTGGCTAGCTGGTGGAAGATAGGTGGGGGGGTAATGTTATTAGCATATCTACCCATTGTTTTGCTAGCCACGTCTGAATCCTGGAAGTCTGCTGTTGCCGGCAAACTAACCGGTTTGTCGACAATGGCGTCAATGTTTATGCTCGTAGCATTTGCCTGGGAAAGACACAGTTGTTCTCTGGCTAAACGCGAAGCCCGCCTGGTTGCGACTGGCCCGGGATTCAGCTGAATGTCTCCCGAGAGCAGTAGATAGAGCCATATCACGGTTCTTCGGTCCATTCTACCTGTCGGGGGTTTGTTTCTTCTCGTCCGGTCCGCAGTCAACGTCGTGTGGATGGTTGTTGCTCCGAAGCCCAAACATTTCTTTGCGGCGTGGAGATAAAAGTCGCTATGTGTCTCACCTTTTCCAACAAAGCTTGACTCCTTCTCCATAAGATGCAAGTTCTGTGGTGATTTGATGTACAAATCCGTAATCCATAGAAGGAACAGAAGAAAATGTGGTATAATCCTCGCCGTTGCGCCCGAGCGCTGATAGAAGCGACCACTCATGATGACTGCTATGACTGATTAGCTGGTTAACTGGTTAACTGGTTAGCAGGTTAGCTGGTTAGCTGGTTAGCTGGTTAACTGGCTCGGTGTCTCTGACCTACCGTCGCTGCGAGGTTTATAGGCCCTGGTTCCACAGTGTCATGAAGAGCGTGTTATATTATGTTATATTAAAGTAAAGTCTCGTGCACTACTCTCACTACTTCTGTTGTTTACATCCGGGTTTTTGGTGTGTGTGTTTGAGCTAAGGACTCCTAGAACCACACACACACACACACACACACACACACACACACAGACATAGAGTACACACACACAAACTCCCATACACACACACAAACATGCACACGTACAGTACGCACGCACAGACACAGAAACTCACACCCAAGCATACAGTACACACACACACACACACACATACACACATAGAGTACACACACACAAACTCCCATACACACACACACACACACACACACAGAGTACAGACACACAAACTCCCATACACACACAAACCTGCACACGTACAGTACACATGCACAGACACAGACACACACACACACACATAGAGTACACACACACAAACTCCCATACACACACCCAAACATGCACACGGACAGTACACACGCACCGACACACACACACACACACTTTCCAGAAAGGCGTGACCGCTGATGCGGTTAGTGACAGTGCGGTACCATCTGTAGATGGTGAGGGGGTAGAGTGGTGTTATACTACTGTGGTGTCTCTCCCCAGACAAGGCCCCTCAGCCCCGCTCCTGACAGGCAGGCAGGCAGGCAGGGGACGGCCTTCATCTGCGAGCTGCTGGGTACACACAGGACCAACAGGACCATCTGCCCCGGGAACACACACATCCATCTTACTGAGGACCACCACTCTGGAGAAGAGGGGGGGGGGGGGGAGAGAGGGATGGAGGGAGGGAGGGAGGGAGGGAGGGAGGGAGGAAGAAGAGGTGTGGGAGAGATGATGGGAAGCAGGAGGGGGATACTGGGTTCTCCCCCGGGGTTTTCTGAACAGCGTGGCACTGGTTTGGCATCAACACCCGACCCCGTCTTTATTTACGTCAAAATATGGCGAAAACTGTGAATTATGAGCTATGAGGAACATCATAACGCTTAATCATAATCGCTTTTGCCTTCAACAAACATGTTGTTGCCGATCAAAGATAGTTACTCTGTCATGACTACATACTGTATGTAGATTTAGATTTAAATGATGTTGAGATGTTTCCATGGCGGCGCTGGGAAGTTCACTCTGCATTCTTTGGGGAGAACTCTCGGATAGAAACTACTGGACTAGAGAAGACTGGAGGAAAAGGGGAGTGTGTATGTGTGTGTGTGTGTGTGCGTGTGTGTGTGTGTGTGTGTGTGCGTGTGTGTGTGTGTATGTCTGTGTCTCATGTGTGTGTGTATGTGTGTGTGTGTGTGTGTGCGTGTCTGTGTGCATGTGTGTGTGTGTGTGTTTTGCGCGTGTGTGTGTTTTGTGCGTGTGTGTGTGTGTGTGCGTGCGTGCGTGTGTGTATGTCTGTGTCTCATGTGTGTGTATGTCTGTGTGTATGTGTGTGTGCATGTGTGTGTGTGTGTGTGCATGTGTGTGCGTGTGTGTGTCTGTGTGTATGTGTGTGTGTGTGTGTGTGTGTGTGTGTGGGGGGCGGGGGGGGTCTCCCTGGTTCCCTCTGCAGACTTTGAGGCTAAAGCAGAGGCAGGTTTTATAAATGTTGTAACTGTGTTGCTCCAGGTGAGGCCCGGAGCAAAGGCAAAGTCAAAGTCAAAGGAGGACAGGTTGCGCAATCTTGACCGATAATACGATAGTTTCATATTTTAAAAAAAGAAGACTTTGTGGATGAAAATGAAAAATATATGGGCTTCTCAAGGAGGGTTAGATTAAACAGACTCCTGTGCAATCCTATAGTAGCTCCCACAGCAGCGAACAAAACAAGCCTTTCTGGCTGGTACCATGTAAGGCCATACACTACTGCTCTGAAGGTCAGGACATCTAAGGAGGCAGTCTCCCCCCCCCCCCCCCCTACACAAACACACACACTCAGACACACGCATACACAGACACACACACACCTCCCCTGACTCTGTGTCTCCACAGTGGCAGCAGTCAGCAATCTGTACCATGATGATATCATCTAGGCTCTTTTTCCATTAGTTTTTATTTTTAGACCCTTCCCTCATCGCAGCAGCGTAATCACCATACTGGCCCATTGATACAGCCTCTCTCTCTCTCTCTCTCTCTCTCTCTCTCACTCCCTCTCTCTCTCTGACTGTCTCTCTCTCTCTGACTCATGTCCTATCACACTGGGAGCTTTTAGCTGAGCTCCCAGCCATTAGCGCTAACGGTAGCTAGCTCCTGTAGCCGGAAGAGAGGGAGGGAGGGAGGGAGGGAGGGAGGGAGGGAGGGAGGGAGGGAGGGAGTGGCCCCCGGTGCCTCTGGATGATGTCAGTGTGGAGCAGCAGACTGTCAGACTGTCAGACTCTGAGTCTGCTGGGAGGACAACTTCAGACCACAGCCACTGTGGAGAGATGCTGGGGGCATGGTGCATACAGCACCCTAGTGCTCACTCTCTCTCTCTCTGTGTCTCTCTCTCTCTCTCACTGTGTGTGTGTCTCTCTCTCTGTCTGTGTGTGTGTATGTGTGTGTGTGTGTGTGTGTGTGTGTGTCTCTCTGTGTGAGTGTGTGTGTGTCCCTATGTGGTGTGTCTCTGTCTTTCTCTTTCTTTCTCTCTCTCTCTCTCTCTCTTTCTCTCTCTCTCTCTCTCTCTCTCTCTCTCTCTCTCTCTCTGACACACACACACTTTATTAATTTCCCCAAATGGTCTCATAACATGTTCATTCTATGTTGTAATTGCAGTGTTATTACACAACACAATGTGAAGTGTTACCATTCTGCTTAGGTGGTTTAAGTATTCTACAGTATTCTTCCACAGTTTCCCTTTTCAGAGTCAGACTCAAAACGCCGCCTGTCATGTGCCGGTGATGTGCTCTGTCATAACATCTTCACACTGGCGCCCGTGGCGCCGCACTCTGACCCGGCGTACAAACAGCTGTCTGACAGGACCTTGGCCTCACAACCGCTGACTGACCACAACACAGACGGCAAACGGACAGGTGTTTTCGAAAAGGCTGCAGAGCCAAGGGGCCCTGTCCAGAACAAGACCACTGACAGGCTGACAGGCAGGCAGGCAGGCAGGGAGGGAGGGCAGGGAGGGAGGGCAGGGCAGGCACTTACCCTCGGGAGGCATCTGGACCAGACACTCCTGGACTGGACAACACTGAGGTCATCCTCCACCACACCGACGCTGATCAATTATTCAGCTATTTGTGCTGACTTGCAAAAAGCAACTTGACTGCATTTTTATTTTATTTTTTCCCCTCAGCGTGAGACTGCCATGCATGTTGTAGGAGAGCGAGAGTGAGAGTGAGAGTGAGAGCGGGGATCAAGCCATTACCTAGAGGTCGATCTTACGGGTCGTGCCAAGCCTCTGTTCACACTGACGTGGGTCGACATGGAACTGATCTTAAGGGTCAGCGTGACTGGTACTGTCTGTCGAGAGCCATTAGCTGTGTAACAGGAGGAGGACATGCAGGACTGAGGACACTAGGCTGCTTGGCTCGTCTCTGTGTGTGTGTGTGTGTGTGTGTGTGTGTGTGTGTGTGTGTGTGTGTGTGTGTGTGTGTGAAGGAACGGTGCCAGACACGCGTTTTATTCATGGTGGAATTATTTGACACGTAATGGAGGCCAAACGTAAAACCTTCGCTTGATTGGAGAGCCCTCTTTTCTGCGCAGTAAGCACACGCGAACGTGTCATTGAAATGCATGAATGCTGCATATCAACCGGCGACGTGACAGTGGAGGTGGACTGGACTTTTTACGTTGAGACAGAATCTCCCTGCTGTTGTACCACTCCCGAGTCTTCTCACAGATCATCTCACAGATAATACGTTAGATTAAATAAAGTGCATGTTTTGCAGGAGATTACAGTATATTAGTGTAGGCGATTCACTACTCGTTAACACATGCTCTACACGTACTCTGTAACGAAGTACTTAAAACATTTCTCTCTCTCTCCCTCTTTCTACCTCTCTCTCTCTCTCTCTCTCTCTTCCTCTCACTTCACTCGTCGAGTCCTCCTCTCCACCCCGGGGGGTCAGGGAGTGCTTTGTTTGTAGTGCGTGGTGAGACCTACCTCTCCCTCTCATGTTGAACAGAGGAATTAAAGCAGTGCCCCGAGGTCAACTTCAACAGGCATCATCCCACCAATCAGCGCGCCTCTGTGTTGTTAATAGCCTTAGCTGCGAGAGGGAATGAATAATCATTTTGATCCACTCCAATATCATTAAGTTATTAGTTGATTCCGGTGGATTTCATCAGCATGTTAATTCCTCTCGGCGGGAGAAAAGTCTCTCTCAAGAGCGGTTACGCCGTCCGCTACTACAGCTGGTGATTAGGCCCCCGCGAAAAAAATTATTCATCACGAAAACCCCTCGCAAAAAAAATAATTTATCAAAAGTGCTTCTCGTGAAACCCGCTCAGGACCTTTGCTTCTTAATAATTAAACTCCGCAATTAGGCATCTTACCATGCGCTCAGTGTGAGACTCCATGCAATATTCATAGCGATACATAATTATGCAATATATTCCTGGAATAAGAGGCTGTATATCCACGGAGGGGCTGTCAAGTCGTAGACATTTTTATTTGGTTTATAACACTGTTTCATCTTATACATGTGGTGGGGGGGGGGGGGGGGTGGGGGGGGGTACTGGCTGGCGACGGAGAGAGAGAGAGGGGGTACGCAGTCCTCCGCTGTGTGTACATCGCCACGGGACCCTTCAGCTCTGGATCTTCTTCTGAGGGGGGTGTGTGTGTGTGTGGGGGGGGGGGGTTGGGGGGGAGCGGGTGTGTGGATGGAAAAGAGGTGGGTGAGAGAGGTGGGAGGCAAGAAGCAGGGTTGTGAGAGAGAGAGAGAACAGTGGAAGAATGTGTGTGATGCTTTCAGGACCACGGGGGATGGAGGGGGGCACCGATATCAAAGCACACATCCTCCTAAACACAACAAAGGAACACCTCGTAACAGAGGTTGACCCCCGTTGAAACTGTCAACATGTTGAAGGCGAGAGGAAAAAAAATAATAAAATAAAATAAAAAGGGGCATTCAATTAAAATGCAGCCGAGGTGGAGCTCTCTGCTGCCGGTCTGAGACGCATGGTGTGATAAATTATACATAACGGCTCATCGCAGCGTGGTAAAAGCATGGGTCTTGAAGGCCCTCGACGGCGCCTGCAGCAGAGAGAAGCAACCGTGCAGCCAGCGAGCTCAACCAGTGGATACCCTGGACACAAGGCCGTCTTTCATCTGGATGCCATGGTTCAAAGGCACGGCTGCCCACAGAGCAAACAGGCAATCAAAGCTAATGTGTAACTGGGCAGTACTGCACTTCACAGGCCCCATCAAGAGGCCTGCAGCGGAGATCACACACGCACGCAGGCAGACGCCTTTCTATCCTTCCTTCCCTCCCTCCCTCCCTTTCTCTCTCTCTCTCTCTCTCTCTCTCACCCACTTCTCCTCACAT
>NC_137674.1:29434881-29484881 GCF_963989245.1 Nansenia antarctica | reverse complement strand
GAGAATGTCATGTTTACATCACGGTTACCGCTTGGCTGGTTTGTTATTACGGTATGTTGTTATTATGGTATATCAGGGTTTTTTTCTCATTATTATGGGACGGATGACCAGAATGTCTTGTGCGTACGGTACGTGATTTGGAGTGCCGTTCTGATATTTAAATCCTTGGGATCATCATATTCTTGCCATTCTCGATCAAATACGAAAATCGGGCCCCCAAATTGCAACAAACAAACAAATCTGTAACAAACCAAACACTCCTTCCCTATCTCCTGTCGTGGAGGGGTTGTGGTGTGTGTGGGTGGGGGGTGGGGGGGGCGGTGGGGGGGCAGGGTGGGTAATTACAGAGGCCATGGGAGAAGTAAAGCCTGGCGAATAATCCAGCGCCCCCACCTTGACGTGCGCAGGTGCCTTTAATACTAGAATAAGTCATGGGAGATGGCAGTGCTAACCCCACAGCCAGATGGTAGCCATAAAGTACGGAAGCTGTCCCAGATGTCGACGGCTCCCGATCGGCTCCGATACGGTGACATGTGAGATGTGAGAGAAAGCTGCTAATGCAAGAGTGTATTAGTGGTCTCTTTATGGCTGTGTTGTGTTCCTGGTGTTGTTGGCTGGGGGGGCCTGCCGCAGTGCCCCCTACTACTACTACTACTACTACTACTACTACTACTACTACTCCTACTACAGTGTACTATGCTTTGATGAAGCGAACCGAACCTACCCTTGAAATACTTGGACAGCCGTGACCGTATTCCACACAGCTTGGAAGACACCGCCTCCTCTTTAGTCTCCTGGAAAACATAAATCAGTTTCTCATATCATCATCTAGTCATATTCGATGCATATGTGCCCCGATTCACTAAATCTGTCAGGTTACTCCCCGGGATGATATATCGGATTCCTAATACTACGGTGCATGTGCTGTAAATCTTTTGCACGCGCTCGGTTTCTTAAGATTCACAGACTAGGCTAAGTGTACTGGAGAGAGAGAGAGAGAGAGAGAGAGAGAGAGAGAGAGAGAGAGAGAGAGAGAGAGAGAGAGAGAGAGAGAGAGAGAGAGAGGAAGTTAAAAACAGAGGCATTATCAGTAGCTAGATTCCAGAGTGCAGTCTTTGTGTCTTTGTACTACGACAGACAGACAGTATCTCGGGACAGGAAGCCAGACTGAACAGTGTGTGTGTGTGTGTGTGTGTGTGTGTGTGTGTGTGTGTGTGTGTGTGTGTGCGTGTGCGAGTGCGTGTGTGTGTGTGTGTGTGGTGTTTTTCTCTCCTGGTTCAATGGCCCGTTGAGGACTAGCAGCAACATCTCAGTCTGATTAATGAGTGTACACTGTCTAATGAACAGTAATTGAATGGTATAATGCAGCAGGCCTCTCAAAGCCCAGAGGAAAGACCCCCATCTTGGATGCCTCTGCAGTCGGAGGACCGGTGACATTGTCTGGGGTTGATTATAGTTGACCTTGCATGAGAAAGGCGAGGAGGAGCCTCTTTTGAAACAGCTAACCTAAGCTGGGGGGAATAGTAGCCGGAGAAACAGTGGACAAGACAAATGAAAAGAAATTGCATTGGCAGAGAATAGGGCGGGTCGATGCGGGGATCAATAACTATCTGTTTTTATCACACGACTCTTAAGAAGAGGAAGACGATTGATCAAACATCCCTAGTCGTATTGGCATTTCTAACAATATTAATTAAGAAAAAACGCTTAGCTGACCGGCTGATAAATCAACCGATATCGTTAAATCAAAACAAACGATAGTTGTAAACAGAAGATCAACCCGGGCTTATACAACTCTAACCTTGTCCGGCACAAATTCACGCCGAACCACAATTTATCAATCTAACAACATATCCCTACAGCAATATATACAGTATATAAATAAATATATATATATATATATATATACTGTATATATATATATACTGTATATAGTAGTAAAACTCCAGAGGATCCATCTTGAAACATATCATACTGGATGTCATTCAACTTGTTATGCTCCGACCACCCTCGCCACATCAATCCACTGGAACAGTCCGGCCTTCAGACGTCTACCAGACATCTTGATGCTTCCTTTTGACAGATCTGCTGATACTCGTAATTCTTTATTTGTCTAGCCGGGTCAATATTACAACACTACCTCACCACTGTAACTATTCGCTATTCAAATCCCAACGCAATGAATCACTTAAACTGAGAGAGGCAAAGAGGAGCCGTTTGGCTGAGAATGCAATCATGTAATTGAATTTGGTCATCAATATATACGGCACACGGATGGGGAGAGGTTTCACAAGCTAGGGCCAGAGTGGAGAGGCAAGGCAATCCATTCAAACTGTCGTTCAACTATGAGTCATGGAGGAACATATAATGTATCTCTTATTATCATTCACACTGTACATGAGGAGGCTTGCAGGCAGCCAGAGGAGACGGCCACAGCCAGCGTATCTTCATAGGAGGACGTCAGAGGAAGCTGAGTTATAGCGCTGATGTTATTTAGCTAGAAAATGTTGCCTTTCGAGTTTCACCTGCTAGATCTATCTATCTATGAGAGAAAAGAAAAGACAAAGTAGCACGCGTAAAATGTAGCGACGCCAACAAAAATACATTTTGAGTAAATTCTCCTGAGCTGACTACCAAACGTTGCACATATTCCCTCACTACGACATTGTCCAAACGTGTTCAACTTCTGCAAGTCGAACTTCAGACGTATCCCTCACTCAAGATTAAACCACAGAATTGATTTCCCCTGATTTAACTCCAATACCATACACTCATTGCACTACCCCAGCTAATTTTGTCCGACTCCCATCCCCGACCACGTGCTGTTCGCCTGTATCGGATTTCGGGAACATAAAAAGTGTGAATGAATACCTCAATGATAATTGCACTTAGCTTAAAGCTGTCCTAAATCAAAGGTTGTTGGGTGCAGTGGTGGTGGTGGCGGCGGCGGTGGTAGTGATGATTGCACAAAACGAGCTGAGTCTGAATTAGGGGGAACATCATTATGACCCATTATCTAACGGTCATTGTCAGAATCTATAGTCAGACTGACTCAGCAATACTAATTTCTGACTGAAAGCCATAAGTAATGAATAAAGCTATTGATGAGGTCCTTAACCAGGTCCTAACGGCCCCCCTGAAGTCAATAATTATTTCGATAAGAATATCTTTATTACAAAAGTGCATACCGCTGCAAAAAACCATCGCCACACCAAAACATCCCCCCGCAGTGTAATTGCCATTGCTCAGGAAATTATAGTTTTCATTAAATGAAAATGTTACAGCGTTATTGATTGCTTAAATAAGACTCGATATCTTCTCATTTTCCAAAGCTGAATCAAATTGCACGGAATAGTAATATTACCCCAACTATTGTATATGTTCGTCACTGTTATGAGGTTCACGCTGCGGTCTCTGGAGGATTATTAGACCAGAATAAGTGTATTTAAATGAGTGTAATTTCTAGAGAGCACACAACCCGCGCGGGAACATCTGTATACACACGCCACGCTGCACCATCCGTCATGACGCCTGTAATAATAACTGGAATAAAGGAACAGAAATCACCCGCCGGTAAATGTGGTTATGGTATTTCTACACTAATAAGACCATTCTACATCTCCCCGGTCTAATAAAATCGGCTGCACTCCCTCCATCCCTTTGCACTCCCTCCGTCCCTTTGCACTCCCTCCGTCCCTTTGCACTCCCTCCGTCCCTTTGCACTCCCTCCATCCCTTTGCACTCCCTCCGTCCCTTTGCACTCCCTCCGTCCCTTTGCACTCCCTCCGTCCCTTTGCACTCCCTCCATCCCTTTGCACTCCCTCCGTCCCTTTGCACTCCCTCCGTCCCTTTGCACTCCCTCCGTCCCTTTGCACTCCCTCCATCCCTCTATCCTGTACACAAGGCCTCCATCTAGTTGCTCTGCGCTCCCTCCGTCCCTTTGCACTCCCTCCGTCCCTTTGCACTCCCTCCATCCCTCTATCCTGTACACAAGGCCTCCATCTAGTTGCTCTGCGCTCCCTCCATCCCTCTTTGCTGTACACAAGGCCTCCTCCATCCAGTGGGGTTAACACACCGGTCCTCCCCTACGGTAGGTACCTGATGCTCTGGTTCTAGAGGTGACTTTGGTCCTCTGTCTCTGTGACTGGTGAGGCTCGTGCCTCTCCCTGACTCTCCTGGACCTGACGACGCATTGGCTGAGTCCTGACACAGAGGGAGAGGGAGAGAGTCAGGGAGAGAGAAGGAGGGAGAGAGAGAGAGGGAGAGAGAGAGAGAGGGAGAGAGAAGGAGGGAGAGAGAGAGAGGGAGAGGGAAAGAGAAAGAGACACACACACACACACACGCACGCACGCACACATACACACACACAGTCTGGGTTCACATCTGTTGCCTCATAGGTAACACTGGTTAACACGTCTGTCAGAGAGATAACAGCGCTACCAGACATGGCCGCTGTCCACTGACCTTCCTGGAGCTGTGGGAGGCTGCAGACAGAGGCCTCTGGAGGCTGGAGGCCCCACTGCCTGGCCGGGAGTACCCCTCACGTTCACACTGCTCCTCCTCCACCACCCGGGCCTCTTCCTGTGGAACCAGGAAGTGGAGGCATC
Organism: Nansenia antarctica; assembly: GCF_963989245.1. Taxonomy (NCBI): domain Eukaryota; kingdom Metazoa; phylum Chordata; class Actinopteri; order Argentiniformes; family Microstomatidae; genus Nansenia; species Nansenia antarctica. The sequence continues at coordinate 29,480,274 of NC_137674.1, read as the reverse complement.
TCTATAATCAATCAAACTTGATTTACAGTTTATTTACGTACAGTAACATGCATTTATTCATTTATGTTTTTTATGTTTTTCATTAATTAACTTATTCTTATTGACATACATAGTAGTGTATATATAGCAAGTTGTGCTTACAATAAAAAAAACTAAGGGCTCTGACATACAGTGGCATAACGGTGTTTAACATATCGAACAGTAGCCTAAATTACACATCATTGTGTTCAACATACCGTAAAACAACAACAACAACAACACCAACAACAATTTACAGCACTTATTCTTATACATTCTGCCTCTTGTTGTTCAGGACGTAGAGCCTCTGAAGACAGGAGCAGGTCTAATTGTTTCCTGAGCATTCTCTAGAGGTCACCGGCGCAGGGCTCAGCCAGGCAGATGTACTTGTACCTGATCTATTGGCAAGTCCACCTTCACTCTGCACTCCTCCGGAACCTCCGTCGCTCCCACAGTTTCCCTCCTTTTGTCTTTCGCTCTGAACACACCGCCCTCTGAGGAAAGTGATTAATCACAATTACCTCTAATACTGGCAGTCAGCCCCCCTCTTCCACTCTACTCCTCTCTCTCTCTCTCTGTCTTTCTCTCTTTCTCTCTCTCTCTCTCTCTCACTCTCTCTCTCTTGCTCGCTCTCCCTCTCTTTCTCCCTCCCTCCCTCTCTCTCTCTCTCTCTCTCTCTTACTTCAGAGGTGATCAATGATCCTGTCAAAGTATTTATTTATTTAGAGAGCACACATACACAGACAGACCTAAAGGTTACTGCAAGCCAAGATTTCTCTGCCACAACTTTGACCACCCTCCGTGAAACTAACTGACAGTGACAAGCAACGTTTGATGTTCGGTGTAACAAAAACACACAGAGTGCTGAATTGTGAAATCTACGGCTGCCGGAGAGGATGTCGAGATTTAGGAGCGTAGGCGAATAGACCTTTTAACTATTGGAATTGTGTTTGGTGATTTGTTTTCATAAGGTGTAACGACAGGTAACTACTAGGCCATTACACGTTATTATTAGTGTTCAAATAACACAAAAAATAATGGACGTGTTGATGTTATCAACTCGGTAAAAAACTGAAGCGTGAAGCTAGCTACAGTAGCATGAGGTGTTCAGTTCCACAGGGATGAATCCTTTGGCCTATCGAGTTCTAAAACAAGACCATGAAAGAGAGAATGAAAATGATCCGCTGCCAGGGCGGTTAGCGCCTTCCTGCACTCGGTGCTAGCGGCCGCCTGCCAACAGTACTCAGAGGCCCCGGCATGGCTGATCGCCCCCTGAGGGGGGAGCGGTGATGTAGTTAAAGAGGAAGCCTATGGATTTTTCCCTCTTTTTTCTCTTTAAACCATTAGTAATGAGTTTTGGAGGGCCGTCCCACCGCCCGGATGATCAAGTATCAAAAAAGAAAGTGTCCGTAGACTTTGGTGGAGCACTTTGACAAGCAGGGGCTGCAGTCTGCAGACAGCCAATCAGGCGCTAATGCAGAGGCCCCCGACGTGAGTGGAGGAAACTGGACTCTGTCACGAGGACTGCTGCCTCGGCGGTAATGTGTGAAATGATGGCAGCTCTCAAACTGCCGCAATTACTCACTCTCTATGATGTCATTGTGTCTCTGGTCCAGGATGTGTGTGTGTGTGTGTGTGTGTGTGTGTGTGCGCCTTTGAGTTTGGAATTTGCAGACTATCGTATGTGTGTGTGTGTGTGTGTGTGTGTGTGTGTGTGTGTGTGTGTGTGTGTGTGTAAAACAAGACACCCCCGGCATAATAACTATCGAACAGCAGTCCAACCAACTGTTAGTGGCAATGGCGCAATTACTGTGTACTGTATGTGTTATATATCACATTCAAACTGTCTAATTGCCATGAAGCTAAATACCATCAATCTACAAGACAATTTTGTCATCTTTATGATCTCTCCTCTATATGATTGTGATGAATAACTTATGATCGTTTTGATTCCCCCCATCAGAAGAAAATTGGAGCATTTTGTTTTCCTGGCACAGTTAACGATGCTTTCTGGATAGAATATTCTACAAAATGGCCTGATTGTATTCATCTATGATTTAGAGCGCTTTATGGTGTTTGAAGCCTTGTTCGTTTTAATATTCACGGCAACAGAGTTCCATTCTTTGAAAGGCGGCGGGGAGAAAGGCTGTTCCGCATCCCCCCTGATGTAAGTTGACTTTGGAGAAACAGGTTGGGAATTCAAAGAAAGCCCTCCACATGCCTCTGCTATCTCCTCACCACACACATTTAGACACACACACTCACGCGCGCGCACACACACACATGCGCGCGCGCGCACACACACACACACACACACACACATGCACACACACACATACACACACGCACACACATTGCTACCTTAAGAAAACCTTGCCCTTAAAAAAAATAAAAAAAGATCCAATTCATATCACAGAGAGAGAGAGAGAGAGAGAGAGAGAGAGAGAGAGAGAGAGAGAGAGAGAGAGAGAGAGAGAGAGAGAGAGAGAGAGAGAGAGAGAGAGAGAGAGAGAGAGAGAGAGAGAGAGAGAGAGAGAGAGAGGGGGGATGTGGGAAAAACATACAATAACTATTGGGGGAGCGCTTCTATAGGACTGTTCTACTTACCCCCCGTTGAGAACAGCAGTGGGATTGTGGACACCTGCTTGTGCTGTTTGGACCTCTCTCTGTCTGGCTTGGCGTAGAAGTAGGAGTCTGTGTAGTTCTTGGGATGGCCCCTGGCTGTGTGCTCAAGGTCCTCTCCAGGCCCCGCGTGCGCAAACTACATCAAACACAAAAAGGCTCCGTGGATCAACGGAGGGAACGACGCCGCTCTTATATCAGGCCATTGAGATTCATCACCAATGATGTATTTGTGTTTTGTTAAGAGAGAGCTTTTGTTTAGTGAGAGCTCTAATGTGCTTCAATGGGGAAAAAAATAAACCTGTTCTTTCTTCTTTTACCCCGTTTTTTTTTTTTTTTTTACATTTTCCATTGACCTCAATTTTTCATGAGCTGATATGCTTTGTAGCTCCCCTGCGCCTCCCCGCTGTATTGAATTCATCTGGTTCCAATACATCTGGTGCACAACCTATCAATCACCAGGGAGAGCAGCAAACTAATCATTTATTGATGAAATGGGGGCAGCCATGAATTTCTAACTGCATTCGTCTTATTTATCAAGCCAGATCAAACAATGAAAATCCAAACGAGCTTAAAGTGGGAGAAGGGAGTCCTGGCCAGATGGTACGGTAGGCGCTTATTGATGGAAAAAAGGGAGCTTGGATGGTAGGAGGAGGAGAAGGAGAGCAGAGGAGAGAGGGAGAGAGTTAGGGGAGTCGGGGGGGGGGGGGGGGGGGTAGAGAAAGAGAGCGAGGGGGGGGGGGGGGGTGAGAGAGGGAGAAAGAGAAAAGAGCAGTGGGAAGGTGAGTTGAGAGTGATGCTCACACAACGGGGTGCACTTGTGAATTAATGCTCCCACAAAAGGCAATTTTCTCCTAGCAGGCTGCTGGTCCACAGTGGAGGTAGCCAGGTGAGCTATGTCTCCCTCAGAGGGATGAGAACAGAAGAGCAGACTTAATGTCTTTCTTCCCAGGCAGCTACTAGTGCTTTTACTGAAGTTGGCTGGCTCCCAAGGCAGGCTCAGGGGTTTCTGTACTGATCTCAGGCTTCCACAAGAACACACTTCGGGGCAGTGGTGTTTGCAAGCCCACTAACATGGAGTCTTGGGAATAGAGCGGCGTGTTCCTCTCTTTCTAGTTGTTTGCTTTCTTTTTAATGCCGAGGCAGAAGTCAGTTGATATTCTTTTGAATTCGTACTAGCCGTTGGTGGGCAAAGAGAGAGAGAAAGAATAATATAACAACAAAAAGGAAAGAAGTTTTGCCTGGGATATTCAGTGAGGGAGAGTTGAATCTGAGTTCGCTCATGGTGTCCAAACTACAAGATCAAAGGCAGAAGTACTGTACGCTGAAGCGCTGCTTTGCTGTTAATCCAATTTCATCCCGGGGTTCTCCCCAAAGAACGGAAGAGGGGGCGCTGTGCCACCTTGTCGGCTTGGCTCCGCCATGCCATATGTAAACACTTCAGAGCGAATGAAACTGAGCAACTTGTCTTTGATCGCTGATGACATCATTGTTGTTTCGCGAGTGTGAAAATGTTGTTGCAGTATGTTCCTCACTTAATTCAGCGTTTTCGCTGGTATTTTTAGCACATTTCGACATGAATAAACACCAGAATGGATTTTCATAATGCAATCCCGCATGATCTCATCAGTCTTTTAAATCTGTAAACTGAAAAGTCCACAATCAAAATCTCACAATCCATCGTGAAATATCCGAAAAGTAAACACAACTTGTAGCCTCATGGCTAAATGTAAATAGTGTAGATCTCATCTAAATAAACAGCAGAGATTCGTGCCCCGTTTTGGGGGGAAGAGAAGAGAGGGACAAAATAGGAGCTCTGGGAATGAACAGGAGAGTACAACAGAAAATGGAAAAGCTGAAGTCATTGCCTCTCCCGTTCCGCATTACATCTCTGCGTGTCTCCTGTGGGAGGAGGGCAGCCGTGTCTGTGTCTATCAGGGCCCGGAGAGAGAGAGGGAGAGAGAGAGAGAGAGAGAGAGAGTCTGGCTGGCTGGTGGAATCAGTGTGAGAATGGCTCTGGAGGGACAGGAAGGCGGAGAGGAGTAAAGTGGAGCGAGTAATCTCTGGCCTCTCAAGTGGCAGCGTGGAGGAGTCAACGGGAGGACACTGGGATATGATAGTGGGGGCCGCCGGGGGGCCGCTGGAGGGGGGGGTGGAGGGACGTGAGGGCTGGAGGGAGGGGGGGGTCCCGTTTGGGTGCACAGCTACCAACCTCCAACCACATGGAGGCAGGAGGGATCAAACAGCCAGAGCCAACCCCTCGTTGCCTTGTCCCTCAGAGGGAAGACAGACAGGAGGCGGCCGGCCCGGGGTAGAGCTTCTCCTCTGGGCATCGCCACTTCCTCCTCTCCCTCTGAACGATGAGATCACAGGAGAACAGAGAGAGAGAGAGAGAGATAGATATAGGGGTAGGGAGGGGTTAGGGAGGGGCGAGTCTCCGCTGATGTCATGTCGCTCTCTTGCTGAGTCGTCCGCAGAGTCGTCGTATGTCCAGGTTGACTGCATCTGGGACCAGAGTGTCACCACCCCGCAGTACCGTGCTCAGTGGAGCTCAAAGCAGGAAATGAATCACTGTAACCACCAATACACTCCCTCATCCTCACCCTCCCCCTCCACCCTCACCCTCACCCTCTCCCAGCCCCTCCCTCATCGTCACCCACACCCTGTCTCAGCAGCATCTAGAGAAGTTGCCAATGGGACTGTGGTGTAAATGCCACCAGACCCTGCAGCAGCCTCAGTGCTGCAGGCTTCAGTGTTCTGCTCCAGCTGTCCAGCCCAGCCTCACTGGGCCACTGCTGGGGAGGAGGGCTGCAGACAGAGACACACCGCCATGCAGCAAGGTTACTGGACAAGGTTACATTTTACACAGGCACTCTCCTCGGAAACATGTTACTAGATTATAATTTTTTCCTCTTTTTTTTTTTCTTTACAGACGTTTGAAATCTGACTGCTGTCGCTTTGTGAGGTCAAACTGAAATTAATGACGGATATGACCCTATAAATGTATGTGTATAATCAGCAGGCTAAACCAGCTGACGGATCAAGCTACAGTGAAGCATTTCACTCACGTGAAACTCTCTCTCTCTCTCTCTCTCTCTCTCTCCTCTCTCTCTCTCTCTCTCTCTCTCTCTCTCTCTCTCTCTCTCTCTCTCTCTCTCTCTCTCTCTCTCAGTCTGAAAGGTCCTCATTAAGTCTGGTCAAATCATATTTATGTATTCATGAGGGATCAGGCAAGAGGGAGTGGGACCCAGAAGTAAGGTAACATTTCCAGTGAATGAGCAACAGTGGATCAGCTAGCAGGGAGGCAGGGTGAGGACATGTCTCTGTCTCTGTCTCCCTCTTCAGGTGGATAGGGGAATTTATTTTTGTTGGTAGGATTTAAACTACATGGACTTTACTGTACCTCATGGATATGGTATTGCTTTAAAAAAATAACGTTTTTACATTTTGTTTACGTATGCCCAATTCTATTATTTCCTAAACGTTTAAGTAATTAATTCTCCTAATTGACTACTGATCAACTAATTGACTACCGATTTCCTAATCGACCTACTGTAATTTGTAGCTTTATCGGCTTTACATTTTTATCCTGTTGTTGAATCCTAATGTGTTTGTTTATAGCCCCTCAAGGGTTAAAAAGCTGCTATTTTTCACCATCAGAAAAGGATTTGACATATGCCACACCGCCATCTTTCATGGTTAGAAGAATCAGATGTCAGACATATCTCACAACGCAACGCAGACGTGTCTCTCCCTGAACCGCTGAGTCTGCAACCTCTCTTCCTCCCTTGTTTATGAACGTTGTTGTTGTTGTTGTTGTTATTGTTGTTGTGGTTGTTGTTGCTCTGCTCATCTCTGGGCCCTGCAGTCTCACATGACTGCAACACATTTCCACTGTCTACTCAATCACAATAGAAATTGTCTTGGTTCTGGTGGAATGAGAGATTCTTTTTTTTTTTTGCTTTCGGTCCCCAGGTGAATATGTTGAGTCTATGAGACTCTCTGCACTTGATCAAGTGGGCCAGGCTCACAGGCTCCTATAGGGAGTACCTATCAGAGTGGAAGGCGATGCTAAGTCAATGCCTCCCTCTGACATTGATTGATGATAGGACTGCCTCGTAACGAACCACACACTGCATAGGGGGCTCTCCTGCGACGGAGATGTTAATTGAAATACTGTGTGCGAAGGCGTTCTTTTCAACTGTGTACTGTTCTGTAGGCGGAAGGCCAACGCTCCTGTTTCAGGAGTAAAGGTAATGGATACGGTACAAAACACACTCTTGTGGGGGGAAAAAACAACCACTTAGTGATTACGGGGGCTGTTTTCTACAACCGTACAGTGATAGGGTGATTGTGAAGCAAGAGTACACAGTGCTCACCACATCCTTTGCGTATTGGTTTCTGCCTCTCCTAATTGCTGGTAGACACTCGTTGCTGACTCTGAGGGGGAGAAAAAGGAAGAAAGTGAGAACAACATGAAACCAAAATGATTTCATGAATACATCAAATGAACAGATTAGAGCATATAATAAATGGACATAATCGGAGTTACTTCTTGAGAGAAAGATGTTGTTTTACCTGTGAGGCTGACAATTGTTCCGGAGGCCTAAACTATCCATTTGTTGGAGACCCACTTTGTTGGGGCCCCCCTGGGAGTAGAGTAAGGACCTGAACCTCTCTGCACCCACGGCCACATAGAACTGGTTGTTCTCCAGGTCAAATGGACCACGCAGGGGTGTCCCGTCTAACATGCACAGTCTGGCCGCAAGAGACGTTGAAAAATAAGATATATGGAAAAATAAGACATCAGAGCACATCTGCCATCGTTAATACGGAATGATGAGGGGGAATCAAGTGACAGTGCAGAGAAGTAGAAACGTGTCTTGAATGATCTACCAGTTCAACTGAGTTTTAGACATGCGATCACTGCTAAGAGTTGGATCAATGGGTTTCATTTTATACCAGATACAATAACGATGGTAAAGATCTGCTGTGGCCCCTCCTACCTGTGCACAGCGCCAGTGCGCAGGTGTACCCTCTCAGTCACCATGGCCAACACACTTTCCCAGTTTGTAAGAGTATACTTTGGTATCAGTATCCGAGCTGGAGCAACCAAGACATCTCCATTGGTAAAAACACTACAAAAAAATACAACAACACGTCAACAACTCAGTACCTCTGTGCATGAAAAGTGGATTGCATTCTCAACATTTTCAACATCAGAAATCGAGTTGGCCTACGAGTTAAATAAATAAGTGGCTTGAAAATTACACTTGGAAAATGTACAGCTGACACAACTGATGACCAAAGGAGTTAGATATTGAATATTTTACATCCCATCTCAATGCAGACATTTGCCAGTGCAGAATAAGGTAACAGGCTTCTTGAAGATCCATACTCACTTGATGATGCATGACTCATTGATAATTTTCCTCCAGCGGGCAGAAACTACTATTGTGCTGTGGACAACAGGTCGTATCTGTGATTCAAAACAGAGAATGAAATACAGTTTATTTCATGGTTATTACTAAGACCCTACCTTACTAAGACTGTATCTTATAGCGAATCTAAATGAGAAAAGAAAAGTTGGCTTATCACAGAGACAAATGGACGGCTAGACTCTTAGTAGGGTGCTTTCGCCTCAAATTGCAGTCACAAAACATTGCATGGGGGAAAATGCAATTTTGATAAGGATAACAAGCAGATGATGATGCTATTCCAAGTCCCAAAACATTTTTTTTTTTTTTTTAAATAAACGATGTAGCAATATAAAGTTATTCAGTGGCCCTTACCGGTTTACTCTTCTTTTTCTGTGGCTTCTTTGTTGTTATGTGGTTATAACTAGAAGATAAAAAACCAAAGTGGCCACTTAAATGACAACATCTCACTGGTTTCAATCACATTTGATCATTTGATTTGGGGTCAAATTAAACCCCTGGATGTTTAGCTTGATCACTAAGTAGTGTCTAGTGTCTACATGCATCAGCAACCAGGGCATTTGAGCAATCCCACATCCTCGTCAGTGCGGTCTAATGACAGGGTACCTACTCCAGCTGTTTGAAGCGCTCTCCCCCGGCGGCCACGTATCTCTCTCCGTGCTGCAGGTGGTCCAGGTCCAGGACCCTGTGCCCTTCTCTGGGGGTGTAAACGTTCCTCACCGCCCCGAAAGGAGCCTCGATCACGCGGGTGACCGAGCTGAGAAAGATGTCAAAAGTGGACACCTGACGCTGGTTGAGTACAAACTTTCGCCCGGGAAAGAAAGCATCCCCGTTCCTGTAGACGACGATGGTTTTGGTCGGAGGCTGTGTCAGCGCGGCTCTGCCGGACATGATGAGTGGCCAGTAACGAAGGAAACACACGGGTCACAAGTCAAAAGGTTAGCAAGTTAGGAGATACGGACTAACTGCTTCTCGGTCGCGCAGCATCATATGAAGTGGATCATAATGTGAAGTCCTTTTTTGTTGTTGTTGTTGTTGTTGTTGTTGTTGTTGTTGTTGAGGTAGGTTTAGCTTTCTCTCTCGTTTTCCCACGAGTTGTTGTCACTGTTGTCAGGTTAGCCGGCTAGCCTCGAGGCTATCACTGACACGGACGCTGTTTGATGTGTTTCCAAGGAAACCGGCTGGTGGGAAAAGCGCGCGCTGTCCAGGAATGTCTGGAGGCCAGGAGATGGAGGCGAGGAGATGGTCTCCAAACATGGAAGGAACATCTCCTCTCCTCATCACACCAGCCCACCCATTCGTAACCCTGAGTTCTGTAAGACGTGTGCATGGACAGTAAGGTACTCAATAAAAATGTAGAGCTAAATTCAGATCTAGAACAAAATTAATGTTGTTACATTGTACATTTGCATTTTAACCATTTTGTTCTCTATGGTGGGCCAGGACAGCCCTGTTGTAAATGTTTAACTCCTCCCCCCCCTCCCAGATCAAACAACCCTTTGGTAAACAGAAATAGCATTTCTCAAATTAGATGCAATAGTCAAATTGGATGTAGGCTTGCTTTATTCCAGGGATAAGGATATCTGATCCAGATATCTGATATGCATTGAATAAAACACATGCATGTGCAGTGTTACAGTCCACCTATCCTTATATTGATTTTTACAACATAAAGATAAGGTCCTTCCTACTTTGTTTTACTTTTTACAGTACAAATGCACCGTCCCCTAATCAACGGCATGGCCATGCATGTTGGAACTGAAGTACCCACACAGGCAGTGATCTTTAACCCCTCTGCTACCCAGAGAGCCATCCACATTGTTTACTGCAGGGGTAACCAGAGATTTCACCAAACACAACAGCAGCTAATTGGTTTTTCGCCAGACAACTCCTGGTCAATGGGATGCATAATTCATCACTGTATTAATTATTCATTGCTTAAGGGACCACTCAAGCTGTGCTTTATTACAAGAACCACGTCATGCATATTCAAATCTCTTTAAATTTGGGAATTCAACCTACATTTGGAAGCTTGTTATGTCAACCGGTACCTCAGATATGCCTGCTGTAACTTAATTCAGATAACTTCAGATTAAACAATGAGAAACCACCTTTATCCAAAGGTTATTTGGATAACAGCATTACAGATTAAGAGTATAAGGATAAATAAATAATAAACTAGATCGTGAAGGACTCACTCCAACACTACTGCCAGAGGAAACCTCCCTGTGCTCTATTGTAGTTTAAGTGTATTTATTTGTGTTTATTTGACAGGTTCAATACACAACCAAAAACATGAATGTCAGAAGTTGAGATCTGATGCGTCTTATCAGATATTTGCAACATTTGCCGTTTTTGGGAATGTTAACGTTAACAATAAAAACATTTTGGGAAAAAACATAAATACTAACATTCTAAAGACATGGGACAGGATGCATAAGAGATACATTTTATAAACTATGAAAGTGAGGTGTTTTGTTCATAATACTCTAGGCGTACTTGTTTTGTGTACTTGTTTTGTTGATGGGTTAGGGTTGAATAACAGGCCTCTAAACATTGATTGATATAGGTTTCACAACACAATATTTTACTCTTTTGCCTAATCTACAGATCAGTGATTTATTCATATCATGGCTTCTGTTCAAAGCATCTCCACTATCAGATGTAATGAAGCAGTTTAGGTAACACCATGTGCAGTCATCCAAGCCAATGGCTCTTCTATGTAGTCGCGTAAGAGGCGCAGGCTAGCATACACTTCATTATACAGACCTTTGTATGATTGAAGTAACCAGAAAAGGTCATTGTAATGACTGCAGAATAGGAGATGAAATCTACTCATTGGTTGGTTCTGCATGCCAAACTATGATGTTTTCTATAACAAGCACATTTCACACATATTATGCGGGCCTTCAGACACTGTTTATATGATCACAAAATAAGGTGAGCTATTGAATAATAATCAAAACATACCTTTAGGCTGACCTGTATGTATTGTTAGAGTGCATATAAACGTAGCCAGTGTCATCAAAAGAGCGAGCGCAACACTGTGTTAGCTATTAATGTCCACTAGATGGCAGTAGCCTACACAATAGAGTTGAATTTCTGTGCTAGAATAGATGAGAGATTAAATCCTTCAAAGACAATGCCAGATATGGCAATAATTGAAGGACAACCACCTGCCAATAAACCTTTATTGGGAACAACACAGTCAAAATAAGCAACACCAAAACACATGTTACTGTCTGCATCTCTGATTACGCAGTGTTGCCAAACAGGTCACAATTCAGAATAGAGATACATTTGACTCAGTACATGTAGAAGCAACACATCCTACAGTCTTATTCACTGCTAAACATACAGTACCAAACACATTCCTGTTCTACGTAAAGACACTCCTTTGCCCTATGAGTTACGATCACAACATGGATTGCACAAACCCACCAGTGCCGACCTCTGGACTACCATTAGTTTCACACCTCCCTTATCATCTTTCATCATGCACTTTCAGGTTCATCTGAAGCTTCATCAAGCTACAAAACACAAACACCTAGCTTATCTGGTTCTTATAAAGTCGTTTCTATAAAGTGGTGAAATGTCCAGTAAGTAATACTATGCATTCTAAAGATGTCTGTTATGAAATGTTGACAGACAAACACATGAAAATATGAGCAAGGCATTATCTTGACATGGATTATACACACTGAATCAAAACGTTGAAAGTAAAACTAAAAGCTACGTGTTTTACCATACTTTTTAAAAACACATTCAAGTTTAAAATACATACGGTATATTGCAAGTCACAAAACATTTCAGTAAATGCAGAGATTAGGGATAATACATGACATATTCTCTGCTCTAGAATATAATGTTTAAATAATCATTTATAATGCACATAAAAATAATATTGTTAGCTGATGCACAGTTTTAGTCAAATATATATTTCCTCACTTAAACTCACAAAACGAACAAATGTAAAAGACAAAGAATTGACAACATACAACTTTATGAGTAGAAATGAAGTGGATAAGACTCCAGGGAAAATGTTTAAAAAAGGCAGTAAATGGGAAAGTGAAAAAGTTTATCACAACAGTAGTTGCATGTCAAAATCCTCTTATACCATAGCATTGGTGGATAGCCTACCTCCAGAATATCTGTATCAGGGGAGGCTGGTGGAGGTAGAAGTCGGGGGACAGACTCATTGTAATGCATGGAACGGAATCAGGAAAGGTAACATTGATACCATGCCTCACTCTGTGGCTCAGTTGGTAAAGCATTCTGCTAACAACGCTTAGGTTGTGGGTTCGATGCCTGCAGGGCCCATATATACTGAAAAACGTATGCGCTCACTGCACTGTAAGACATTTAAAAGCATCAGCTAAATGGTATATGGTATATCATTCCAATGAGCCCGTCTTCCGACTTCTACCTCCACAGTATATCACGCCTCTCCAAGGTCCTGACACTGAGGACCATCACCCACCAGGACCCTCAGACGCTGCTCTTGTCAAACTCACACACAAAGTACATGGTGGGGTTGCAGGCCACGTCAGTCCAGTCGCCGGCCGCCACCATCTCAGCGCAGTCCTCGTCCTCGTAGGCGTTGTTGGGCTCCCCTTCCCGCCACTTGGTGAAGGTGCTCATGGGAGAGCGGTCCACGTAGGTGAAGTGTCCCTCGCGGTCGATGTCGTTGATGCCGATGTACACCCTGTTCAGGCCCGCCTCCGTGATGTACCCCGCGATGGCCCGGTTCGCCCCCTCGTCCTTGGGCATGGCGAGGTGTCCGCCCCGCCCCTGACAGTAGACCTCAGCGTCAGAGTAACGCTTCTCCTCCTTCACCAGCAGGTACACCTTACCATCTCTCTCCTTGATGCCAGCGACAGCTGCAGAGGACGGCAGTGCTGAAAAATGGGCACTTGTATTTCTAAAATCACACTGACATAACTGTACATACACCCCCAGCGTTTCACATCACATTGTCCATGACAACAAACAAAGCTCGGTAGAGCATGGAGCAAACAACGCTTAGGTTGTGGGTTCCATTCCTGCTGGGACCATATACATGTATACTGAAAAATCTATGCATTCACTGCAATGTCAGTCACTTTGGATAAAAGTGTCAGTTAAATGGCATATATTAAGCTAAGACTGTTAGCTAAATTCAGTGTTAAAGTTATTGTTTGTGGGGAAAACATTGGAAAACATATTTTCGATGCTGCATGTCTATCAAGAGTCTCAAAATCGTACCATTTTTAATGAACTTCAGCTCGCTGGTTAACTGGGCCACGTGGTTGTCCATCTCACCAATCATCTTCCTCAGAGGGGTGCATTCACACGGGACACCTGGGAAGACAAAACAATGACTTGGTAAACAGTTACACAGTTATCTCCAATGTAACAGATATTTTCCATGTTCCATGTTTCCATAACTGTTATTTGAGGGGCAGATTTGATCTAGAAACATCCAGAAGAGCTGGTGTTCTACCTGGATCTCCATTGGGACCTTTTGGTCCAGGATCCCCCATATCTCCCTTTACACCTGAGAGTGGAAACATTGTTTTAGGCAAAAATTAGTCCCAAAAAAGAAGGGAAAAAAACACTAGCACAGCAGGAGATCTTTACCTTTGACTCCATTGGGGCCCATTTTCCCATAATGTCCCATAATGCCCTTCTGCCCTTTAGGTCCAGGATGTCCTACACAACAGAAAACACATTTGTATTCTTCATTGTCATCGTCAAAACAGTACAACTAGCTGAGAGAAAATACACTCTACTGTATTCCGTCTTCTAGCATTGTGACTGCCAATGGCCCCCTGGCCCCAGCACAGATTACTTTTTCTTGCTATGACTGATATATGATTCATTTACTTAGACAAATGTATTTGTTGTAAGTTGCTTTGAATAAAGGCGTCTGCTAAATGCCAAAAATAAAATTAAATGTATGACATTCGGTCTTCTTCATTCAGTTAGACCAGGCTGAACTCTTTTTCATTGTTGTATTGTATTCTGTATAGATTCTTAAAAACAAGCCTGTAATCTAATGTTAGAATAGCCTAAACAGCAAAGCATCAGTCTGTGTGTGTAATCTAAGATACGGAGACAGAGAGCCTCCAGTCCTCATTACCCACTGCAGTAAACACTTGTCATCAGTCCAGGATTCTGGGTATCGTTTCTCACACGACCTTTGACCTTTAGTAAACAATGTGCTTCTCTGGACAGCCTAGCTGTGATGTAACCAGCCTGCAGCATCCTTCTGCTGTTAGCAAGACGGATCCCAGTCAGTCTGTGTGGTGGTCTTTGCCCTACTTGAACATCTATAGTATAGATTCTATACTTTTCACTGTCCTGGTGTCCTGGTGGAACAAGCTGCCCACTGCTTTCAGGAGATTACTTTTTCTTATGATGGCTGATGGATAGATGATTCACTTACTTAGACAAATTAGTTGTAAGTCGCTTTGGATAAAGGCGTCTGCTAAATGCCCAAAATATAAATATAAATGCAAATGCACTGTCAAATTAAAGCGGGAGAGAGCAAATCCTGTGAAGTTTGGTGAGGCTTTATTGTTTGTTAATCCCGTTTTAAAAAGACAATTACAACGTACCTACTGCCCCCGGTGGGCCGACTCTTCCTGGTCTCCCAGGTGCTCCTTTCTCACCTTTGACCCCCGGGTCTCCTGTCAGACAGAGAAGTCATTGAACAAACTATACAGTACATTTAATGTACTACATTATCAATCATACACCTGCTAATGAACGTTGTGATGTGCACTACAGCCCTTTGTTTTTTGGGCATATTTTCAGACTTCATTGTTTGTATACAGTAGGTGGTGTGTGTGTGCCTGTGTGTGTGTGTCCGTCTGTCCGTGTGTGTGCGTGTGTGTGTCTGTCTGTGTGTTTGTGTTTGTCCACAAACACACAGACAGACACACACACGCACGCATGTGTGCATGAATACGTGTGTGTGTGTGTGTGTGTCTGTGTGTGTCCGTGTGTGTGTCTGTGTGTGTCCGTGTGTGTGTGTGTCCGTCTGTCTGTGTGTGTCTGTATGTGTGTTTATTTTTGTCCATGTGTGCATGCATGCGTGTGTGTGTCCCTGTGTGTCCGTGTGTGTGTGTGTGTGTGTCAGGGTTTCCGTTAACCGGTAATTACCGGTCTTTGTCCGGTAAAATTTATTGAAGTCCGACAAAATGAAAACTCGTCGGACATTTATGTCCGGTGAAAATAATTCCCTCTAAGCACAATTTGAATACAATTCGCTAAAGTTCACATTCTGATTCCTTCTATTTGAAAAAAGACGAATATATAGGCTATGTATTTCTTTTATTATGATATGATTTGACACCGGCATGATGATGTCTCCTAATGTGTAGGCTGCCTATGCGAAACAGCGGTTGTTTCCGGTGTGCGCTATAACTCGTGCACAATCGAGTCGAGGCAGAGAGGAGGATAGCGATGTTTCTCTCTGTGATAGTGTGATTATGCAAGCCTTTTCTGAAAGGGATGAGAACCCGATTGTTTCAGCTTCTCCCAGGGAGAAAGTGGTAGAGTTACCATCCTCCCCGAGTCCTACCATACCATCCGCTGACAGCCTATCTCTCCCGGTAACCGGCGAGCGATTGCGTGTCGCTCAAGTAGCTGATCAGTCATTAAACAAATGTTTTTTACATGCAGCTAGTGAGGAATCTGAAATAGGGGGCAACGTAGTTTATTTCCTTAACGATGGGATATTAATGCGTAAATGGTCTCCTCCTAATGCAAATGATTGTGAGTGGAATACTGTAAAACAAGTGGTTGTGCCTGTGGGTTATAGACAACAGGTGTTATCTGTAGCACATGAGAGCCAGTGGTCAGGACATTTAGGTATAACTAAAACTTATCAGCTGATATTGAAACATTTCTTTTGGCCCGGACTGAAGGCGGATGTTGCCAAGCACTGCCGCTGTTGCCATACTTGTCAGATGGCGGGTAAGCCTAATCAATCCATTCCACCCGCACCATTGCATCCCATTCCTGCTATAGGGGAGCCATTTGAACGTGTAATAATTGATTGTGTTGGACCTTTGCCTAGGACTAAAAGTGGAAGTCAGTATTTGCTCACTACTATGTGCGCTGCTACTCGTTTTCCCGAAGCTGTTCGGTTGCGTAACATATCAGCTAAACGAAATGCGTTCCCAACCAGCGAGACCTGGTTATAGAAATGACGTTGTTTTATTGATAAAAAAAGGGTCAAACTGGAAAGAGAAAATAGAAAACTCACATTAATCCCAAACAATTTAACAAACTTCAGTTAACGTAATGTGGAGTCCGTTCATTGATCGATGCTGTCTGTTCAGTTCCCAGAGGCGCCCGTTCAGCGCTGGACATATAGCGCGCATGCGAATCATGTTATATTATTATATATTATATAGCTCGCATCTAATCGTATCGGATGAGAAATAGACATTAAATGGCATATATAGGCCGCTACACAACAGTAATCACCGCGACAAACAGCTATATTAGATTTGGAAGAAAAAAAATATAATTTTGAAAAAAAATATTTTTATTATATTTTAATATGTCCGGAATATATCACGTTTGTCCGGTAAATCGAAATCTTCCCGGACACGATGTCCGGCGGCAATTTTTTCTAACGGAAACCCTGGTGTGTGTGTGTCCGTGTCTGTGTGTGTGTGTGTGTGTGTGTGTGTGTGTGTGTGTCCATATGTGCGTGTGTGTGTGTGTCTGTCTGCGTGTTTGTGTTTGTCCATGTGTGCATGCATACGTGTGTGTGTGTCCATGTGTGTCCGTGCGTCCGTGTATGTGTGTGTGTGTGTGTGTGTGTGTGAGTGTGTATACATGTCTACAGTATATGTTGTATGCCTTTGAGTCCAGGGACGAGGATCTGGACGTTGCAGGGTTCGTCTGACATGTGTTGGCAGTGGCCTGACTGCACCAGCACCAGGCCCAGCAGAGAGACAAGCACGCAAGACATCAGCTCCTCTCCTCCCATCCTGCAACATGGAGTAGGTGGTAGACTGGAAGACACACAAAGATATCTCACAACACCTGAGAGACAGACAGACAGACACACCACTGCAGCATGATTACAAAACATGTTGTTTAGTTTCTATTAGAATTAAAGATATTGCTGTTTTTTAAGTGGAGAAAAAACCACTACTTCTAGCAAACACTTAAGTACTTCTGTAGCCTATTATCCAACATAATTTGTTGCATACAGTAGGACATGGAAATCTGATAAATCCCCTGCTGGGCTCAGTGTACTCGATAATGTTCCTAATCCAGCAAAACAATACATGATGGTTTCAACCTGCCAATGTAAACATGCTGTCATTGGTTTACAATCCCAGTATCAATGAGATTGATTGGCTGACAGATTATTGAGTAGAGACCTCCATTGTTGTTACGATGATAGAAGACAAGAGCAAGATTCTCCTTCCATGAAACTCATGCAGTCTGCTTTGGTACAGCAGCCCACGTCAACTCAAATGTGAATCGCATACAATCAAACATCCGTGAATCAAACTAGGAATCAAGCCTCTTGCCTAATCTATTATATCAAAAACTAAACGTGAACGTATACATACCAAGCACATTTTAGAAGACATGGGTCCCCCTTTATCACTTACTTTAAGCTAACTTTTTGTGACTTTATTATGAAATTGCTGTTTAAGTGCCTTAGGACACACGCACAACACACTATAGTACACACTGAGTAGCCTACATCTGAAAGTCTGCACGGATCAATAGCATCCATCAATGAATCTTCTGCATAGACAACTTAAAGTTGCTGTACGACATCTATAGTACAGCCTGCAAATCTATAACATGCACAAGTCACCATTATATGAGTTTCACAAACTGTCTCCATTAGTAGAGAGTAGTTTAAAGTAGCACTTTATTAATCCCCGAAGGGGAAAATTCATGTCCAACAGCAGATACAGCACTAAACATACAGTAGACATCACATATTAGGACAACTTACATTTCTAACGACATTTCTAAATGTAACCTACCCTTTGTGCAGTTTCCCAGACCCCCAGAACAAGCGAGTACAGTATCCTCAGTGTGAGGGGTCTCTCTAATGATCTTCATGAGTCAACAGGGGCTAGAACACTGGTGGTCCTTCTGAAGGATTCCATTTTTCCTCCTCACGGCTGTAGAATGTGTGTGATAGGGCATCCATAAACAGTTACACAGATAACGCCTCCAGCCAGCTGGGGCCTCCAGATAATTGCATGGGAAAGCATGGGGGGTCATTGACAGCATAGGCCTACATGTCTGATAGCACACTGACTCGACTTCAAAGGGGATTAGGAACTGAGGTCAATTGTTGATTTTCACTTCAAATGTGTACAGGCCTGTAGCCTATTGAAAATGTTTTTAATATAAATGTAGGCCTATAAAAAGTTATTTTTTATTTTATTTTATTTTTTATTATTCTTTTATAATAGCTTCACCGGACAGTGGTATGATTGGCACATACTGATGCGTTGATGAGACACCTGACTCACGTGACCTGAGGCTGATTGACCAGGCTCTTTAGGCTTCAGTTTAGTTGACTGTTCTTGATGATGACAACAAACAAACAACGTAGATATTTGGAAAACAAGGTGAGCAAAGGTAGGGGTGCCACTTCTACTTTCGTCGTCCCCAAATATTGATTAGAACACGTCTGTGATTTACGATGAATAATTCGAATAATTATGTGAATTACTATGTATGTATTGTATGAATTTAAACGTATAATTGTACTTAAACGTTAGCAAGCTAGCCTTACCAATGAGTTCCAGTCGGAGAGTGACAGGCAAGGAGTGATTATATGGGTTGTGTGCTCTGCCATTTCAACCATTCAGATTGCTAACATGATGTAGCAATGAGCTAGCCAAGTCAGTAAGGCTGCGTTCGTAAATACGCTCTGGAAATCTGATCAGCACTCATGGTGTGCCTCTTGTCCAATCAAATTACTTGGTCCCTTTATGACGTTAACCCAATGTGCGCTCCGGCGCTCTCAGAGCGAATTTACGAACGCAGCCTTAGTTTGTGCATTGGTTAGGCTACTACGTTTTCCATTATTTAGCTGCTTATTCACAACATTTTGGTAAGCTCCACAGCCAACTAGCTAAGCTATCTTGTAGATAGTACTAGTTATTTGTCTGTATTATCTTGTAGATAGTACTAGTTTTTTGTCTGTCTTACATGTAACGATGAATTGAGTATCAAGGACCCCAATTGAAATAAGCCAGTGGCTTTCTTGGGTTTTTATCCTGTTAGTTGACCTTGTATGTAATATGTACTTTCATGTACCTACTTCTGCAAATCTTCTAATAAAGTTTTCAATCAATCAAAAGCTAACAGTAGTAACTTGTCTGTTTCTCTTCCCACTCAGCAATGTGATCATTTACAGAACATTCCCAACAGTTTCTGAAAATGAAAGACCTCAATGCTAAACAAAACAAACCAATGAAGAAATCTCTTAGAGGAAATGCCACAGGCTGCAATATGTTGGGGATCGGGAATATGTCAAAGTGGTAAGTCATGTGTTTAATCCATGACGTTTAGTTTACTCATGCCAATGTTTGATAACCTCCAGGGGATTACTTCGGTGTACATTTACATTTTAGACATTTAGCAGCCGCCTTGTCTCAAAGTGACTTACAACAAGTACATTTGTACATTGTCTAAAGTAAGTGAATCATCAGTCATGTCATTACAGTAGAGAAACTGTACATAGGAGTAGTGGGGTCGAAGAGGTCTTTAGGAGGGATAGTCAAGATGTCACCTGAAGAGATGGGCCTTCAGTCTTCAACTATATATAATATATATGCAGAAGATAGGTAGTGACAGCAGTCCTGACAGCAGTGGGAAGCTCGTTCCACCACCTGGCACCTAGGACAGTCGCTAGGACAGTGAAAATCCACTACTTCAAATATTATCTCATCATAACTGAATGTGAATGCTTTTTTTTGGTGTTTCTCAGTTCTCAATCTGGAACAGTGCCGTGTGGTCCGATCCACAACAGGTACATCAGCCCAATACCCTCCCATGGGGTAGTGGTCCAAACCAGAGTCTTCCACCATGCTTTTTCTGCCGTTCAGAATCAGAACAACACTTTCAGGTTTGGACCTCAAGATGATCTCACCTGTTTTAAAAGAAAAAATAATTAGACATTGATTCGGAAACATTAATCATGATCTAGCAAACTTCTGTTTCATAGGAGTGGTGGCACACCGCATTTACCAAGACCGATATCAACCAGGATACACTTCCCGCCCCCAGAAACGGCAGGTAAATCCCTATGGTATGCAAGGTTGTTGATTGATGATTACAAACACTAGATGTCTGGGATAAATACATTGGTGTATAAGCAGTGTTCTATTGAGCAGAAGTTAAATAAGGACATCATCTATTCGACCTCGACCACAAACACACCTCGAGGATGACAAAAAGCTATATGGTGTCGCGAATAGGTCTAAAATGATATTCCAAGAGGTCTAAAAAAAGGTCTAAAAAGGTCTAAAATGTGACTTTTTGAAACTTGTAGGAACCCTGCAGTGAATCCGGTGTCTGACATAACTCTCATTATTTTTGTGTTCAACTTCTTTTTTTTCTTTTTTCATTTAGTTGTGCAGTCTAGCGACGATGATCAAAATATCTCAGGAGCAGCGAGCTTCACCAGGGGAACTGCCAGCTACACCCTGTCCTCACCATCGCCCCCTGGTGGAAGTGTGGACACAGCTGATGATGATTATTTCACCAGCAATCCCTGTGACATCAAGATCCGAATACCAAGGAAGATGTGCATGACAGATTCGGTACTTTGGAGAAACTCTTTAATAACAGTAATTAATATGCACTGTAGCAGTGTTTGTCATTGATACCGTAGGTCAATTGAATGCATGACTGGAATCTGGGGGGACTGATCAAATTGTTTACTCAATGAACGTGATTCACATATCAATATGTGAACTTTTTCATTTCTGTTTGAAGCACTGCATTGTGGGTGATTGTTTATTTCAATGAACATCTTTCATCACTGTCTCTGTCGTGTGGCTTATTTCATTTGATTCAATTGTTTTTCTTTTGACAGCTTGGAAATCTGGTGTTCAAAAAACCCTCCTCCTCCAAACAGAGTAAAAGCAAGGCAGCTATTCCATCCTCTCCTCCTCCTCCTCCTCCTAAGAAGAGAGGAGTTGTAGGAGCTGTCAGGTTGGACTGTAGGTTTGCCAGAATAGGGACACTGAGGAGGAATATCACAGAGCCTGTCACTGTGAGTTCCCACTTTACATAATAGTATCTCTGTGTACTGTGTTAGACACGCCAGGGGGGTATTCCATCAACATCGCTAAAGGAAAATCCAGGTGTATTTTGCTGAAACTTGCGAGACTTTAGCGACGTTGATGGAATACCCCCCAGATGTACCGGTATGTTATGTTTCCGATTTCCCATTTAGATGATACAGATATTGTTTTATTGCATTGACTCGATGACTTTTTCTTTCCTCAGTTTACAACAGAATACATTCACATTGATGACCAAGGTAAGAATAGGAACATGCTTGTGAGGTGAGTTAGGTATACTATACCTGCAGTATGCAAAGGCTCTTGAGATGTTTCTGTCCCTAAATATCATGTCATGTAATAATAATAATAACTTCGATTTCTATAGCACCTTTCAAAAACCCAAGGACGCTTTACAATTCTAAAGGGGAATGGTCAGACAGACAAAACAGAAAACAAACAAAGCAAAACAGTGACTAGGGGCCAAAGGCCTTGGTGAACAGATGGGTTTTAAGGGCTGATTTGAAGGAGTCCAGGGTGGGGGCGTTGCGGATCACTGTGGGGAGGGAGTTCCAGAGGGTAGGTGCAGCCATGCTGAACTCTCTGATGTATTATTGCACAATATTCTATGACTTATATGGGATGTCTTCTTCAGGGGAGGCTGGTGGAGGTAGAAATGGGGAGGCTTGGTGGAGGTAGACATGGGAGGACAGGCTCATTGTAATGCATGGAGTGGAATGAGGAACACGTGTTTGATACCATTCCTCACTCCATTCCATGCTTTACGATAGACCCATCCTCCGATTTCTACCTCCACTAGCCTCCCCTGGTCTTCTTGTATGTGCTTAGTCGCCACGCATGATTTCACTGAATGGGATGGAAGTGAATTGAATTGAAATGAAATGATTGGTTTAATCCATTGGTGTCAGTGCGTCTCCCGGCCTCTGCTCTGACCAGCTGCGAGCAGTGCTTCGGCGAGAGTACGGCCTCCCTCTACCTCAAGACCACCCAGTGGGAGTGTCACCGTCTGCGCCTCCTGCTGGGGATGAGCCGCACCCTGGGGGGCTTCTGGTACGACAGCAAGGCTCTAAGTAGGTCACCCAGAGCACACACACACACACACACACACACAACAGCTACCTGTACAGCAGGCGAGGCTGGTGGAGGTAGAAATCAGAGGACGGCCTCACTGTCTGGAATGGAATGAGGAATGGCAAATCCAACACACCATTCCTTGCATTACAGTAACTCATCCTCCGATTTCTGCCTCCACCAGCCTCCCTTGTTGTACTGTACAGTAGACTTTACCTTCCATAGGCTGAGGTTCCTGACTTGACACACGCATGGAGTGCATATATCAAGTCAATAATAGTTCTGCCGTGTCAGGATATTACAAATAAACTCAGTTTAGCTTTGCTGTCCTTATTTAAGATGGGTCTTTGTTTTGTTGACTTTTCACAGGTCTCGGTGAGAACTGTATCATCTTGGTGTGTACGACGGCGCTATCGGAACTGGTCCAATCTCAGCTCAATAAAATCTTGGCTGAGATCGGCAGGGCGAACTCTGTGGTGGACTTCACAAGAAGCCTGCCGTTCAGAGCAGCCAACCTTATGCAAATCAGAAGGGAGAGCATCGCGACTGATCTAGATGCATCGTCCTCAGTCCCCAAATGTCCTCGAAATGTGGTGAGTCGTTTAGTTGAACTTGTATGAAGGTAACAAATTGTTCGTTGTTGCGGTTAGGAGTGCTGTATTCTGTCATCGATCCCCACCAGCCTTCTCTGATCACCACATCACAGTTCTGGTTATGTAATGTGTCCTCTCTCTGTCTTTATCTTGGCAGAAGGTCTCCAAGACCTTTCCGTACGCTTCTGGAACTCCTCGGCCTTCTGACGCCTTTCAGCAGGAGTTCGTAAACACTATTCTCTGTCCCCCTGTGCCCCACAAGAGGCCTGGCAGCTCTCGCCCTACACCCCCCCAGAGTCCCCTGTACCCCTGTAGGTCCTCTCAGACCCCTGAGAGGTGTCAGTGGAAGGTCTCCGAGATCTCCAGTCAGTATCTACGCACACAAACCCCGCCCCCTCAGCTCTCTCCGCCAACACGTATCTTTGACAGTAATGATGATGATGATGATGATGATGATGATGATGATGATGATGACGACGACGACGACGACGACGTAGTGGAGGCCAAAGATGACTTGGTGGTAGCCATCGATGATGACGTAGTTGAGGCGTTCGCTGGGCCGGTCCAGAGGTGTGGGTGAACTTCATTGTGATGATAATGATGGAGATACAAACAGACTGGATTTATATAGAAATGTATACAGAACTGGTTGATAACCAGATGCTCAAAAAACTATTTGTATTGTCTGTGGTGGTGGCCGGGGGGGTGGTCAGGGGCGGGGGTCAATGTTGAAGCTCCATTGGTGTTGGTGTTGTGAATACTGCAATGAATCAAATAATCAAACATTATTTATATATCACGTGTCATACAAAAGTGTAGTTCAAACAGTTCAGTGCAAAATCCGTTGTTTTGTTTGACTCTGTCATGATGTTTTGGGGGGGGTCATGTGACCAGGCTGATCCTGTACCCGCCTCCCCCGGCCAGAGGAAGTATATCTGTCACCAATGAAGACCTCCACTGCCTCAGCCAGGGAGAGTTCCTCAACGATGTCATCATCGACTTTTACTTGAAGTGAGTGAAGCAACCTTCCTTCCCTTGAACAGGCAGTGGAGGCTGACAGAGAGAAATCAGAGGACGAGCTCATTGTAACAGATGGAATGAGGAACTGTATCAATCACCCATGTTTGCGGTAGCATTTCTCATTCCATTCCATGCATTACAATGAGCCCGTCGTCTGATTTCCCCCACCGCCGGCCTCCCTTGGGTTCACGGTCCTGTATGGTCGCTTTGGATAAAAGTGTCTGCTAAACGGTCTAAATATGTGTAGTTGATAATCCCCAAAAACATGCCATTCCTGTGGTGTTTTGCATTGCTCAGCGTGGCTCTTTATGGTTCATGAAGGTACTTGGTCCTGGCAGAGCTGAAGGAAGAGGACGCTAGCAGGACTCACATTTTCAGCTCCTTCTTCTACAAGCGGCTCACTCAGACAGAGCAGGAAACAAGCCCAGGAAAGGAGGGCCTATCGTAAGCACGGGACATCCTGACTGTCATACACGCTCAGCTGTGCTGTACATTAATTTCATGCCATGTGTAACGTGCTGTAGTGTATTGCCAGGGATTGCAGAAGTTGTAAAAGATGCAATTATTACAGAGTCCGCGTGGAATATGTGACACATTCTAGTGTTTTGGTCCGCATGGCGGCAACCAATCAAAATGTTGGGACTTTTATTTTGAAACACGGAAATACATTACAACGTTGGTGAGAATCACAACACAAACTCGCTAGTCAAGCCAAAGTACTGCAACGCAATGGATTCTGTGAGTAATCCCCTCTGCTACCTATAACCCTACTTTACATTGTTAGCAGGCTCCTAAAACAAGCTGTGTTAGTTGACTAGCGATGCGTCATTGAGTTTCAACAACGCGGAAATGTATTAACTTTTTTCGAAAGAAAAGTCAGAACGTTAAATCGAATGCCGACATGCGGACCAAAACACTAGAACGTGTCACATATTCTGTTGGTTTTGTGCAAAAACTCCCGACTGCATTCCAGTGCGAAGAGACGGCGGCACCGGCTGGTCAGAACATGGACCAGGAACGTGGACCTGTTCCAGAAGGACTTCATCTTTGTCCCCATTAATAAATCGTGAGTCCTCCCCCCTTCCTGTACTCTCACAGTTGGTCAGAACATGGGGGATGTGACACAATGAAAAGCATATGTTGTGTCATAAATCATTGTGAGACTTTTTTGGGTAAGAGTAATCTCTGAATTTTGGTTTCCCTTTCGTACGTTTACTTGAGTTGCCTCCTCTTTCCTACCTCTCCTCCTCCTGTCCTTGTTGAAACCCTCTCGTCTCCTCCAGGGCTCACTGGTTTCTGGCAGTCCTCTGCTTCCCTGGCCTAGAGGATCCCCAGTCTGTCCCTGACCCTTCCTGCTGCACGCCGCCATCCACCTCCCCCGGAGACCCGGAGGCCCCACCCCCATCCCCATCAACACCCTCAGCCCCATCCCCATCAACACCCTCAGCCCCATACCCATCCCCATCAACACCCTCAGCCCCATACCCATCCCCAGCCCCATACCCATCCCCATCAACACCCTCAGCCCCATACCCATCCCCATCCCCAACCTGGGACGACGCAGCAGAAAACTGCCTGAACCAGGCCTTTATCTTCACCTCCTCCCCCAACCCCATGTCACTGTTCTTCAGCCCCGCAGGCATGGGGGACACCACCAGGGGCCACTCCTGCCTTGACCCCAACCCCAACCCTGACCTCACCATCGGGGTGAGCTTGTGTCCAGACAGAGGGGGAGAGGAGCTGTGGTCCAGCTTCAGGGAGCTCAGGGTGACGGCCGACACAGCGGTCCAAGTTTCAAAGCATGTAATGGATGATCTGTATGACCTTGCATGGGTTAGGGTTAGCTAACATTCTGAGGTAATATCTCTCTGAAAAGTAAACGTTTAATCGCAGGCAAGACTCCATAGGTGGAATATAACTTCACTCCATCTCTTTAAGATGTCGTCATCAAGGCCCAGTTGTTCAGAACTTTTAATCTGGATCAGAATGATCCTGATTCTTTTTTGTTATCCAGGATCAGATCGAGCTGGCTGATTTGCCCTATACGACTCAGAATCAGCCAGATACATTGCCTGATTCTGATCCAGATTAAAAGTTTTGAACCACTGGGCCCAAGACCTCAAAATGGTTGATTCTACTAACCTACTAACACTGATTCCAAACCCTCTCTCTCTCTCTCTCTCTTTTTTTCAAGGACAAGTTGAATGAAGATGAACAGCAGGACAGTAGTGAGATCTTGTCCAAACCTACAACCTATAAACAGTGAGTCCTACTACCTCGGTTCACCGTCACCATCTAACAGGCTCAGAGAAGTGTAGTTTGATCTCTCTCGTCTCTTGGTGCTGTGTTGTTCGCTTTACTGTCACTAGATGGCACCACAGTAATTCACTCTGAATTTCTAGGAGCCTACTTCATGGAAAAGTGAAAGGAATATTGTAGAAAGGCTTCAATGACTGTTAATCTTATCCAATCCTATTTACCTGAAACAGACCCTGTATCCTGATCATGGACTCCCTGGGTGGCCACGCTAGAAATCGGGTGGTGAAGACCCTGCAAGAGTAAGACATTTACCTTCTGTTCATTTGTTAGTTAGCAGGTCATTTTCTTTAACTCATCAACTGCCAAAGAATTCCGGAACACTCACCACCTAGAGTGCAAAGTGTTTTATTATAATATAATAAAACGCCGCCATCCACCTCCGGCGTATTATGTGATATTAACCTAGCAACTATACTTTGATTGGCTACAAAATGAAGCATCATAATTTATGCATTTTTTGGTGAATAAAGTTGCCCGTGGTGCTCTTTATTCACCAAAATGAATAAAAGAGTGTTGACAGTTTGGGCGACTTTATTATTCACCCATGCCACTGAAGGAGTTAACACTACAACACCCGTGCCTATTACCTACTAGTAGCGCTGCCTTGGGGGTCAAATAGACCCCCTTTTTAGAATGTAAATCGGCTATTTACACACAGAGATCACTAGATGGCACTTCTTTTTTTAGACTGCCCTACACGGAGAAACTGCAAAACAGCTTTATACTAGCTTATCCTGAAGTGATTTTGAAAATGTAAGGATACTGGGTGGTAGAACGCACATATCTAGGAAAAGTCATGAAAGGAGGGTCCTGAAATTTGATCGAGTGCAAAGATAGAATTTTTTTTTTTACTCACAGGGGTCACCGTGAACTCTCATGGCTCTTCTAGTGTGATATGAAAACCCTGAATTCTGTTAATTCTCTTCAGGTACTTGGAGGTGGAGTGGGAGGAGAGGAAAGGCACCCAGAGGAGTTTCTCCATGAGAGGCTCCACCCCACGGGTCCCTCAGCAGGACAACTACAGCGACTGTGGCGTCTACCTGCTCCAATACGTGGAGAGCTTCTTTCAGGTCGGGGTAGACAGTCTATCTGCTCCAATACGTGGAGAGCTTCTTTCAGGTCGGGGTAGACAGTCTATCTGCTCCAATACGTGGAGAGCTTCTTTCAGGTCGGGGTAGACAGTCTATCTGCTCCAATATGTGGAGAGCTTCTTTCAGGTCGGGGTAGACAGTCTATCTGCTCCAATACGTGGAGAGCTTCTTTCAGGTCGGGGTAGACAGTCTACCTGCTCCAATACGTGGAGAGCTTCTTTCAGGTCGGGGTAGACAGTCGATCTGCTCCAATACGTGGAGAGCTTCTTTCAGGTCGGGGTAGACAGTCTACCTGCTCCAATACGTGGAGAGCTTCTTTCAGGTCGGGGTAGACAGTCTACCTGCTCCAATACGTGGAGAGCTTCTTTCAGGTCGGGGTAGACAGTCTATCTGCTCCAATACGTGGAGAGCTTCTTTCAGGTCGGGGTAGACAGTCTATCTGCTCCAATACGTGGAGCAGGGTTTCCGTTAGAAAAAATTGCCGCCGGACATCGTGTCCGGGAAGATTTCGATTTACCGGACAAACGTGATATATTCCGGACATATTAAAATATAATAAAAATATTTTTTTTCAAAATTATATATATTTTTTTCCAAATCTAATATAGCTGTTTGTCGCGGTGATTACTGTTGTGTAGCGGCCTATATATGCCATTTAATGTCTATTTCTCATCCGATACGATTAGATGCGAGCTATATAATATATAATAATATAACATGATTCGCATGCGCGCTATATGTCCAGCGCTGAACGGGCGCCTCTGGGAACTGAACAGACAGCATCGATCAATGAACGGACTCCACATTACGTTAACTGAAGTTTGTTAAATTGTTTGGGATTAATGTGAGTTTTCTATTTTCTCTTTCCAGTTTGACCCTTTTTTTATCAATAAAACAACGTCATTTCTATAACCAGGTCTCGCTGGTTGGGAACGCATTTCGTTTAGCTGATATGTTACGCAACCGAACAGCTTCGGGAAAACGAGTAGCAGCGCACATAGTAGTGAGCAAATACTGACTTCCACTTTTAGTCCTAGGCAAAGGTCCAACACAATCAATTATTACACGTTCAAATGGCTCCCCTATAGCAGGAATGGGATGCAATGGTGCGGGTGGAATGGATTGATTAGGCTTACCCGCCATCTGACAAGTATGGCAACAGCGGCAGTGCTTGGCAACATCCGCCTTCAGTCCGGGCCAAAAGAAATGTTTCAATATCAGCTGATAAGTTTTAGTTATACCTAAATGTCCTGACCACTGGCTCTCATGTGCTACAGATAACACCTGTTGTCTATAACCCACAGGCACAACCACTTGTTTTACAGTATTCCACTCACAACCATTTGCATTAGGAGGAGACCATTTACGCATTAATATCCCATCGTTAAGGAAATAAACTACGTTGCCCCCTATTTCAGATTCCTCACTAGCTGCATGTAAAAAACATTTGTTTAATGACTGATCAGCTACTTGAGCGACACGCAATCGCTCGCCGGTTACCGGGAGAGATAGGCTGTCAGCGGATGGTATGGTAGGACTCGGGGAGGATGGTAACTCTACCACTTTCTCCCTGGGAGAAGCTGAAACAATCGGGTTCTCATCCCTTTCAGAAAAGGCTTGCATAATCACACTATCACAGAGAGAAACATCGCTATCCTCCTCTCTGCCTCGACTCG
This sequence comes from Nansenia antarctica, assembly GCF_963989245.1. Taxonomy (NCBI): domain Eukaryota; kingdom Metazoa; phylum Chordata; class Actinopteri; order Argentiniformes; family Microstomatidae; genus Nansenia; species Nansenia antarctica. Next base: position 29,451,128 of record NC_137674.1, on the reverse strand, counting down.
ATTGTGCACGAGGTATAGCGCACACCGGAAACAACCGCTGTTTCGCATAGGCAGCCTACACATTAGGAGACATCATCATGCCGGTGTCAAATCATATCATAATAAAAGAAATACATAGCCTATATATTCGTCTTTTTTAAAATAGAAGGAATCAGAATGTGAACTTTAGCGAATTGTATTCAAATTGTGCTTAGAGGGAATTATTTTCACCGGACATAAATGTCCGACGAGTTTTCATTTTGTCGGACTTCAATAAATTTTACCGGACAAAGACCGGTAATTACCGGTTAACGGAAACCCTGACGTGGAGAGCTTCTTTCAGGTCGGGGTAGACAGTCTATCTGCTCCAATACGTGGAGAGCTTCTTTCAGGTCGGGGTAGACAGTCTACCTGCTCCAATACGTGGGGAGTTTCTTTCAGGTCGGGGTAGACAGTCTACCTGCTCCAATACGTTTAGAGCTTCTTTCAGGTCGGGGTAGACAGTCTATCTGCTCCAATACGTGGAGAGCTTCTTTCAGGTCGGGGTAGACAGTCTACCTGCTCCAATACGTGGAGAGCTTCTTTCAGGTCGGGGTAGACAGTCTATCTGCTCCAATACGTGGAGAGCTTCTTTCAGGTCGGGGTAGACAGTCTATCTGCTCCAATACGTGGAGAGCTACTTTCAGGTCGGGGTAGACAGTCTATCTGCTCCAATACGTGGAGAGCTTCTTTCAGGTCGGGGTAGACAGTCTACCTGCTCCAATACGTGGAGAGCTTCTTTCAGGTCGGGGTAGACAGTCTACCTGCTCCAATACGTGGAGAGCTTCTTTCAGGTCGGGGTAGACAGTCTACCTGCTCCAATACGTGGAGAGCTTCTTTCAGGTCGGGGTAGAAAGTCTATCTGCTCCAATACGTGGAGAGCTTCTTTCAGGTCGGGGTAGACAGTCCAAGATCAGTTCTGATCATTATACGCAATGTTTCACATTCATAATAATAATAATAATATCTTAGATTTATATAGCGCCTTTCTCAAACCCAAGGACGCTTAACACATTTCATAGACAGACAGACAGAACAGAAAAACAAAGCAAATAAACAAAGACAACGAGAGTGACAAACTAGACTAGAGGCCAAAGGCCTTAGAGAACAGGTGGGTTTTGAGGGCTGATTTAAAAGTGTCCAGGGTAGGAGCAGTGCGGATCGCTGTGGGGAGAGTGTTCCAGAGGGTGGGAGCTGCCACACTGAAAGCTCTGCCCCCGGCTGGTGCGGGGGGTGGAGAGCAGACCCATGTCTGAGGACCGCAGGTTCCCGGGAAGGGGTGTGTTGACAGAGAAGGTCAGTGAGGTACTGGGGGGTGCAGGCGGACATTAGGCATTTCCTAATTTATTTGTGATGGATAAACACTTTCCACACACATGCGTCTGTCTGGATTAAATGGCGTTTAAACGTTGTTCGACAGTCAGATTGGCACATACTAAAATGGGCCAGTAATGAGACACATTTAGCATAATCCAGTACACATGTTGTGGGACTTGTGATTGATACGCATTTTCTTTTCTGTTCTGAATTTAGAACCCACCGCAGACTTTCCAACCGCCCATGGACTTGGGGAAATGGTTTCCCCAGACACGGATGAAGACCAAGCGAGCGGAGATCAGAGACCTCATCCTCCGTATCCAGCGGCAACAAGAAATGCACAGTGAATGTAACGAGTATCATTTAATGGGATAGTCCCTACTACTGTGGATGGTCAGTCAGAAGGTTAGAGTCAACTGTCACTGTATGACTTTAGAGGAATGACTCATGGTTGTCTAGGAAAATATAATTGCATTATCAGCTTAGCCAGTCTGGGCTTGCATATTACTGAATAGAGCTTAATCGGGCATTAGTGCTCAAGCCATACAAGCATCTGTATGTTTTCTTTTATGTCTTCTGCCTCATTTAATGGTCAGGTATTCTGCACTTATTTTTTTATTTTTTTCGTTGGACTGTGAATACAGTGCTGTGTACGATCTTAAATATCCTGAGTAATGGAAGAGAAAGTAAATAAAATGGTTTGTTTAAGTATACATTCTATGGTGAATGTGACCAGTTTCCTTTCTTGAGTGTGACAGTTTCCTTACATGAATTGAGCATGAGACAGTAATTACTGTAGTGTATAGCAATATATCAACTGTATAGGGGTTTCATCCGTTTGAAATGAAACTGCCCCAGAAGTCCTAGGCTGAGGAAAGCAGCAGCCTATCCAACAGTGACAGTGTGGTCTAGCTCCATATAGATGGACTCTCTGTGGAGTTCATATTGATTTAACTACTGGACCACAGTGTTATGCCTTGGTCACATGGACGTCTGGCTGTATGGGACTCCTCAGTCTAGCTGGCTGGCTGTCTGCCTGTCTGTCTTTGCCTGCTTGTCTGGCTGGCTGGCTGGCTGCCTGCCTGTCTGTTTCTCTGTCTGCCTGCCTAACTGCATTTCTGACTGTCTGTGTGTCAGCTTGTCTGTCTGCTAGTCTACCTGCCTGCCTGTCTGTCTATGTTTGTTTGTCTGTCTGCCTGTCTGTCTGTCTACCTGCCCATCTTTTTCAGAGAACTGGTGAAAAAACATAATACAGTACCAGTTAAAGAAAAGAAAGGCCCACAGTTGTGTAACCATGCTCCCCAGTGCTTTATTGCTGCACTACAAACCATGTTTCAACAGAAGCCTTCGTCAAGTTAACCATTGTCATGATGTTTAGCACGGAAGCTATGACAGCGGTAGGAGTCGGGCTGATGGCACAGACAGAACTGGGCATGGGCTGACCAGACTAAGCTTTAAATGCATGGCTGGATTATAATCTGATTAAACTGCCCTGTGTTCCTGAGAGTCCCCCACAGACACAGCACTCTGTGACCGATAAGCTCTCTGGAGTTATGTCATCCTGTACTTCCTGGACTGGATGATGCAATTGAGAAGACAACGCTTCCCTGAACATCTCCAGTTTCCAATTGGCTCATCGAGGTTCCTTGGATGTAGATTAAACCTCCTGCTCAACTAAAACACTGCTTCATTGTCTTAATCTGTGTTGCAAACCCCTGGATCAACTATCCGGGTCTAAACACTACACCTGCTCCCTTAACGGCTGCTACAAACATTGTGTACATTTTATTTTTTACTGTATTTAATATTATTTAAGACACTAGTATAACTACTTTATAAAGACACTAGTATAACTTCCTCGCTACTGTTGATGCATTACTGTGGCATGACAATGGCAACTGACGGATTATTGGAAATGGAAAGTTTAGTTCGGCTGCCATTTTACAAGCCATTATGCTGCATAATTGAGTGCATCATAATGCAAGTGGTTGTGTCATGCAAACGGGTCACTGCATGACTGCATGATTATAGAATCAGGAATTACAGAACATGTAAACATTGATTGTCATGTGTTCATGCTGTGTCGGGAACCTGATAGGTATGGGTGTCAGATGTCCTAATTAGATTTACAAACAAACTCAGGATTGTCTTTCAGCTGGGGGGTTGGATGTCTTCTTCAGGAGTACCTCCACCTCCACACGTTTTAGATTACCAGCCGTTCAATTATTCACCGTCTCGAGTTAGCATGTGTTCCACACCTTTATTGAGGACATAATGATGCTTTAAACCAGTTTAAATATCTCTCTTTCTTTCTTTTTTTGACGCACCTGCATGTACAGACAGTATAGTACGGCTCCGTTCCCATCCATCACAAAACATCCTGAGAAATATCAACCTGAAGAAAGACTAGTCATGACATCAAATAATATTGGATATGTTATTATATTAAGCACAGATGTCCTTATATGCCATTGACTGGATTATGAAGCATTCATTCTGTATTCATATACCACATATGAAATGAATAAGCTCTGTAGAAAAAGTTATTTCTTAGCAATAGCAATCACAATGTCATCTATATAGGGAGATCCAACTCTAGATACACCGTAGCAGGTGTCCCTTTGATGAAAGTTCCAGTGACATTCTAGTTCCCCTGACGTCATCCCTGGAGGTGCTCTGTGGAGAGAGGGGGGGGTGGGGTGGGTGGAGAGAAGGGGGGGAGAGGGAGGGAGAGGGGGGGGGTGGAGAGAAGGGAGGGAGAGGGGGGGGTGGAGAGAAGGGGTGGAGAGGGAGGGAGAGAGAGAACCGAAAGAGCTGGAATATCCATCCCTGGATCTGTATGCGGAACTTTGTGACCATTCTGTTTGGCAACACCGCGAACACAGACGTTAACCATTTGAAGGACATACAATGTAAGACGATTCTCCCTTTTAGTAACTTGATGTTTATTATTTTGGCTGCAAACTGCGCTGGCGTGCTCGCTCTGTGTGTGTGTGTTGAAGTGTGTTGTATGTGTGATCAAGGAGGCAGCGCAGTTCGCCAACACCTATGATATTGTACATCACAGTTATGGTACTTTACGGAATCATCGCATTTCTCTATTATATGCATCATCGTATTTTTCAATGTGTTGGATAACTCTAATAATAGCCATGTATATACTCTGCCTATAGCCACAGCTAGCCGACTATCTGCAGCTTATTTCTAGGGGCTTTAGTTGTACCGTTAGCCCGTGGCAAGAGCTTTGGAGCTGCAGCGACTTTAAGACAACGGGAAATTCGCATTAGGATGCTAAAGGGTGCGTTCGTAAATTCTCTCTGGAATCTGATCAGCACTCATGGAATGCCTCTTGTCCAATCAAATTACTTGGTCGCTTTATGACGTTGAACCCCGTGTGCGCTCCGGCGCTCTCAGAGCGAATTTACGAACGCACGCAAAATAAATGTCGAAAACTGTCAGATGGGGAGTTGCACTCACTGTAAATCCAATCTACTTAATTCAACTAACTGTTACAGCCATCCAGTCTTGTTTGTAAACGTATTATCTGTTTGAAGTCATCGTTTCACGGAGTCATCGTTTCAAGGCATCACTATGTTGTGTGTCCCATTAGAGCACTTGAAAGAAAATCAACATTTTTGTCGTAATGATTCCATGTTCAAGGGACAACTTTTGTTATAACAATTTAGCACATATTTCCTATGCGGTTCATATGAGTGACATTTAGTTAGTGCTATCGTTTCAGCATTTTATCACTACCATGTCTCTATTTACACGGTTCTTTCAGACACGATAGTATAATAGCCCTGGAGGCTGAAGCCGTTACACCGTGGTAAACCTGGGACTTTTCTGCTAGGACCACTCACCCACACACCGTTACTGTACTCTTCCATACTTCCTGCTGGGCTCGGGCAGATATCCCAATGCATGTTCCATATCCTCTAGCCATGGGCAGGAAGCAACAGGCAGGCAGGGGGTTTTCTGTGTGTGCGTGTGTGTGTGTGTGTGTGTGTGTGTGTGTGTGTGTGTGTGTGTGTGTGTGTGTGTTGTGTGCATGTAAGAGTGTGTGTGCATTGATGTGTGCATTTGTGTGTGTGTGTGTGTGTGTGTGTGTGTGTGTGTGTGTGTGTGTGTGCACGTGTGTCCGGTGTGCGTGTGTGTTCCAGGAAAAGGCTCCTTGACCTCTGACTCAAGCCTGTCCAATCCATGCCAGCGCTGGTGTGTGTACATCACTCCCGCAGGCTGTTTTCCTCATATGGGTCGAGTCCAGGCCCGACATCATCAATGACCCATCTGTACAGTACAGTACCCTGACTACCCTCTATGGGCGGTAGGCTATCAGGTCTCACTTCAACAGTCCCGGCAAATATTTCACCTCTGTTCCGGATTAGGACTAAATACTAAGAGGATTAAATGTAGAGTCTATACTATCTCTACCTATACAGGTCTTGTCAATGTTCCTGGTTTGTTTCAATGATTTATATTGAGTGAGTGTCTAGGAAGTTCTCATACAAAATAAAAGATGCTACATACAATAGGCTAGTGATAGATCTACATGTACTTAGTTATTAACTTTGCAGGTTTCTTCACTATTGTCAGTCTGTAATTTGTGAGTAGGTTCGAGAGAGGCTGGAGCTAGGGCATTTTGCAACCCATTGACAATTGTATTAATTATGTATTATTTAGTAATATGTTGTAAACCCGCCAGTGTCACAAAATCCTGTGGGACACACTGGGTCAGATAAGCTCAGACCCTCTGCAGCAAGGCCATCATCACCCTTGATGTCAGACTGGGGGCTGGAGATCACAGGCGGGCAAAATAAACCTTCCCCAAAGCTTCTTCCTGCTATGGTATCTTACTCCATCACAGCAGAGGCTGGTGGAGGTAGAAATCGGAGGATGGGCTCATTGTAATCCATGGAACTGAAGGAGGAATAGTATCAAACACACATGACTGGATAACACATTCTGAATAACCCAAAGTGTTGTTGGCTTGATTTTTGGGGGTCTATGGTTTGGTGTTAGTTCATATTTTTTGTATTGTAGTTATTGTTTATATTGTTGTGAAGCACTTTGCAACATAATACCTTTGTTGTCCGTTCACCAGACTTGACCTCTGGTGACTGACTTGCCTGCCCCTGCTTTTCCGAATCTCACAACCAGCCAGTCTTAGTCATGTTCTGTACACTTGCAGAAAATAGCCATCATTCTGGCTGCACACATAATGCTAGTACTTTAGGCTAATGCTAGTACTTTAGGCTAATACTAGTACTTTAGGCTAATGCTAGTACTTTCGGCTAATACTTGTAGACTTTCGGCTAATACTTGTAGACTTTCGGCTAATACTTGTAGACCTCATCAGTTTTAATGGATTTGGGCCATTGCGTCACAGTGACATAGTCTAGACTAGCTATCGATTGTGGTTTGGATAGCAGAAATATATTATCATTGAACATCAAAAGACCATGTATTTTTACAATCTACGAACAGAGTTCTATCTTCAGTACGAGATTGAGTACAAGATAGCTGGCGTGCTATCCCATGCCTTTGGAAGGGTCGGAGCTCAGCCTTGACTTCCAGGACCAGTACTTTGATGTTGGACATGTTCCCCATGAGGCCATATAACCATAAATGTAGGGAGGGGAGTACAGTTGGCTGCGGTGTACGTCACAGTTCTTACTGTAACTGACATCCACATTCATTTAGCCTCATTCTGGCACAGACTAGTGGTCTGTTTTCTAACCATAGGCCTACTTGGTTTGCATCATAAGCATCGTATTTATGATATTATGAAATCATATATCCATGCGTTCCTGAATATATAGGCTATGGGAGAGCCTATAGTCCCTATGTAAGCTAGGCCAGTGGAGGCTGGTGGAGGTAGCGATCGGAGGACGGGCTCATTGTAAAGCATGGAATAGAATCGTGAATGATATAATGGCATACCATTCCTCACTCTGTTCCAATGTATTACAAGGAGCCTGTCCTCCAATTTCTACCTCCACCAGCCTCCCCTGACCTAGGCGTTCTGTCTGTTTGATCCCAGTTATGGCTGATTATCAGGATCTTATTGACTCAGCCTTATCAGCGTGGCTTATCAGACAGACTCTCTATTCACACTCTCCCCTCTCAGCCGAGCAGTCACACCACTCTCCTCTGCTATACTATTGCCCTCACAGGCAGGCTTTATTGCCTTAACATTGAGGTCAGGGGAGGCTGGGGGAGGTAGAAATCAAAGGACGGGCTGATTGTAATGCATGGAACGGATTCCCCTCCACCAGCCTCCACTGGTTGAAGTGTTATAACCAGGTGATGTGTGTCCCTTTCCCCAACATTAACTGTATGCTTTCCTCCTTACGGGGGTTTGAGTAAGGATGGGTCTCTCATTGGAAGACTCTTATTTGGAAACAGCCAATCATGTGAGAGCGCCACACAAACAAGGACGTCCTGGCCCTGTTCGCAAGGAGGCGCAGCAGCCCAGAGTGTTCTGTAACGAAGAGTGGTGGCAACGAAGGGGTCCTTTTTCAATTGGCCAACGCCAAATAGTTCCTTTATATTATACCAATGGAGCATGTTGCCAGGCAATCGGTTGTTAGTTCAATAAAAAAATCAGGAAGTTTAACCAGGAAGCTATATGGAAGTACTCATTGGGGCCACTCTTGTAATATACCACTCTGCAGTAGGCTGTCTGCCAGATAACCTGTCTATTAGCCAGGTTATAAAAGAGGGTGGCTATCTCTTGTTACTGGAAATAGGCTAGTCGACTGATAAAGATTGTGATACTGCATTCATTTATGACCCGGAAACAAAGACCTAAGCTAATTTGCCTTTCTAGAAGCTGGAAGAGTTTGGATGTAAGGAATTAGCATGAAAATACACCTTGGATGCCTTGTTTCTCCACATCATGCAGTACAAAGATATGGGTTAGAGAGAAGACTACCCATGCTACAGTAACAGTTACTTCATGACAGGCCTATAGCCTAGCTCCTTTAGTGTAGGGTAGCCTAATCTTCCCCTAGCTAAAGTTAAAGCTAAAGCTAATATATATATATATATATATATAGTTTGGTCATCGAGAACAAGCAAGCCAGCAGCATGACTTGCCTTGGCTATTTCTCCAGTGTTGTGGTGGAGAGAACACAGGTAAGGCCCTGTGGGATGACTGGCTGTTAGGTCGCATGTGCTGCACGCTTTAGCCCATCCCCTTGCCAAAGAGTATTCCGGCTTCAAATCCTCTTTCGCCATTGGCTGCGAGGAGAGCAACAACAAGGAAGGGAAGTTTGCTGAGGGAATGCCGGCCAGGTGAACCCGTCAGGTACTCTACATTAGCAGTTTCCAGTCCTCAGCCTCTGGACCTTTAACCTCAATCTCTTACAGCTAATTGGATAGCCAAGCTAAGGGTCAGTTGTGTGTGCAACCCTCCCCATAGGATTACAGCGTAGATCGGAAAGGTCAGCGATTCAATTCCCGGTAGAGTCATACTAAAGACTTGAAAATGGGACTCAATTGCCTGGCTGCTTGGCACTCGGTATTAAGAAGATGGGTTGAAGGTTACTGTGACTGACTCGCTTCCTGTCTAAAACGTGTCCTTATACTGTGCATCAAGGTGCCTGACCTGTGGGCCATCCTGACTCCTACAAGGCGTAATCACTTACTTCAATGTTTCTGTTGTGCTTGTTGTTGTTGTTATGCATGAAGCCTGAATACTGAGGGTAGTCACGAAGGTGCTGATGACCAACTTCTCAGTCTCGCTAATAATTCTTCTTTCGAAGCTGCACCAAAAAAACGTTGAAGCATCTCGTGTTGGAGTTCAGGTGCCAAGCGAACGGGGTGCTTGTTAATGATGACGTGTGATTGGCCAAGCGTATCCTGAATGGTTAATATTTGCACTGGGCCGATGTCTAGACTTCCTGGATGGTGCTGGGGCCGGGGACTAAAGCCCTACACCTCTCCTTAGAAACAACCACCTTCTGTACTGACTGGTCTAGGAAGGACGCGTTTGTCTGAAACATGCCTATTTGAGCCTACAGTATGTCTAAAGAAGATGAATTCAAGTGGTACTGTGTTTTTTTCCCATTTCGGTATTCTAACACTAGATTATAAATAAGATTCAAAGAGAAGCCTCTTGAAAACAAGACTCTCTGTGTGTGTGTGTGTGTGTGTGTGTGTGTGTGTGTGTGTGTGTGTGGTGTGTGTGTGTGAGAGTGTGTGTGTGTGTGTGTGTCTGTGTGTGTGTGTGTGTGTGTGTGTGTGTGAGTGTGTGTGTGTTCAGAGCCTGTATTCTATTGCTTCTGGGCAAGGCAACAATCACTCAGCCTGAAGCTGGAAACAGTCCTTCACCCCCGTCCTGCCAAGTTTAGGTGACAGGGTTCATTTCATGCTCTTGCTTCACTTTCACTGTGTTACTGGGGGGGGGGGGGCGTGCCAATACAGGCATGTCTTTAGGTCTCCGGAATGTAATTGCTCAGCATTAGGGCTACACAGTAACGAGTGACAGATATGTAACTCAGAAACAGCTCCTTTCTAACTTGTGTACTTTAGTACATACAGTAGAAAGACATGTTAGTGTACAGTAGTGTGTAGTTAGTTGCCCTATAATTACAAGATGAAGAATGAAAGTCACGCCCCTGTCTGTCTGTCTGTCTGTCTGTCTGTCTGCTGTCCTGTCCTGTTTGTCTGTCTGTCTGTCTGTCTGTCTGACTGTCTGTCTGTCCTGTCCTGTCCTGTCTTGTCATGTCATGTCCTGCCCTGCCCTTCCCTGCCCTGCCTGTCTGTTTGTCCAGCCAGCCCTGCCCTGGCCCTGTCTATCTGTCTGTCTGCCCTCCCTGTCCTTCCTGTCTGTCTGTCTGTGTGCCTGTCTGTCCTGTCCTGTCTGTCTGTCATGATGGCAAGTCGTCCTTTACAGACTCAGCCATGTGTGGAGAGGATAACAACATGATTGAAAGTGACCCACCTGTGGTTCTGCATGGGCCACTGTGGCTCTGCACGGGCCGCTGCACACACACGGCAGGTGAACGATATCGCCATGGTTAGCATAGCAGCCGGATGAAATATTGAGTGTATTTTATCGTATTGTCAATCATACAGTAGCTCAAGATAGTGTTTCGTGACACGTTGTCAATGGTGGTTTAGACCGGGGCGGGGGTGCGTGTGTGTGTGTGTGGCTGTGTGTGTGTGTGTGTGTGTGTGTGTGTGTGTGTGTGTGTGTGTGTGTGTGTGTGTGTGTGTGTGAGTGCGTGTGTGTGTGTGTATGTCTATCTAGTCTGCCTATCTAGTGTTTTCCAGGTATTGTAATTCTACAGCAGCTCTGGGCCTTGTAGAAGAGATTTCCATCTTAATGTGATTCGCTTGGTTGAATAAAGGATGAAAGCTACGCAGGAGAGTACTGTACCTGTCAAGGTGCATCTGGATCAGGGGAGGCTGGTGGAGGTAGAAATCGGAGGACGGGCTCATTGTAATGTATGGCAAGGACTTACGTGTTTGATAGCATTCCTAATTCCATTCCATACAGTACATTCCAATGAGCCAGTCCTCTTTGGACTGATTTCTACCTCCACCAGCCTCCCCTGATTAGGATAGACAGGGTTCCTGCGCTGGTCTTAAAAAGCCTTAAAGTCTAAAATCCAGCAATCCAATTTATAAGGCCTAAAAAAGTCAGACATTTCAGCTATTCAGTCTAAAAATGAGGTGCTAGGTCTTAAAAATGATATCCTGCAAGGAAATCAGTCCGACCACATCTATTTATTAAGCTGGAACCAAAAAAATGCCAATTCGCTTCTTTTTTTCTCTGTATGGCAGTGAAATCCCTAATTTCATCACCTCGAGGATGACAAAAAAGCTATCATATGGTGTCGCGAATAGGTCTAAAATCCTATTCAAAGCGGCTAAAAAAGGTCTAAAAAGGTCTTAAATAATTTGACTTGTTGAAACTTGTAGGAACCCTGGATAGAGTTGATAGCCACCTCTCTCATCTAACCCCCCCCCCCCTTCCTCCCCTGGTGGTCCAGAGGCGAGCCATGGAGGACGGGAAACCGGTGTGGGCGCCCCACCCCACGGACGGGTTCCAGCTGGGCAAGATCGTGGACATCGGGGCGGACGCCCTCACCATCGAACCGCTGAGCCAGAGGGGCAAGGTGGGTCACACACACACACACACACACACACACACACACACACACACACACACAGACGTGCGCACACACACACACACACACACACACGCACAAAGAAAAAATAACTATACACACACACTCATGTACACACACACACACACACTCACACACACAGACGTGCGCACGCACACACGCACACACACACACACACACACACATACACACACAAACAAAAGCACCTATACACACACACTCATGTACACACGCACACAAACACACACACGCACACACTCACACACACGCACACACACACACACACACACACACTCCAGAGGGTACCTGAATAACAACACACTGCAGGTACTGAGTTTGTCGCCAAGTGATTACAGCACCAACCATAACAACACTGTTATTGTTCCCCTGGCTGGCTCACTGCTCAGGAGGACAGGCCTGACCTGAAGACCTGCGCACGCACGCGTGTGTGTGTCTGTGTGTGCCTGTGTATACCTGTGTCTGTGTCTGCGTACTCAACATGGCTGACGTGTAAAACAGGAGTCAGGCGACAGTACGTAAGACAGTTGGTCGCGTAGGTGTCTATCAGAGACAGGTACAGCTCATCTATAGCTAATGAGGCTAGCAGGCAGCAGCTAGGGCCCAGGTAGGAGGCACACCACACACTCTCTACTACACACACACACACACACACACACACACACACATACAGGCGACAGTATCTAAAAACAGTTGTGCGTAGGTGTCTATCAGAGACAGGTACAGCTCATCTATAGCTAATGAGGCTAGCAGGCAGCAGCCAGGGCCCAGGTAGGAGGCAGGAGGCAGCAGCTAGTGTAGCCTGGGGCAGGGAGGGGGGGGGCAGCTACTGTAGACTGTCTCAGGGGGCAGGGAGCAGGGGAGCAGGTGTGGTGATAGTGTTACCTGCGGGGGGGAGGTCGTCAATGGAGGAGAAGCCACCTGCCGCCCTCGTCCCCCAGGTGGGGACTGTAGACCCGGGGGCGCTGCTTGTCACCGTGGCGACAGCGACTCAGGGGTGTCGTGTTTACAACAACAGACTGGTCTGGTTCTAAGTCAGGGGAGGCTGGTGGGAGGTAGAAGTCGGAGGACGGGCTCGTTGTAAATACATGGTGTGGAATGAGGAACGGTGTTAGTATATTCCTCATTCCATTCCATCCATTACAAGTGGTGAACCAGTGTGGGACACAGCCATAGCTATTCAACACCACAACCGCCTCTCTCTCTATCCCTCTCTCTCTCTCCCTCCCTCTCTCTCTCTCTCTCTCTCTCTCTCTCTCTCTCTCTCTCTCCCTCTCCCTCCCTCTCTCTCTCTCCCTCCCTCTCTCTCCCTCTCTCTCTCTCTCTCTCTCTCTCTCCCTCTCTCTCTCTCTCTCTCCCTCTCTCTCTCCCTCTCTCTCTCTCTCTCTCTCTCTCATTTGGCCACGGTTCTTTGCTGTGGCTAACAACTGACGTAGGGTCAGCTGTTTTTTTCCTCTCAGTGTTCTTGAAACGATGATAAACAGCAAGGCGGGCACTGGAACTGGGACGCTAACGATGGACCTCATCGAGCGTCTCTCAGCGCTCGTTAGCGGCCCGGTTCTGGTCTCCTCCCTGGCTGTTAGAGAGCAGAGAGCTTCACACACGGTGGTGTGGTGGCCTGCCAGCTCGTTATGTTGAAGCAACACACACACACGCACGCACGCACACACACACACACACACACACACACACACACACACACATGCACACACACACACACACACACATACAAAGCACATTCTGTTTCTGCTTCCAGGCTGTTTGGGCCGGCGGGCCATGCACCAGCAGCTCAGATACACACAAAATATGCAGACACACACACACACACACACACATGCACACACACACACACACACACACACACACACACAGACACACACACACACACACACACACACACACACACACACACAAATATGGGTTACTGTGTAGCCTCAAGGGAGGGAGTGGTTGTAGATTAATTGAACAGATTGAAAGGCTGTTGATTATTATAACTGTAGTAACTGTCATTAATTAGCAGAAGGGCTCTTAGCTACTGTACAACTACTAGCCTTACTAGGTCATACGCAGTTTGTGTGTGTGTGTGTGTGTGTGTGTGTGTGTGTGTGTGTGTGTGTGTGTAGGGTTTTGTAAATAATGCATCCGGTGGGGTTCCCACAGTAACAGAGCAGAGTCCAGTCAACACACACACACACACGCACAGACACACACGTGCGCGCATGCATGCACACACACACTAACACACACACACACACACACACACACACACACACACACACACAGCCATCGGATCCTGTTTCTCTCCCAACAAATTATTAATCACCCTGCCATGTCTCTCGCCTTGTTGATCGCTCCAACTGCTTGTTCCATTAACAGAGGACCACACCACACACTCTCTACACCACACACTCTCTACACCACACACTCTCTACACCACACACTCTCTACACCACACACACACACACACACACACTACTACTACACACACACACTCTACACCACACACTCTCTACACCACTCTCTACTACACACACACACTCTCTACCACACACACACACACTACTACACACACACACACACACTCTACTACACACATACACACTCTACTACACACACTCTCTACTACACACACACACACTCTACACCACTCACTCTCTACACCACACACTCTCTACTACACACACACACACACACACTACTGCACACACACACACACTCTACTACACACACATACACACACACTCTCTACAACACACACACACACTTTCTCTACAACAACACACACTCTCTACAACAGCAGGGGAATATCTGTAGCTTCGCTGGGGAAACTTTGGCAGCGGTTGTTGTAACTTTGATCTGTGAACAATGAATTATTCATATGTATGTTGCCTTCTAAGAAGCATTCGTTTTCTCTCAAGAGCAAACAATGCAGTAAAACAGCCTTGAAAGAACCCAAGTTCAGTTAAGAGCAAACGCAGAATGTTTTCTTTGTGAGTAGTTTTACTTGTGGTCAGGTCATTTATAGTGACAATATTCAACAGTCCAGGTTTAAACAGTCCTTATGATATGTAAATAGACGTGTGGAGGTGGAGAGGAGGGGGGGGGGTGGGTGGTCAGTCGACAGGCTGGGGACACATAGCCCTGTTAATGGTGGGGTTGGCATGGCGATGTTTACACTGAGGAAGCGCTCTCAACATAAGTATGTGTTTGATCCCACAGACATTCCTGGCTTCTATGAGCCAAGTGTTCCCTGCTGAAGAGGATGTCAACAAACATATGGAAGACAACTGTACGTACACACACACACACACCTGCAAGCACACAGACACACATCTTCCATCCTTAAATTACTGTACATCACTTCATCGCTGCTTTGTGTTTTTGTAAAGTCAATCATTTTGGAGAGGTTTTTCATGTGGGTCGACTTGAACCTTTTTGTCTGTTCCAGGCTCCCTTATGTACCTGAACGAAGCCACGCTCCTCAACAACGTCCGCGTGCGCTACAGTAAAGAGAAGATCTACGTACGCCTCCCCCTCACACACACACACACACACACACACACACAGACACACACACACACACACACACACACACTCACACACACACACACACACACACACACACACACACACACACTCTCACACACACACACACACAGACACACACACAGACACACACACACACACACACACACACACACACACACAGTAGGACACAGTAGGAAATGGGGAATGGGTAAGAGTACTATCCAGTATCCAGAACCCGGGGGAGGCTGGTGGAGGCTGGTGGAGGCTGGGGGAGGCTGGTGGAGGCTGGGGGAGGCTGGTGGAGGCTGGGGGAGGCTGGGGGAGGCTGGTGGAGGCTGGGGGAGGCTGGGGGAGGCTGGTGGAGGCTGGGGGAGGCTGGTGGAGGCTGGGGGAGGCTGGGGGAGGCTGGTGGAGGCTGGTGGAGGCTGGGGGAGGCTGGTGGAGGCTGGGGGAGGCTGGTGGAGGCTGGGGGAGGCTGGGGGAGGCTGGTGGAGGCTGGGGGAGGCTGGGGGAGGCTGGGGGAGGCTGGTGGAGGCTGACATCAGAGGACGGGGGGCTCGTTGTAATGCACGGAACGGAATGAGGAACGCTATCAAACACGTGTTCGATCCTCCCAACTAGGGGTGTAACGGATCACCTAACTCACGGATCGGATCGTGTCACGGTTTTTGAGTCACGGATTGGATCATTTTTCGGATCAACACAAAACATCATAAAAATATAAAGCTTTTTCCTCGAATTCTGTACAAACACCACTTTTACTGTGTAAAACCCAACAACATTCAATATGTCAAAACTGGTATATATATATATATGTGTGTGTGTGTGTATATATATATATATGTGTGTGTGTGTGTGTGTGTGTGTGTATATATACAGTACATACATAACATATTCTACACTCAAACATTAGGCTACATATTAAACAGAAACACACATTCAACTTAAATGATGCAGTAGGAGAGAGGGAGGAGGCACCTGGTTGCAGCAGTGAATCACTGGGCTCTTTAAAGCAGACAAATAAACATGTTTTATGCCACTTTTAACAAAAAAATAAAGTGAAACCTTACTTTAAACATGGTATGAAAAAATTGGCTACATTATCAGAAGTTGTCAAGCTGCCTTTTTCGTGCCTCCCGTCAACACACCAGGGTCGCGGCAAATGTGTGGCCATGCTCGTACGACTTTCTCGTTGCACAACGCTTAAACACCGTAACTTTTTTA
>NC_137674.1:29419881-29429881 GCF_963989245.1 Nansenia antarctica | reverse complement strand
TTTTTACTGCATTTCGTTGTCTGAATCTAATCTAAAATCTCATCTAAAAAAGTATGTAGGCTATAAAATTATGGTGCAGGCTAATTTACAAGAACTGACACGATTACAATGGTGTTTGAAGCCTTTGCATGAAATCTTCGGTTAAATGTAAAAAAAAAAAAAATAATCACTTAGCCAAGTCTCAAACTCGCAACCTTTGGAACTCCAGCTGGCTGCCTTAACCACTGCGCCAACCAGACCGCTGTGATAACCGCAATGCAAGTTGATAGACATACCTATTCATTTTATTTTATTTTTTACACTTTTCATTTATGTATCCATCGATCTATCTATCTATCACACTTTCAAAATATCTAGTTATCTATCACACAATCAAACTATCTATCGATCGATCACACTTTCAAATTATCAAATTATCTATCTATCACACAGTCAAACTATCTAATCTATCTATCTCGTGTGAAGTGGGAACTAATATTTCCTAAAAGACACATGAGGAACTGTCGTTCGGGGTTTAGTTTCCACCTGTGAGCCTTTTTTGACGCACGTATTACTATAGCCAGTGTTTTAGCCTGGTCGCGACCAGGCTAATTATATCCGACTCAGAAGGAGCTCAACCAAGCAGCGAATTATTTGAGCCACATTGATGGAACCGAACGCAAGCTAACATTATCGAGGCTTAGAACTTTATCGAGGCTTAGAACTTTATCGAGGCTTAGAACTTTATCGAGCTTCGTGGAATAGCCCCCAGCTCTCTAAAGCAGCTCTGCCTTTAACACAAACAACTACAGTATCTGTTGTTGTTGTTGTTGTTGTTGTTGTTGTTGTGTTTCACACCTTTGTTACACCTAGTCCACAGCAACACACACATCAGCAGACTCAATTAACAGCAACACGATTCAAATCAAGTGAGCCATGAAGCAGTATTTAGAAATATCTGAAAGTGAATCTTTGAATATGAGAAAAAGCATCACCACTGTGTCAGAACAGAGATGTTGGTTGAAGATCCTGAGAGTAGTTTTGATGATAGCCTGTTTGTGACAAGGCAGGTGACAGTTTGAAAAGTAAAAAAAAAAAAAAAAAAAAATTATGCTGATTTATTGTAATTTTTTCAATGAGGACAGAATATTGTCCTCATTATGTCCTTTAGATATTGTATATTTATGTGGACATAAATAAAGCATTTAAAATGTGTGTGTGTGTGTGTGTGTGTGTGTGTGTGTGTGTCTTCCAGTACCTGAATCGAGGGTGCACCAGATACTTTGCCAGCAAGGACACGGATAAACACATCATGCAGAACCGCAAGAGCCCTGAGGTACAGTAAACTACCCTCCAGCTGGCTGACCTTTCACCCCTGACGGCACAACACATCACTGTCTTCTTATCCACACCAGGGGAGGCTGGTGGAGGTAGACATCGGAGGACGGGGTCATTGTAATGCATTGAATGAACTGAGGAATGGTATCAAACTCACGTGTTTGACACCATTCCTCGTTCCATTCCATGCCTTACAATGAGCCCGTTGTCTACCTCCACCAGCCTCCCCTGGTTCACAAGCAAGCCTTTACTGGCCTGTATTGACCTTGAATGGAATGTAGGGATGAGATTGTTCTTCAGGTCATTTGCATGATTAGCTGTGCTGCAGCTAAGGGGTTAATAAAAAAAAAAAAATACATAAAGTATTGCCCTTAGAAATAAACAATATGCAGAGCTCATTTTAGGCTGAACTACTCTCAATTAGCGATGCAAGGTGTGGTCTCGAGAGAAAGCCCCGAGGATGGAAGGATGACTTGCTAATGTTGAAATTGAACAAAAAGACGTCAAAATCTACTTAATGAGGCCTGCATGAGAATGTGTTATGCTCTGAAAAATGTCAGAGTTCATGTCTGTGAATTCAAGTCGTGCTGCATTGAGCCGCACCCCGGAGGACATTTTAACGTGGACCGTTTGTCCCTGAGGGGAGCATACCTAAGACACTCATCTACCTTCTCCCAGTGTGGGCTTGGGAACTGTCCTCTAAGCTGCAGTTTATACTTTTCTACAGCAGAGAGAGAGGAACACACACAGACACACAGACACACACATACACTCACACTCAGCTCAGGTGAAAGTGTGACTACATTATACTATCAGTGTTTGTCAGAGTGTTCTATAAGGAAGAGTGGCGCCAATCAAGGGGTCCATTCTATTGGCCAATGGACCATGTTGCCCGGCAACTGGTTGTTAGTCCAATGAAACATAAATATTTGTGTCAATCAGGAAGCTTCACCAGGAAGCTAGAAGAAACCATTAAATGGTGGAGCATTTTGAAGCTCATCTGTTCTAACACGCCACTTCTGGTGTACCCTTTGTATTCCCGTGTGAACGTTCTGGAACGACGGTTTGTCTCCCATACGGTCTTTGTTCGTCTCCTTTCACTATGAAACCAAAGCAAATAACCCTGTAGTTTATCCAGAGACGACAAAAGCCTACAGTCTTCTGTCTGTGGGGAGAGAGCGGAATCAAAACACTCGACTGTTTCACTGTGACTAACCAAGCTTGTCCGTCCTTTCTGCCCCGACTCATGTCTGTCTGATGTCTGTCTGATGTCTTTCTGATGTCTGTTAACCGTATATCCATGGTATGTACTGCAGGATGATCAGGTGATGCTGCTTGCTGTGTGTCTCTCAGGAGTTAATCTCTAGTTTGAGTGATTTAGCATTAGCATAGCAACACTGAGGAGAGCTAGCCAGGCTCAGTTTCTACATGCGTGAGACTGTAGCGCTAACAGCAGCAGCGCATGCAGGCTGCCTTACTTGTGTGCATGGCGGTGGAGGGTGAGGGGGGTGCAGGGGAGGCCGGCGGAGGTAGAAATCGGAGGACCGGAGGACTCATTTTAACGCATGAGACGAAGTGAGGGGTGGTATCTCGTCTCGTCCTCTGATTTCTACCTCCGCCAGCCTCCCCTGGTGGGTTGACGACACGGTGATATCGTTGTGGACGTGGTTCAGCTTTCAGAACACCTCAGAATGTCACTGTACAATGCATTGTTGTTAAATATGTATGCTAGTACTGTACTTGAACTCATCATCGAATTCCAGAACATCTAAAGTGTTTCATGTGCCACTTACCTAGCAACAACACTTTGATTGGCTACAAAATTAATCATCATCATTTATGGTATTTTTGGTGAATAAAGTCACCCTCTGCACTCTAGAATGTCGACAATTCGGGGCGACTTTATTCACCCTCGGCACTAAATGCACATAGACACACACAGACACACACAGACCTTGATACTAAATACAGTAAATGAGTTAACGCACACAGACACACACAGACCTTGATACTAAATACAGTAAATTAGTTAACGCACACAGACACACACAGACCTTGATACTAAATACAGTAAATGAGTTAACGCACACAGACACACACAGACCTTAATACTAAATACAGTAAATGAGTTAACACACACAGACCTTGAAACTAAATACAGTAAATTAGTTAACACACACAGACACACACAAACCTTGATACTAAACACAGTAAATGAGATTACGCACACAGACAGACACACACAGACACACACAGACCTTGATACTAAATACAGTAAATGAGATTACGCACACAGACACACACAGACACACACAGACACACACAGACCTTGATACTAAATACAGTAAATGAGTTTACGCACACAGACACACACACAGACACACACAGACACACACAGACACAGACCGTCTCCTGGTCAGGGCCGTCTGTATGAAACGTCTGCTGGGTTGTGTGACATCAAAAGATACAGTGACATTCTACACGGTGTGTGTGTGTGTGTGTGTGTGTCTGATTTCTGCTGTTTGAACCTCCAAACGCTCCGATCCCTCTAATGAGAAATGACTGACTTCTGGTGGTTTCGACTTCTGAGGAGAGGAAGTGTCGTTTCTCATTATGGGTGGGAGCATTCAGAGAGAGAGAGAGAGAGAGAGAGAGAGAAGGCTGCTGTAGCTTGGTTTAACTGTAGGAGAACTGTGCGCATGTGTGTGTGTGTGTGTGTGTGTGTGTGTGTGTGTGTGTGTGTGTGTCTGGTGCTGGCACTCTATAAGATAACAATGCTCTTATCTCTAGATAAGAACGCCTGCTAAATTACATCAACTGTAAGGTCTCTGTCCCTGTGGTGGTCTCAGAGTCACCTGACTCTCCTGTATCTCGTCCCCCCCCCCCCCCCCGACCCCCTCAGCATGTGAAAATGGGCGCTCTGAAGGACCCTCTCCTGGACGACCAGGGCGACTTCAACAGGATGTGTGGGGCCATGAAGAAGATCGGCCTGGATGACACAGAGAAGCTGGACCTGTTCAGGGTGGTGGCGGGGGTCCTGCACCTGGGGAACATCGACTTTGAGGAGACAGGGAGCACCTCGGGTACGCTCTACACACACTCTTACCTCTCTCTACGCCTCTCTCTACCTCTCTACCTCTCTCTCTCTCTCTCTCTACCTCTCTATCACTCTCTCTCTCTCTACCACTCTCTACCTCTCTCTACCCCTCTCTCTACCCCTCTCTACCCCTCTCTCTACCTCTCTACCTCTCTCTCTCTCTCTCTACCTCTACCTCTGACACTGTCTCAGTCTCTCTCTCTCTCTGTCTCTCTCTCTCTGTTTCCCTCTTTCTCTCTCTCTCTCTCTCTCCCCCTCTCTGGCTCTCTCTCACACACACACACACACACACACACCTCCGCACCTGCTCAATGAGACTTATTAGTACTGTAGCAGTCTCGTTGTTTTCGAACGTGCTGCCAGAACTGAATCTACTGAAACTACTTTTCCAAGGTCACACAGACACACACACACACACACACACACACACACACACACACACACACACACACACACACACACACACACACACACACACACAGGAGGCCTACTCTCGGGTCTCATACATACACCACCCCCCTATCTGAGAGAGCCCCCCCTCCCTCATCTCATTCTGAACCTGTTCCACTCTCCCAAGTAGTAAATGAGATTTGCAGGCCATCAGGAAGTACTCTCCTCCGCAGTACAGTACATTCAGCTCCATTTACAGGACATGGAAAACGTCCAAAAGTGTCGGACACAAAGAGAACGGATAAATCAGGCTCCTCTCCGGGCGGAGGACACAATAGGGAACGGGCCGGCAGGATATATTACCTTAGATGTTCCGAGATACTCCATCTAATCTGAAAACTGAGAAGTTTTTTTGGCATCTGCTGTACTTTCTAGGACAATCTGTCAGAAGGACGCTCCAATATTTCCTATCTATCTATATTTCACCTTCCCCTGCGGAGCTGTGAGTTGTTCTGCGGTGTCAGCAGCGCAGTATTGTTCGGGAGTTATGGGCGGAAACGCTGTCGGAAATCCATATGAGAAATGTCCAGAGGATAGAGGGGTGATGGATGTCAGTGGATCCTGTGTTTTGATGTGCGATTCAGTTACATTTACAGTATGTGTTAATAATCATTTTCTCTGTGTTTGTGGTGTGTGTGTGTGTGTGTGTGTGTGTACGTGCGTGTGTGTGTGTGTGCCCGCGTGTGCATCTGTGTATGTATGTGTATGTGTGTGTGTGTGTGCCCGTGTGTGCGTGCGCATCTGTGTATGTATGTGTGTGTGTGTGTGTGTGTGTGTATGTATGTGTGTGTGTGTGTGTGTGTGTGTGTGTGTGTGTGTGTGTGCGTGTGCATCTGTGTATGTATGTATGTATGTATGTGTGTGTGTGTGTGTGTGTGTGTGTGTGTGTGTGTGTGTGTGTGTGTGTGTGTGCGCGTGTGCATCTGTGTATGTATGTATGTGTGTGTGTGTGTGTGTGTGTGTGTGTGTGTGTGTGTGTGTGTGTGTGTGTGTGTGTGTGTGTGTTAGGCGGCTGCACCCTGATGAACCAGTCGAGCCAGACTCTGGAGTACTGTGCTGCCCTGCTGGGCCTGGACCAGGACGACCTCAGAGTCAGCCTCACCTCCCGGGTCATGCTCACAACAGCAGGGGGCGCCAAAGGGACAGTTATCAAGTAAGATCAAGTCATCACACCAGTTAGACCACCACCTTACTGTCAATCACACCAGTAAGACCACCACCTTACTGTCAATCACACCAGTAAGACCACCACCTTACTGTCAATCACACCAGTTAGACCACCACCTTACTGTCAATCACCAGTGTTGCCAGATCGGATTGTTTTCCAGCCTAAACACAGTCTAAAAGCCGCCCAGTGTGATCATAAGTAGCCCAATTGGGCGGGAATATGCCCAATCTGGCAACACTGTCAATCACACCAGTAAGACCACCACCTTGGACACCTGCCTCCCTCAGACAATAATCTAATCAAGTCTCTAGGCGACTCATTGTACTGTAACACTACGGCAAGCGGCAAGGTCAAATGTAGACGAGGACTGTTTTTGATGAAGAAGGAAAGAAAAGGATATTCTGGGTCTGAGAAGACTGCTGACTACAGTCTGTCATTATGAAGAAAGGTGTGTGTGTGTGTGTGTGTGTGTGTGTGTGTGTGTGTGTGTGTGTGTGTGTGTGAGAGTCCGATTGCCTGTGTGCGTTGTGTTTAACTATGTATGAATCCGGGGAGGCTGGTGACACAGGTGGTTGATATCATTCCTCATTCTATTCCATTCCAATGAGCCCATCCTCCGATTTCTACCTGCCCCAGCCTCCCCTGGTATGAGTCCCCATCTTATTGAGATGCTGGTCAGTGATTTCATCCATCCAGAGAGAGGTATTGGATGGGTATTGGTTATTCAGAGTCAGAGTCAGAAGCAGAATCTGAATTCTCTTTATTGCCAGGTATATTTGCACATACAGGAAATTGACTTGGTGAGGTTGGTGCATAGGTGCATAAAAATACCAATATATAAGCAAAAATAATTTAAAAAGACAATGGCAAAAAGAGCAATAGAACAATAATTATGTAGGCTGTAAATTAGAATAAATGTAAAACTAATATAAATTCCACTGTCATGTGTGTAATAATAACGTGCGTGCGTGCGTGCGTGCGTGCGTGCGTGCGTGCGTGCGTGTGACAGAGTGGAGTTCCCAGAGTCGGTCTGAGGCAGGGAGCTTGTTTGTGAGGCCCACTGCCATAGGGAAAAAACTTCGGTTTCCATCCGGAACCTTTTTCCAGATAGAAGTCTCTGGAAGAGGTGGTGACCGGGGTGGGAAGAGGTGGTGACCGGGGTGGGAAGAGGTGGTGACCGGGGTGGGAAGAGGTGGTGACCGGGGTGGGAAGAGGTGGTGACTGGGGTGGGAAGGATCAGCGATGGTCTTTCCTGCTCTCTTACTGCAGTCAGAAGTGGGCGGGCTGTTGGTGTTCAAAATGAAATGACTGACAGGTCGTAGCACCAGTCAGATGTCACAAGCGGGCACATTTGACGTTTTGAAATGAAAAAACCTCAAACAAGCTTTTTAGTTGTTTATAGACGGTCAATGGATATCTCCGTGGCTAGCTCGTAACTGACTAGAGAGCTTCGTAAACGAAAGACGAAAATGAAAAACATCAGCGTGGGGACGAGGGAGGCGCTTCCTCTGGCCCAATAGCATTTCCACTGTGTTCCAGGAAGATCCAATAATTTTTTCTCAATCTCAGAAGGCCAAGATAATGATAACAGGTAACGTTGTGTCAGAGATGCAACAGTTGTGGAAAAAAAAGAGGCTAATCGACACATCGCAAATGTGGTCATGGTCGTTCTAGTGCCCACCTAGAGTCTGTGACCACTCACGGCTTACCGCGCGCGAGGAGCAGTTAAACGCTTGTGTGGTTTCCATGCAGTGGCCCTCGCCTTTCATCAGGAAGACCAGAGTGCTTCAGTATCAATACTGCTCCCATGCATTATCCAGGCTTGGGAGGGAAGGATGAATATTTCAGGAGGCCCAGATGCTGGCCTGGCCTGCAAGCCTTTTCCCTGCATGAATAATGCAGGTGTATCTGGGGGGAATACTGTATACACACACATGCACCTGCACACGCACACACACACACGTACGTGCACACACACGCACACACACACACACACACGCACATACACACACACCGGAGAGGGAGAGGCTAGGCCTTGGGGGGTGGGGGTGGGGGATGTGGTGGTGGTGCCTTATCATTAGCCCCCAGACCTAGTGTGTTCCGGAAGGAGGGCTGGGAGGCTGGGGGGCTGGAGGGCTGGGGGGGCTGGGGGGCTGGGGGGGGCTGGAGGGCTGGGAAGGCTGAGGGAGGTAGGAGGGCTGGGAGGCTGGTGGGCTGGAGGGCTGGGTGAGAAGTATACATCAGCAGAGGTGTAAATTGGACTCTCTGTACGTGTCAGGAGAGAGTAATGAGAGTTTCTGATTAGTTTAAACAGGGAGAGGGTATTCCGCCTGGCGTCTGAAGGCCCATTGGTTGTTCAGACAGCAGATTAGTCCTGAAGAGGGTGAGTATCCGTGCAGAAAGGGAGAACAGAGGGAGGAGGGGAAAGTTGGAGGGAAGGATGTTGCAACATGATTTTTAATTCAACTTCCTTGCACTGCTTTGCGTCGTATAGAACTACAGTTTGATGTGAATCTGTTGATGATGATGTATGATGATGTATGATGATGTATAGGTGATTCACTTCCTTTAGACAAATGTGACAGGGCATGGTTAAAAAGTCTGCAAGTAGGGCAAAATCATTTTTCTGTTTTTTCCAGATTATGAAAGGGTAGATTGTAAGCTTTAAAATGATGTGTCATACATTGAAATCTGAAACAAGTTGAAGAAGTCATGGATATTTGAATGTTGATACCCCCTGAACCACTGTACTGAGATATCCAGCCTCAAAGTCTTCAGAGACGTTTTTCACAGAGGTAATGGGTGGGAACAATAGCTGGTTAACTCCACCCTAGTCACTCCCTCAAGACAACCACACCCTCAAGACAACCACTCCCCCATTACACTACCTGTCATTACCTACCTGTCATCTGTCAGTGGGGTTGTCAGCTAACTCTCAGGAAACAAAATTGCAGGGCTACACATTTAAATAGCTAAATAATAATAATAATAATAATAATAATAATAATAATTCAAGATTCATAATTTTTTTATTGCCATGTGTGCCAAACGTTTATTACATCCCATTACAAGTACAAGAGAGTAAAATTCATGGCAATG
Organism: Nansenia antarctica; assembly: GCF_963989245.1. Lineage (NCBI taxonomy): Eukaryota > Metazoa > Chordata > Actinopteri > Argentiniformes > Microstomatidae > Nansenia > Nansenia antarctica. The sequence continues at coordinate 29,420,750 of NC_137674.1, read as the reverse complement.
GAAAACATTTGGCATTTGGCACTCACCTCCTCATTCTGTAACACAAATTTCAGGTCAGAGGTGTGGACTCTTCTCTAGTGTAGGTTTTCCATAGACTCAGTGTACTGTACTTGTACTGAAGTAGGCTAGTGAAATCATTTCAATTCACAGTATTATTCTACAGCAAATCTACATATCAATGAATTAATCATTCTTTTTGATTCCACATAACATTACCGTTCATTACAAAAGCATTTACTTTTTCTATAATCTTACATCTCTAACAAAGCTAGCTAGCTAGCTAACAAGCTAACACTTGTTTGGCTAGCTAGCTAACAAGCTAACACTTGTTTGGCTAGCTGGTACACACAAACACACTAAAATGGTGCATGAAACATATTACACTATGTTGCATGTTTAGTAGGTCTGCAACAAATGTATTTATTCATTATGTTTTATCTTTGACAACGTATTTCTTCCTCCCACCATCTCATTAGTTTTGGAGAGGGGTGGCATGATTGTGGTGAGCAGTTTCAGTGGTCTGATAACTGATGCTAACAACGGCGTTATCTACCTTACTCACAAAACAACAAATAACTGTTTGGCTATCCTAAGTAATCAACACAAAATCCTAGTATACAACACATGTAACTCACTAAAACTTACCCAAGAACACAGCAGAAGGTCTGTGCAGACGACTGTCCCATGAAAGTGAAGTGGAGATCAATGTCTGAAATTCCGTTGTCATCTGTCATCGTCAGATTCGGAGTTCGGAGTTCCCGTTCGGAGTTCCCGTTATGTATAGTCCAATATGAAGGAGTTCATTAATTGCCCACTGTCGATATTTCTGCCTGCTTATGAAATTCTGTTGATAGCATTAGCGAGAGCTT
>NC_137674.1:29404881-29414881 GCF_963989245.1 Nansenia antarctica | reverse complement strand
TCACTTCTCTTCAATTGTGCAATCAACTCTCCCGGCAACCTGCTCGGAAAATGAGTGTGGCCGGCAATCGTAAATGTGAAATGCGTTCAATACTTCCGACCAGAAACCATAGGGTTGCCAGATTGTTTGGTGGAATTAGCGGTTTTAGACTGTGGTTAGGGTGGAACATGTCATTCCCGTCTGGCAACCCTGCTCGCCAATCAAGAAGCGTGGGGAACGAGACTAGACTAGAGAGTTTGGAGTCTGTCATAACGAACATCTTTATGTCTGTGGGGTGCTGAAATGGGGAAATTGGCGCACACCACACACAATACGATCAAGGCTGTTCAAATCCAAGATTTTGTTTCTTCATGTGTGGGGTCTGTCTCAGATAAGATTTCTGTTAAGATTTTGAAATTCCTTATGTGTGTACCCCGCTTAAGGAACCTAAAGACTAAAGATTGCATCTTCAGTCTTCATCATACTGAAGTCTCGTCTTTTAAAGGCTCGTTGGAGACACGCTGAGATGAGCTAGCCTCATAGGAGCCAACGGACCCCCATGTGGATCCGAAGTGATATAAAGAGTTTACCTCGATCAATTCTCTTCATCGATATCACATTTTTTTCACAACTTTGCATGCTATACGATGCCACCATTTTTTCCCCGAGACGGTAAACACGGCCTAAGTCACATCCAGTTTTCTCCAACTGGAGAATGTGTCATGTCCGGTTTCAACGCCGAATTTCCATACCCCCCCCCCCCCCCCCAAAAAAAGAAATCTGATACATGAGAAAGGTCAAAGGTCAAAGATGGTGCCAAAATATCTCCAAATGGCCTAAACATATAGGTGTCCGCCTAAACATACCTGTACTAAAACAGGTACAAAGTTGCATTTGCTCACATTACTAGCATCGACTTTGGCACAAGTACTAATAAGACCCTGGAGTACTGATTCCTAGATGATTTGGGCTTCGTTATCAGGTTTCCAAGGTGATATTCACTGTAAAAGCTGTTGTTTTTTTAGGCGGAGACTGAATTTGAGATGTTTTATAATGTTCTAGCTCTATTTGCTCTGACACAGTAACATAGATTTTGATTCTGACACTTCTACAGCCACCCCACAGGTGTTAGCTTTCATTTGATAACAATATCATTATGAAGGCCCTTGTGATTGTGGAGATATTCTATATTCACTGTGGGCATGTCATTTCGAGCAGAAAACCAGAAAAATGAGGTGGATAAGATCTGGTTAAGAGGTGATAACCTACACAGAACAACTGCAAAATAGCTTCATACTAGCTTATCCTGATGTGATTTTGAAAATGTAAGGATACTGGGGGGTAGAATGCACATATCTAGAAAAAGTCATGAAAGGAGGGTCCTGAAATTTGATCGAGTGCGAAGATATAAACATTTGTTTTACTCACAGGGCTCACGGCTGATTAAGTGTTAAGAGTTTCCCCCGAAACGGGGGAAAGACACGTCCAGCCTGTCCGTGTTCTCCTAGATCCCTGAGATGAAACAGGCGGGGTAGAGAGGTGGGCCGTTTAGATCGGTGTTGACGGCATGGTTATTTCTGGGGGCGTCTTAACGGGCAGGCATGAATAACATTCATGACTTGCAAATGAACGGCTGGTGGAGATGTCCACAATGTTCCCTCGTCCATCTCTGCCCGCGTCGGATAAAATAAATAAATTCAATTCATGCGCAGGTGCCTATTCATGAATGCACATCTGTGTCTCCTCTCTCTGTCGATCGCGAACAGTGTGTACCGGATGAATAATTCAGACATACGATAATGATGATGATGATGATGATGATGGTGATGGTGCTGATGGTGATGGTGAGCAAAGTTGGGTCTTTGTCCTCCTCAGAGCACAGTGGAAAGATCCAGAAGTTGTTAGATTTACTATGAGACATCCAAACGCTGAGTCACCTTCTCACTGTGACTGACTGTGACTGTGACTGTGACTGTGAGTGTGTGTGTGTGTGTGTGTGTGTGTGTGTGTGTATGTGTCCTTCTCCCAATGACATGAGCCTGCATGACAAACAAGAACAACATTGACAAATCAACAGTGTGCATCGCCGCAGGACCATAAACTATGTCCTCCTATTTCAGCCTCCTGAGTATTCTGACTGGCCGTGCCCTGTGCTGTGTGTGGGTGTGTGGGTGTGTGTGTGTGTCTATGTAATGATGTGTGTGTGTGTGTGTGTGTGTGTGTGTGTGTGTGTGTGTGGGGGGGGGGGGGGTGTGTGTGTGGGTGTGTGTCTATGTGTCTAATGATGTGTGTGTGTGCGTGTGTGTGTGTGTGTGTGTGTGTGTGTGTGCCTGTATGTGTGTGTGTGTGTGTCTATGTGTCTAATGGTGTGTGTGTGTGCGCGTGTGTGTGTGCCTGTATGTGTGTATGTGTATGTGTGTGTGTGTGTGTGTCTATGTGTCTAATGATGTGTGTGTGTGTGTGTGTGTGTGTATGTGTGTGTGTGTGTAGACCTGGTTGAGGCCAGGCTGGTAGGCATCCTGGACATCCTGGATGAGGAGAACCGTCTGCCCCAGGCCAGCGACCAGCACTTTGCAGAGGCGGTCCACAGCAAGCACAGAGACCACTTCAGACTGACGGTATATACTCTCACCTCCCCCTTCCCTCTCCCTCTCACCTCCCCCTCCCCTCTCCCTCTCTCCCTCCTCTCTGCCCTCCATTCTCTCTTCCCCTCCTCAGCTAGCTTCCCCCAATCTTTCTCTCCTGTCCTCTCTTTCCATGCTCTCTCTCACTTGTCTTCCTCATCCCTCTCTTTCCCTTCCTTTGCTCCCCATCCCTCCATACCAAGCCAACTTCAGTTGAGTAGCAGACAGTGGTATACTCATTGACAGTCATTATCTGTATGTGACAACAGGGTGGAATATAATCATATAAGTCCCAGTCTCTCTCATTTTCTCTCTCGCTCTCTCTCTCTCTCTCTCTCTCTCTCTCTCTCTCGCACACTATTTGCTCTCTCTCTCTTGCACGCTCTTCTCTCTCTCTCTCTCTCTCTCTCTCTCTCTCTCTCTCTCTCCCTCTGTCTGTCTGAAGCTAACCTAACAAGCGTAAAATCCTGTTTCAAATGCAGCTCTGATATTGATTCAAGCTCTCAGATTATACTCTTTCTTGGCTGCAACTGGTTTCTGGGCGCAGCCTCTGAATCATCACTTTCATATTGAAATGAGGAATTATCATTTTTACATTTCATTGAGTACAATACAATATGAACCACAGTGAAATACAAGTGTGATAATTACTGAGGTAAATCCCCTTTGTAGAAGAGCCTGAAACAGCGGCAGTCTGTGAGAGCTTATGATGAGGATGTATGTTGCTGAAGTGGAATTACAGTGTTGTCATAAGATGTGTGTGTTTGTAATGATGTGTATGTGTAATGATGTGTGTGTGTGTGGATGTAATGATGTGTGTGTGTGTGTATGTAATGATGTGTGTGTGTGTGTGTATAATAACGTGTGTGTGTGTGTATAATAATGTGTGTGTGTGTGTGTGTGTGTGTGTGTGTGTGTGTGTGTGTGTGTGTGGTGTGTGTGTGTGTGACGTCTCTCAGGTCCCCAGGAAGTCCAAGCTGGCGGTCCACAGGAACGTCAGGGATGACGAGGGCTTCATCGTCAGACACTTTGCCGGAGCCGTGTGCTACGAGACGGTAACACTGGCCTCAATCATATCACTGTTGTCACTCTACTGCAGGGTCTCTCAACTCCAGTCCTGAGGAACCACACACACACACACACACACACACACACACACACACACACACACACACACACAACCACCCTTATTCAACTAATCAGGGGGTTCATATTTACTTGAGCAGTTGTGCTGTGCCTGGTCAAAGTCAAAGTCAGCTTTATTGTCAATCCAATACATGTACAGCCATACAAAGGGCTGAAATTGTGTTTCCCTCTCATCCACGGTGCATAGCAAACAAAAACGATAAATAACAATATAATACGACAAGATTAAAAAATAACTATATATACAAAAATACTAGATAAAAGATTTGAAATGTGCGGTACAATGTACAGGGGTGGAATACAATATGAACAATGACAATAGTGCAATAGTGGTAATTGGCTCAGTATAATAGAGTAAAGTGTCAAGTATGCTTGTATGTATGCATGAAGTGAGATTGTTCTTAGTCCGGAGTCAGTGGGGGCAGAGTGGGGGGGGGGGGGCAGAGTAGGGGGGGGGGCGGGGAGAGAGTTCAGCTTCCTGACAGTGGGGGCAGAGTAGGGGGTGGGGGGGGGGCAGAGTAGGGGGCAGTGGGGGCAGAGTCGGGGGCAGTGGGGGCAGAGTCGGGGACAGTGGGGGCAGAGTAGGGGGCCAGTGCTGACCTAGAGGGTTTAGTACCAGTAGTGTTCCTCTGTCTGATGTCTCCCTGCTCTAGACTACAGTACAGTATACACAGCTAAGTCAACTCCATGGAGGTTGTCAGGGTTGTAAACATTAAACACCGACTCATTTACTCCTAGTAAACAGGCACAGCGGGTGGTTGTTTCCTCAGCTTGAGATTATGAATCAAGGCATGTTTGCAAGTTGACTCTTATATTTTGTATGTATTTGTGTGTGTCTGTCGTGTGTGTGTGTGTGTGTGTGTGTGTGTTTGAATGCGTGTGTGTGTGTGTGTGTGTGTGTGTGTGTGTTTGTGTTTGAATGCGTCTGTGTGTGCCTCTCTGTGTGAACAGACCCAGTTCGTGGAAAAGAATAATGATGCCCTCCACATGTCCCTGGAAAGCCTGCTGTGTGAGTCCAAGGACAGGTTCGTCAGGGAGCTGTTTGAGAACTCACACAACGCCAAGGACTCCAAACAGAAGGCCGGCAAGCTCAGCTTCATCAGCGTGGGGAACAAGTTCAAGGTGATGGACACACACACACACACACACACATTCGCACACACACATGCGCACACACACACACACACACACACACACACACACCCACACACACACACACTGAAACATTTTAAAGTGTCACGATAAAGGACAAAGGGACTTCTACTGGTATACATTCAAACTGGTGACCATGCAGATGAATGTGATATGATATGGCTAATGTGGTCGTTTCTCATTTAAAAAGTACAGTTTTCCAGCTTTGACCTTCGACCTTCTGATCTAACGCCTCTCCCTCCCTCCCACTCTCCTTTCCCTTTCTTCTTCTTCCATTTTCCATCCTTTCTTCCTAGACCTCCTCCCGCCTCCTCCCACCTCTTTCCCTGAGGAACGCGAACGAAAAGACAAGAGTTTAACCTCAAAGTTCAAAGTTCAAGCAGCTTAGAGTCAGGCAGGGACGGAAGGTAACTTGTCTTACGTGTCGACTTCACTCCATCAGCACAGTCACACAGAGTGAACCCACTGCCTCTGTCAACCAGACCAGGCTAAAACAATTATATTTGAAATCCTTTAAAACACCTTGTGCACCTTGTCTACCTGTCAGCTACCACGCCCCTCCCCCTTCCCTCCTCACAGGCCACGCCTTTCTATCATCTGTGACCAGGGGTGTGTTCGGGGGGGGGGGGGGGGGGGCGAAACCTTCAGAACCATGTTAATATAAATGGCATGTATACAGAACCCATCCTGTTCCTGATAGAGGAGAAGGAGGTTTGTTCTATTTGACTTATTTCGATCTGAAGGTTCTGATGCGTTATGCGCCCGTCTGAATAAAGACCTTCATCAGTCTGTCACCTGTCTCATTGTCTGTCTGTCTGTCACCTGTCTGTCTGTCACCTGACTCATTGTCTGTCTGTCTGTCAACTGTCTCATTGTCTGTCTGTCACCTGTCTCATTGTCTGTCTGTCTGTCAACTGTCTCATTGTCTGTCTGTCACCTGTCTGTCTGTCTGTCTGTCACCTGTCTCATTGTCAGTCTGTCTATAAACTGTCACCTGTCTGTCTGCCACCTGACTCATTGTCTGTCTGTCTGTCACCTGTCTCATTGTCTGTCTGTCACCTGTCTGTCTGTCACCTGTCTCATTGTCAGTCTGTCTGTCAACTGTCACCTGTCTGTCTGTCACCTGACTCATTGTCTGTCTGTCTGTCTGTCACCTGTCTCATTGTCTGTCTGTCACCTGTCTGTCTGTCACCTGTCTCATTGTCAGTCTGTCTGTCGACTGTCTCATTGTCTGTCTGTCACCTGTCTCATTGTCTGTCTGTCTGTCTGTCACCTGTCTCATTGTCTGTCTGTCTGTCACCTGTCTCATTGTCTGTCTGTCTGTTACCTGACTCATTGTCTGTCTGTCTGTCATCTGTCTCATTGTCTGTCTGTCTGTCTACCGTGTCCGCCCGTCTGTGCGCTGTGACGCCTGACTAGCTGCTTCTCTCACTAACGCATCCCGAACACGAACGAACTCTGTCACCTCGGTGTCGGCCTGGGACAGCGGAGAGCAAACGACAGTCGGGTGTGTTCTGTTTAATGACACGTAGAAACACACTTCAATAAAACACACCAGGGAAATGAGAAAAGTTTGGTGAACGACTTGGTGGAAGTTTGACTTTGTAGGTCATGCTGTGGGGTGTGAGGAAGACGTGGTGAAGTCGTGTCAAGCGAGTGAGGGATGACAAAACCGTTCATCTATTTCTCTTCCGAAAAGGTTGCAAAGTCTCTGCAGCATCTGCCACATTTCCATATTATTTTTGCATAAACCTCAGGCTTCGTTTAGTGAGGAACAGCACGTGTTACGTTCTTCTAAGTTCCAGGCATCCTCTCACGCATGGTCCCCCCCCCCCCCCCCCCCCTGTGTTCGTCAGAGACCTGTCACGTGGAAGCATGCTAACAGGAAGCATGCCACTGACTCCCTGCTCTTCAGCCTGGCAGAAGCAGAATTGCTTTATTAAGAATTTTTCGGGGGGCTTTTTTCTTTTCTTGTGCAATGCTAATGATCCTAATCTGTAAAAAAACAAAAACACGATTCCTTCTCAACAGTCTTTCTCTGCTTGCCCCCTCAGACCCAGCTGAACTTGTTGCTGGAGAAGCTTCGCAGCACGGTCAGTATCAGAGCCGATCCGGGTCATCTCAGTTTGTCGTTAGCAGTCAAAGGGGGTAGTGGTGGTCTAGTGGATAGTGAGTTGGACTTGTGATCGGGAGGTTGTGAGTCCCGCCTGAAACCACACCACTACTAGTGTGCCCTTGAGTAAGGCACTTCAGCCATCAGTTACTCCAGGGGGAATGTCCCTGTAATTCGTAATTGTAAGTCGCTTTGGATTAAAAGCGTCTGCTAAATGGCCAAATTTAAAAATGTAATTAATTAAAGGGCCGTGTCACTTTGGCCCTAACAGCCTTAATACGTGGTGGAGAGAGACAGGCCTCTGACCGGATGGACGGTGACCTTTGACCTGTCTCTATAACAGGGCTCCAGCTTCGTCCGATGTGTGAAGCCCAACCTGAAGATGGTCAGCCACCAGTTTGAAGGAGCCCAGATCCTCTCTCAGCTGCAGTGTTCAGGTATGGGACCAGTAGATTACTTTTCCAGACACAGTACATCATGCAACCGTGCCTTTAAATTAGCTGTTTCTCCCACCATACAAGCTCTCACTTTCGCCGTTTTCTACATGATAGATGTGAACAATTAATGTTCATTGTTAATGAATTGTACAATTGTGCCATGTCATGGTCTTACGAGGCTAGAATAAGATGTGCTTTGTTATAAATGTCCTTGCCAGCCCTTCATATTGTAATTACCTACCTGTAAGGCCCTACACAGGATCAGTTAATCCTCTTTTTGTGGCACTCTGCAGTCAGTGAAATACACCAGGCTGTAAATATCTAAATAATATCCTGAAGGGAGACGTGAGTTTGAGTAATGCATAATATCTTCTACTCAGTGTTATTGCACTCAGAAAAGTCTCTCCTGAAACAAAGACCTTGCCTGAACTCTCACGCTGCAACCGATTTACTACTAAGTGAATCATCTATTCTTCAGTCATCAGAAGAAAAATACATCTATTCTAGGACCCGGGGCCATTGGCAGTCTCAATGCTAGAAGAAGAAAGAATTACTTTTTAAATGAATTTATTTTACAGTATAAAAACTGTACAGGGGAGTAGTGGGGATGCAGAGGTAAGATGTAGCCTCCTGTTTCATTTACATGGATGGTTGAGACCCCCTCCTCTCCTCCCTCTGTCCCCCCAGGGATGGTGTCAGTGCTGGACCTGATGCAGGGGGGCTTCCCCTCCCGAGCCCCCTTCCACGAGCTCTACAACATGTACAAGCAGTACATGCCCGACAAACTCACACGCCTGACCCCCGGCTCTTCTGCAAGGTGGGGCCCTCAAACACTAACGTAACGCTAACGTAACGCTAACGTATCACTAACGTATCACTAAGGTATAACGCTAACGTAACACTAACAAAACGCTATGATGGAATAGGCCATGTATCTTTCATATCGTGCCTTACAATGCATCTCTAATGCTACTGAAACGTGTATTAATGTGTATGCCTTTCATACCTTCTCTCAACGGTAGATAGTTGATGTATCTTTCATTTCGTGCTGCACTTACGGTACTTGTTATTCGCCTGCTGTCCTCCTGATGTTGTGTTTGTGCACTTTGGCAGGCGTTGTTCAAAGCACTGGGGCCTGAATGAGAACGACTACAAGTTTGGTCTGACGAGAGTCTTCTTCCGTCCCGGCAAGGTAAAGGATAATTTGATCCTCATTTTGTGGCACTCTGCAGTCAGTGAAATGCACCAGGCTGTAAATATCGAAATAAATATCTTGAAGGGAGACGTGAGTTTGAGTAATGCATAATACCTTCTACTCAGTGTTATTGCACTCAGAAAAGTCTCTCCTGAAACAAAGGTCCTTGCCTGAACTCTCACATCTGCAACTTATTTACTAGGCAGGCGTATTTTTTTTGGTATGCAAGGCTAGAGAAAGCTTCGCAGGGCGACAGTTGGGTCGTAGAACTGACTGAATGGTTCTGTTTCCGTCAGTCTGGTGTCAGTTTGCGGAGTTTGACCAGAGAACTAGAGCTAGAGAACATTTTGCAGAACAATAGTTGGGTCGTAGAACTGACTGAACGGTTCTGTATCCGTCTGTCTGGTGTCAGTTTGCAGAGTTTGACCAGAGAACTAGAGCTAGAGAACCTTTTGCAGAACGATAGTTGGGTCGTAGAACTGACTGAATGATTCTGTATCCGTCTGTCTGGTGTCAGTTTGCAGAGTTTGACCAGAGAACTAGTGCTAGAGAACTTTCTGTTTCTGTCTGTCTGGTGTCAGTTTGCGGAGTTTGACCAGATCATGAAGTCGGACCCGGACCATCTGGCTGAGCTGGTGAAGAAGGTGAACCAGTGGCTCATCTGCAGCCGCTGGAAGAAGGTTCCTCAGTGGTGCCACCCTCTCTGTCATCAAACGTACGTCAGACACCCCCCCCCCCCCCCCCACACACACACACACACACACACACACACACACAGGTCCAGTGGAGCACCCTCTCTGTCATCAAACGTACGTCAGACACCCCCCCACTCACACACACACCACACACACACACACACACACACACACACAGGTCCAGTGGTGCACCCTCTCTGTCATCAAACGTACGTCAGACACCACCCCCCCCCACACACACACACACACACACACACACACACACACAGACACACACAGACACACACACACACAGACACACACACACACACACACGCACACACCACACACACACACACACACACACACACACAACACACACACACACACAGGTCCAGTGGTGTACCCTCTCCGTCATCAAACGTACGTCAGACATCTTCAACTGTAGAATTTACACACACACAGACACACACACACAGACACACACACACAGACACACACATTTTAATCATTTATTTATGTCCACATAGAAACAAGTATACAGGGACACAAATACTGAAGGCACAGATGGGATGCATTCACAAACAGACATGGACAATGTCTTTCACATACAACAGGACAAGACTCACGGGTACAAGTAACACCGTCTCCGCCATATATGGCGGCTGCCAATAATCGCA
>NC_137674.1:29299881-29399881 GCF_963989245.1 Nansenia antarctica | reverse complement strand
GCACCAGGCGCTGGTGAAGCGCTCGGAGCAGCTGCTCTCCTCCATGCAGAAGAAGAAACAAGAGGAGGAGGAGGGAGAGAGGCTGAAGCGCATCCAGGAAGAGATGGAGAGAGAGAGGAAGAGGAGGGAGGAGGAAGAGCAGCGGCGCAAGCAGGAGGAGGATGACAGGAAGCTGTAAGTGTCAGGGGAGGGGAGGAGGAGGGAGGGGGAGTGAATTCGTGGCGGAAGGGCCCCGAGTTTTTCCTGGTTAGGTCATGTGGCCAGGGAAAAGTCAGGGCCCTCACGGTAAGACATCACAGTGAAGTGCGAGGGCATTAACCGTTAACCGTGACTGTCTCTCCTTCTCAACCTCAGGAAATCAGAGATGGAGCACAAGAGAAAGCAGGAGGAGGAGGAGAGGAAGAAGAGGGAGGAGGAAGAGAAGATACTGCAGGTGTGTGTCCGAGACCCCCACTATACCACTGGGGAGACCCCAAAACACTGCCCCCATTAGCTCACCAACTGCCAAAGAATTCCGGGAACACTCACCACCAAGAGTGCCATAGGTGTTCTATGTGGAGTTTACCTAGCAACACTACTTTGATTGGCTCCAAAAATGCAAAGCATCATCATTCATGAATTTCTGTGGTGAATAAAGTCACTCTTGGCACTCTAGAAAGCTGATCATCTGGGCGACTTTATTCACCCTCGGCACTCGTTGAGTTAACACACACAGTCACCTTGATAACTGACTGGTGCCCTTTACTGTTCAAGAGAGTGGAGCTTCCAGAACTTTCTCTTCCAGTACAATGCTTCTCTATGAACTCTCTGACCCGTAACAGAACACCTGTCCTGTTGGTTGGACTGGGACCAGGTGTGTTTGTTGTTGTCCTCCTGTGATTGGCTGGCTTGATCTGGCTCCGTTCCTGCTGAGTCACCCCTCTGTCTCCCACGGCGACAGAAGGGTCGCGACATTGGTCGGATTCCCCAGGGGGGAGGGACCGTCCTTGTTGCTGATGGATGGGCCTTGCTCCGCCCACCTCCAGCGCCCCTCCCTCCTCCTCCCCTCCCTCCTCCTCCCCTTCTCGCATTACTCACCCTCAATCCCTCTCTTCCTCTCTTCTTCTCCCATTTCCCCTCTCTTGCCCTTTATCTCTTCTCTCCTCTTCTCTTCTCTCTCCTGCCATCAAACATCAATCTCTTTTATCTCCTCTAATCTATGTCTTTCACCCCGTTGTAATTAAATGGTTCTCATCCTCTCTTTCTTTCTGGTCTTTCATTCACTCCTGCCCTCTATCCACCTGTCAACATCTGCTCTCAGTCTCTTCATCACTACTCAACCCCTTCCTCCTCTTACCCATCCTCCTTCTCTCCCTCTCCTCCCTCCATCCCCATCCCTTCTCTCCTCTCCTCCCTCCATCCCCAGCCCTTCCCTCCCTCTCCTCCCTCCATCCCCAGCCCTCCTCTCCCTCTCCTTCCCCCATCCCCAGCCCCCCTCTCCCTCTCCTCCCTCCCCCCATCTCAGCTACCCACCTCTCACGTTCCCTAACCTGCTCTCTTCTCCTCCTCTCCTCCTCCCCTCCTCTCCTCTCTCCTCCTCTCCTCCTCCCCTCTCCTCTCCTCTCCTGCCTCACTCTGTCAATCCTCAACGTACCCACTCCCCACCTCTGTCTGCCCTTACCCCGCCCGGAGTGGAAGCCTAGGCCTGATAAAAAACCCTCCTCGTCCCCTCGTCCCCTCCTCTCCTCCTCCCCATCTCTCCTCCTCCCCTCCTCCCCTCCTCCCCTGCCCTTCTCTCCTCTCCTGCCTCAGTCTGTCCATCCTCCTCCGGCTGGAAGAACTTAAATTATTCCCCCTCACGGCCACGGTCCAGGGGGCCCTCGCCCGGCCCACGCCTGCCCCCCCCCCCCCCGCCCCCAGTTCACTGGACCCATTGGTATTCCCATCTTCTACCACTGTCTGCCACATCAGACAAAGCTATCATTATGAATTTATAAAGCCTCTTTGAAAGTCCCCCGACTCAACTTTTTTGTTTTGTTGTTTTTGGAGATTTCAACTTTTTTTTCATGCTCTCCCTTGTCTCCCAAACTTTAGTTTCAGTAGTGCCATGGAACACTTTGTCCGCTTTGCCCTCAAAGAAGTCCCCCCCCCCCCCTCTAACTCTCCGTGCTCCCTTGTTTATCTCCTCCCCACCACATTCTGTTTCTGGAGGTCTTCTGTCAGGGCTCTCGGTCATCCGTCCGACCTTCCGGAAGGTTCCTTTCCCGCCTGATAAGTGTTGTTGTTCAGGTTGTCTGCCGGGGTGTTTTTCTTTCTGCCGTGTCTGGACTCGCAATCACAGGACAGTCTTAAAAAGCAGCCAGGAGAACCTGGATAACATGTGTAATTGCTTCTCGCCACACATTAGTCTTGTACTTTAAGTGCAGGGTGCCTTGGTCCCTAGCACATAGCTCTCCTGCCTCCTTTGTACTCCAGGAACAGAGGCTGTTTCTGGGGTTGAGTCAGTGGCGTGGTGCTCTTCTAATCTCAGTCTCCAGATTGGTTTTGGTTCAATCAGTAGAAAGAAAAGGGCTTCAAAGTTTGACTTCCTGATGTTTATGGAATTAACCTGTTAAGCATCCGACGGCCTGCCTGCGGGCCCTAGCACCATGTGCTAATTGTCTTGCCCTGTACATGCTTCTTATGTTCCTGTGTTTACGCAGATAGTCATGCGTTACATCCTCTAAAAGCTATGATTCTTGCGCTTCGAGACAAATAATCCATCTCAAGATACAATCACAACAGCAGCAGGCACAATCAAAGTGGCTGTCAGACCACCAACAAACACACTGCATTGACAAATTTGATAAAACTCACCCATTAAGCCTTATAGTTGACCACCGATCGATAACATGACAACAACGGTTTGTTTACATTGCTAAACAAAACATTTAGGTGAAAATGAAAAAAATTAACTTATATTTCTCAATGTCAGTGCCACTTAGTCATTTTTACTGTTGGGGAACAAATTTCAGAGTGTTCCCTTCAAAAGGAGACCAGCCCCATGCATTTACTCCAAATGGTTTAAGAACAGCTTTCAATTTACTTTGGGTATTCATTGGGTAGGCGTTTCAGGCTAATTATACAGGAATGGTAAGAGGCTACGGCAACCAACTAGCATAATGCTTTGTTGTTGATGATGCAATTATTTTTGAGTGACATTTTTGAGGAGATAGATAGATAGACTTTATTTGTCATTGTTGCAGTACAGGTACCAAACAACGAAATTTAGGAGGGGAGGCTCCCCTGGTGTTTAGGAAAGGAAAAAGAAACACATTTTGGAAAAAGCATAGATGCATAAAATCACAAGAAGGTAAGGAGCTGGTTTACATCAATAGAGGCTATGTACACAATCCACTGTACTATACTGCACAGATAGTCAACTAGGGTTGTCATATTTCACAAGAAAGTATTTTTTCACATTTTTTAAAAGTGTCACAGTTTGCAGGCTTGAAAATGTACATGTTTGTGCCTCAGCACTAGCTGCCATACAATCCGTCCGGACTTGTCCTGGGCCCAGAAATTAGGCCTTTTCTGTGTTCAGGGCCTTGACGGCCCTGTGGTAGAAGCTGTCCTTCAGTCTGTTTGTCTTAGCGGCCGGGGTCCTGTACCTCCTGTTCGAGGGCAGCTTGACAAAGTGTTCGTGCCCAGGGTGGGTCGGGTCCTTGGAGATCTTGGAGGCCCTCCTGAGACAGCGTGTTTTGTACAGCTCCTCCAGAGAGGGGAGGGTGGCGCCGGTGATCCCCTGTGCTGTTCTCACGACTCTCTGTAGATCGCTTCTCTCCGCTGCCGTGCAGCTGTGGTACCAGTTGGAGATGCCGAAGGTGAGGATGCTCTCCACTGCGCCGTGGTAGAAGGCCACCAGCATCTCCTGCTTGCTGTGTTGTTTCTTGAGGCATCTCAGGGTGTATAGCCGCTGTTGTGCCCTCTTGATGGTGCCTTTAGTGTTGTCCTTCCAGGCCAGGTCATCCCGCATGATGTGTCCCAGGAAACGGAGGTTTGAGACCATCTCCACGCTCTCTCCGTCGATGAGCAGGGGCAGGATCTCTGACTTTTTCCTCCTGAAGTCTACGATGAATTCCTGGGTCTTTGACTTGTTTAGCAGCAGGTTGTTTACCTTGCACAGCTTGCTCAATTGCTCTACCTCATCCCTGTACGCCGCCTCGTCCCCCCCCGAGATACATCCCACCACGGTGGTGTCGTCTGCAAACTTTACGATGTAGTTGCTGGGGTGGATGGGGGTGAAGTCGTGGGTGTAGAGGTTGTAGAGGATGGGGCTTAGCACGCAGCCCTGGGGTGACCCAGTGCTGAGGCTGAGGGCTGTGGAGGTGTGGGGGCCCACCCGCACCCTCTGGGGGCGGTCGGTCAGGAAGTCCTTGATCCACGCACATATAGAGTGTGATAGACCCAGGTCTAGTAGTTTGGTCACTAGCCTGTCTGGAAGGATGGTGTTAAAGGCGGAGCTGAAGTCCACGAAGAGCAGTCTCGCGTAGCTGTTTCCCCTCTCCAGGTGGGATAGAGTGGCGTGGAGAGTCGTCGCTATGGCGTCCTCTGTGGACCTGTGGGCTCTGTAGGCGAACTGGTATGGATCCAGGTTGGGCGGGAGGCGTGTGAGTATGTGGGCCCGGACTAGTTTCTCGAAGCACTTCATGATGATTGGTGTGAGTGCCACCGGGCGGTAGTCGTTTAGGCAGCTCACCGTGCTTTTCTTCGGGACTGGGATGATAGTTGAGGTTTTCAGGCAGGGTGGGACGGTGGCCTGGGACAGGGACTGGTTAAAGATGTTGGTGAAAACCCCGGCCAGCTGGTCGGCGCAGTCTCTCAGCACCCGTCCCAGGACGCCATCCGGCCCCAAGGCTTTCCTGGGGTCCACCGCCTTCAGTACGCGTCTCACCTCGTGCTCTGTGAGGGTGAGGCTGCTGAGAGCTGGAGAGAGTGGTGTCTGTGTTGTGGTTACCTCCGTTCGCCCCTCGTCGAACCGGGCGTAGAAGGTGTTCAGCTTTCCCGCCAGCAGGGGGTCGTCCTCTGCGGCTGTGAGCCTGTTGGCTCTGAAGTTTGTCATCTGCTGAACCCCCTGCCACATCCGCCTGGAGTCGTTGCTCAGGAGGCATTCCTCAATCTTCTCTCTGTGCTCTGCCTTGGCCGCTTTGATGCCGCGCTTTAGGTTGGCCCTGGTGGAGCTGTACAGCGGTGTGCGCTTCCCTGCGAAGAAGGCGTTGTCCCTCTCATTTAACAGTTTTTGGACCTTCCCAGTCATCCATGGCTTCGTGTTGGGGTAGACCCGGACCCGTTTGTCCACGGTGACTGAGTTGGTGCAGTTCACTATGTGGTTCAGAACCGACGACGTGTACTGTTCCAGGTCCTCATGCTCATATTCCTGCCATAGGGTGTCATTTAGGCAGATCTGCAGTGGAGCGGACCCTTCTGGCCAGGTTCTGACAGTCTTAGTGGTGGTGGGAGCACTTTTCCCCATTGTGGTGTATGCAGGAATCAGGAGGATTGACACATGGTCAGACATGCCTAGATGAGCTAGCGGACTAGCCTTGTAAGCACGTTTGATGTTGGTGTATACCTTATCCAGTGTTTTTTCTCCTCTCGTTGCACATTTTACATGCTGGTAGAACTTGGGTAGTACTGCCTTCAGGTCGACATGATTAAAGTCCCCCGCTATGATGTGGATAGCCTGTGGATCAGTACTTTGTTGGCTACTAATGACGTCGTATAGTCGCGCCAATGCTACTTTGCTGTCTGAGCTAGGTGCAATATACACACATGTAATTAGCACCGCGTTAAACTCCCTAGGCAGGTATGTGGGTCGGCATTTAACAGTCAAGTATTCTAGGTCTGGTGAGCAGTGGCTACTTACAGTTTGTGAGATGACTTGGCATAAGTGAGGCATGCTTCAATCTGTGTGTGTGTGTGTGTATGTATGTGTGTGTGTGTGTGTGTGTGTGTGTGTGCCTGCCTGTGTGTATGTGTGTGTATGTGTGTGTGTGTGTGTGTGTGTGTGTGTGTGTGTGTGTGTTTCCAGGCGGAGATGGACATCCAGCTGGCGTTGGAGAGGGAGGAGAACAGCCAGCGGACGGCCATGTTGGAGCAGGAGAGGAGGGACAGGGAGCTGGCCATGAGGATCGCTCAGAACGAGGCCGAGCTCATCACCGACGAGGCTCAGATGGACCCCAGCCTGCGCAGGTACACACACACACACACACACACTCACACACACACACACACACACACACACACACACACACACACACACACCTGTCTATCTGTATATTGGAACAGTATAGAGGTATGACTGTTTTTTGGACGAAGCCCGGTTGGACCCTAGCCTGCCGGTACACACACACACACACACACACACACATACACACACACACACACACACACACATACACACACACACACACACACACACACACACACACACACACACACACGTACACACACCCCTAGCCTGTGCAGGTACAGAACAGGCTCAGTACACAATCCTTTAATAAGGTGTTGACTGTGTGTTCAATATTTGCTAATAGAAGCGTTTGTTTCACCCAGGAATGTGGCTAAAGAGCTTTAGAAGTGCTTTTGAAGGCGGATTTTCTAGGAATTCAACTCTGTAACAATGCATGTTGTCTTTGTACAAACTGGGACCTCAAGAGACCTCTTAACCTTTGCATGTGTGTGTATGCGTGCGTGTGTGTGTGTGTGTATGTGTGTGTGTAATCTTCCTCTCCTGTTCTCTCCATCTCCAGCGATGTCTCAGGTCTGTCTCCAGCCACAATGAGAGCAATGTAAGACTTAAGGGTTCACTCTCCTGCTGCCTCCCACCCCAGCTCACCTCACACAACCTAATAATCATCCCCCCCAACACCCCCCCCCCCCAACACCACCCCCCTCCCGTCTGTCCTAATCTTCACGACCGCCAGAAATCCTATCACCAACCCCAGATCCAGGATTATGCTAAAGCCACCGTAAACAAAAGACTAATTCTTCATTTTGATAAATCACCTAAATGCGGGATGAACGGATTCATCAATCCGGCATTGTGTCGAATCCACTGAGCCAGCGGATCAGCATGTCTGATTAGTAGGCCCGTCTCAGAACCCAAACGCTGGGCCCCTAAATCAAATGGGAGCGTATGATCATGTGAAATCTCTCCCGATCTTGCAAGCGCGTCGTATTTTGGTGTTTAATATAAGTGTCTCCTCCTGTCTAACCCAGTCTTCTCCTCTGGTTGCAGTGCTGCTGGACTGCAGAGTTTGACCATGTATGTTCTCTGTAACTCCCTGCATTGTATGTTGTTACTAACGGGGTCACGGGTGTGTTGCATACAGGACGTAGTGACGTCACAAAATGAAAGAGTATCGACAATGGCCTCACCTCCTAACTCAAACTAAATCTGTGTGTAGATGTATCTCACTACACACACACACACGTGTACATGCACACACACGCACACGCAAGCACAGATACACACACACGAACGCATACACACTCATGATATCAGTAGCCACTGCTGTCCAACAATGTTAGAGTCTGCTTTAGCCATCCTTCCTTCTGGAATAAAGGATGTATAGTACAAACACACACACAAGCACACGCACACGCACACACACACACACACACACACACACTCGCACACACACACACACACGCACACACACACACACACACACACACACACACACACTCGCAGACACACACACACACACACACACACACACACACACACACACACACACATGCTATAGTATTTGGATCTCCTGACAGAGGAAACCAGATTTTCAGGGTTTAGTGTACCCAGGTCTCAGGGTTTAGACTGTACCCAGGTCTCAGAGATTAGTCTGTACCCAGCTCTCAGGGATTAGACTGTACTCGATACATCGGTATCGGTGTGTTTCCTCATGAGTGTGTGATGGTGCTGATGTGTGTGTGCTCTTAGGGAGGACATGGCGAGGGAGATGTCAGAACTTATAGCTAGGTGGGTAACGAAGATTAACATTTTACTTCCTGGATCCAACAATCACCTAAATCAACAAACATCCACCAATCGAAACAATGATTCCCCTGATCCGTCCTTGAATAATCAGCAACAATCAGTGATTTTTGAATCATAATCACATTATAAATCCAAACTACATGAAAAGTGTGTCTTGACTGTGCCGTGCGTCTCTATGGTTAGAGGTTGTGGTTCTGACATTTCAACACACTCCCCTTCTGGACACCGCTCTCCTCAAAGGCCAGCAGAGGCAGTCACACACCCCTCATCTCCAATTCAGCCGGCGCCAATGACATTTACCTCCTGTGGCCCTTAACCCCAACACACACACACACACTCTCACACACACACACACACACACATGGACGCACACTTACACACACACAAATGGACACGCACACACACACACACACACACACACACACACGTATACATACACACACACACACACACCATGACATTGCCTCCTGTAGCCCTTAATCCCCTTACAGTTGTCAAACACATCGAACACAATTCCGTGTGTGTGTGTGTCTCACACTATCGCCTGCTACTAGTCAGTTTACCCCTGGGTGCCTCCCCTGGGCGCCAGCGCCTGCAGCCACTCTTTAAGGTCAAACATTCTGCTTGCTCACCCCCCCTCCCACACACATACACACACACACACACACACACACACACACACACACACAGTATCTCTGGCGCTCTATCACAAGTCTTCAGACTGGCTGTCCGCCCACCGAAGAGATTAAGATTAACTGTGGAAACCCGCAGATCTTCTGTCTCTCTTCTCTCTGTCTGCTGTGCAGTATGCAGTAAAGCATACAGACCCGGGGGAAACAGGGGAGGTAAGTCCCTGTCGGTCACTGGTGTCACACAGGTCTCAGATCCACAGGAGGGCTGGAGTTGGGGCTGGCTGACGTGAGCCTCGGAAAACTACAGGACAGGACAGGAGAGGACGGGAGAGGAGGAGACGAGGGGAGGGGAGGGGAGGGGAGAGGAGAGGAGGGGAGGGGAGAGGAGAGGAGAGGAGAGGAGAGGAGGGAGGGAGGGGAGGGGAGGGAAGAGGAGGGGAGGGGAGGGGAGGGGAGAGGAGGGAGGGAGGGGAGAGGAGGGAGGGAGGGGAGAGGACTGGACAGGACAAGGTCCAGACAGGACAGGACAGACAGCCTTGCTGAAGTCAGACATGGATCTCCCTGTCTTACCCCTCTCTGCACTGCCAAGATGTCACCCGGTTACTACTAACAACTGTGTTCAGTAGTTTAGTCCCATAGACATGAGATGGTCTCAGTGTTTGACGCTCTAACCAAGTAGAAAAAAATAAAGCCTTCTCTTTCCCCTTTTCCCCTCTCTGTGAGGTTGTAGAATCACAGCGATACGAACAGAACAATTCTCACTCATTATTTCTTCTCTCTCCTTTTCCCCCTCCTCTCTCCTCCGCCTCTCTCCTCCTCCTCCTCTCCCCTCATCCTCTCTCCTCCGGGGGGCGCTGCAGGGGTGCCCAGGTGCAGGCTAACAAGGTCGCTGCAGGTGTGAAGAAGCATGACCTGAGCAAGTGGAAGTACGCCGAGCTGCGTGATGTCATCAACACTTCCTGCGGTAAGCCAAGCCAGGCCGCTTTGTGGTGCCGTGACTTGTGACACAGTCTGGTGATGTTCCCTCCCCCTCCTTTCTCTTTCTCTCTCTTTATCTCTCTCTCTCTCTCTCTCTCTCCCTCCCTCTCTTTCTCTCCCTCCCTTCCTCTCTTTCTCTATCTCTCTTTTCTATCTCTCTTTATTGTTGTCGTCCGTGGCTCAGTTGGTAGAGCATAGCGCTAACAACGCTAATGCTGGGACTGTATACACTGAGGTAATGTATGCACTCACTGCAATGTAAGTCGCTAAAGTCGCTGCAATGTAAGTCGCTGTCAACTAAATAGTATAGGGGAGACCGGGGTGATTAGTGCCAGTTTTTACTTGAGGAGTCTTTAAAGTGAGGGCATGACAGTAATGTCTCCAACCAAAAAATAGGTACACATACCTGTATGTATTTCAGGATGTGGTGCATCCCTGGGAATAATCACTTTGGATCTAAAATGAACAGTTTTCAAAATATGAAAGTGGCAAAACTCTTGGCAAAAGTTGCCCCCATTTCATTGTTCCTATGACAACCTATAGATGTGACTTCTACAGGGGCGATTCGTAGGCAGCCTTTTACAGTAGGCCGGTTACCCGGGCTCAGGAACAATGGTGGTCACCTTTAAAGCAGGTGGGTGCTGCAGACCGGGACAGGGACAGGTTGAGTGTGTCTGTAAAGAAGGGCGCCAGCTGGTGCTCTGAGGAGGAGGCCTGGGGTGTCGGCTGGGCTGCTGCTTTGTGAGACTTCAGTGACTGGGGTTGAATTTAGTGGTGGTGGTGGTGGTGGTGGTGGTGGTGGTGGTGGTGGTGGTGGTGGTGAATTGTGAGAGGGAGTGCACACTTGAGAGAAGAGACGTGAGGGTGGAGAATTGGGACACAGCAGTTGGGCCAGAGCCCAAGCCAGAGCGGGCCTTAGGGGGTCACAGCTCAGACCGGCACCCCGCCGACTCCCGTCTATCCAGGAATAGCCTTCAGTCAACAGAACGAGGGTGGCACAGCTCTCAGGGAGAGAGAGTGAATTGTGAATTTAGTGGGGTTTGAACTTAGTGGGGTTTGAACTTAGTGGGGTTTGAACTTAGTGGGGTTTAAACTTAGTGGGGCTAAATTTAGTGGGGGTGAATTTAGTGAGTAAAAAGAAAAGTGTTAGGGTTAGGGTTAAGTTAAGTGTTTGATTTCAGAGGATCACACGGCTGCTAGGCGTGACTCCGAGTCAGAAAGTCTGGGTGAAGGGCTCTAGGAGATGATTAATGCGAAGTTAAGCCAATGACTATGCGCTATTCATTTTCTATTGGCTTAATGAAGGCCAAGTTTCATGTGTTGGGCCACCAGGCATCGGTGTGCATACAACAGCTGGATATGGACCACTTCGTCTTCAATAAAAATAACAATTTTCACAAATGAAAGCTTAGGATTGGTGTAAGCGTATCTGTTACATATCCTTTACTGTAGCAGTGTAGCTCTATTACCTTCTGACACCCACTGAGGGAGTCCACACTTGAGAGGAGAGATGTGAGGCTGGAGAATTGGGACACAGCAGTTGGGCCAGAGCCCAAGCCAGAGCGGGCCTTAGGCGGTCCCAGCTCAGACTGGCACCCCGTCGACTCCCGTCTATCCAGGAATAGCCTTCAGTCAGAACAGAACGAAGGTGGCACAGCTCTCAGGGAGAGAGGCACGATACGCCTCCCTACCTTCCATCGCCCGGGCATCATTTATTCAGCACCCACGGTTAATAATTCAACATCTGCTGATGTTTTCTGTAACCCTAACCCCTCCGAAAGTGTGCCAGGGTCTGGTATCTAAACAATGCCCCCCCCCCGCCACCCCCTGCTTGACTTTCCCTGTCTGAATCAGATTAGCTTCTTATCATTTCTTGGCACAGCCAAAGGGGGAGTTGGAGTGGTGGGATGGGATGGGACAGATGGATGGTGTTAGCTAGCTGACGGGGATGCTTGTATGGAGGATGAGGGTGTAACTAAGTGGCTGATATAGGGATGTACTCACAGCTGCTGGGCTAATGAGGAAGCTGTCTCGTGGCGGAGGGGTGACATTATTCCGATTACTGAGGATGGGAGGCTTCTGCCCCGTGTCGCCATTTCTGACGTAAACATGAAGGAGGGTTACTCCTTCTACCGTGACATGTACACAGATGAATTACCCCAGCTGGCGGCTAGGAAACCACTCCCACTACGTACTCCAACTTTGCACTCGACTCGTGATGTTCGGAAGTGGCCTTTCAGGTCCGTAGCAGGACTGGAGGGACGTGTCTGAATTACATTTCCATTTCCATTTCTTGGTATTTAGCAGAAGCCTTTATCCAAATCAACAAGTATTTAATGATCCTAAAACTGTTGTTTGTTATATCGAGTGGGCTCTTTAACACTTCAACATTTGTAATTATGCAAAAAAACGGAAAACCACTCTTTTTTTTAAAGAAGCTCTTTGGTCATTTATGCAACTTGAGAATTGCCAACATGTGGCCCTTTTCACCAGAACGTGTCACATTTATCTAAGTAAGTGAGTCATCTATCCATCAGTCATCGTAAGAAAAAGTAATCTATGCTATGACCAGGGGCTATTGGCAGTTACATTTACATTTACATTTTTACATTTTTGGCATTTAGCAGACGCCTTTATCCAAAGCGACTTACAACAAATACATTTGTCTCAGTAAGTGAATCATCTATCCATCAGTCATCATAAGAAAAAGTAATCTATGCTAGGACCAGGGGCCATTGGCAATTACAATGCACAGACTTACTTTTATTTATTTTATTTTTTATAGTAGAGAAACTGTACATGGGGGTAGTGGGGATGAGGAGGTTTTTAGGAGAGGCAATCAAGATGTAGCCTGAAGAGATGGGTCCTCATCTATAATGAATATAGTGAATGTTTGCGCATGTGCGGTATGTATATCATTGCGGTAGTAGATGGTTAGTGGAGTTAGGAGGGTTTTAAGCGGATTGCAATCGCTTTGTTTAATTCTCTGTAGCTTATGTGTTATTCATAAGCCCAGTTGATGTTGTCCCTTGCTTTTTATTGTCAGGAAAAGTGAAGTGAAACTGACTTTCTCTAGGTTTCAATTTGAGTTCATGTCGTGCATTGGGAACATTGTTCCTCCTACCATATTAAGGGGCAGATTATGATGGATATCAAAGCAGTTGTCCATGTTGCAGGTAATGAAAGTATGAATGAATGAATGAATG
Organism: Nansenia antarctica; assembly: GCF_963989245.1. Lineage (NCBI taxonomy): Eukaryota > Metazoa > Chordata > Actinopteri > Argentiniformes > Microstomatidae > Nansenia > Nansenia antarctica. The sequence continues at coordinate 29,387,048 of NC_137674.1, read as the reverse complement.
AATGATCTTTATTGTCATTGTAACAGGTACAACAACATTTAAATGCAAACTCTAGGTGCTAACAAACAAACACAGTCCTAGGATAATTAAAAAAACAAGAATGAGACATAAATAGGGGGATAAGTGATCGGTAGGCATCTGAGAAATGTATCTATTATGTGAACTTCTATACTTCTATACACTATATGGCCTATTCACAGGGGGGTATATAGACAGGGGGGAGTTAGCATGTAACTGTGTGCTTTTATAAACATATAAACATATGGACTAGTAGATACAGTATATACAGTAAATGAACCCTAACACAAGAAGTTACAGAACATTGCACTATTCCCATGGTTATTGCACAGTAGTTTCTCATATTGCACAAGGGGGGGCGGTTACAGAGGGGATTTTTTGTTTTTGTTTTGCTAGATCTTAGCTGAGTTTAGTGCACTTATGGCCCTGGGGAAGAAACTGAACTTTAGTCTGTTAGTCCGGGTGGGCATGATACTGAAGCGGCTGCCTGAAGCGCAGCCGTGTGAAGTGTTTGTTGCCAGGGTGGTGTGGGTCCTGGAGGATTCTGACTGCCTTCTTGAGACAGTGGGAGTTGTACAGTTCTTCCAGGGAGGGTATAAGGTTATAAAGTAAAGTTTATATAAAGTATAAGTACGTTTGGATACCATCCCGCATTCCATTCCATGCATTTACAATGAGCCCATCCTCCGATTTCTACCTGTCTACTTTCTGCAGGGCACGCTGTGAATGATAATATTGTGCATTGGATGATAGTTGAATAATGTGTGTTTCTGCTGGGTCCAGACATCGAGCTGCTGGCGTCGTGCCGGGAGGAGTTCCACCGGCGTCTGAAGGTCTACCACGCCTGGAAGTCCAAGAACAAGAAGCGAGACGGCGCCGACACGGAGCAGAGGGCACCCAAGTCCGTCACCGACTACGGTGAGTGAGAGGGCCCAATCCCTGCTGTCCCGCTACGTCTGCTGCTCCAGGAGCATGTCGGTCCCATGTTGCCCCCGCTGTACGTTCCTGTACTGAACCTATCGCTCAGCCACGCCCCAAAATAGAAATTGTCCACTACAGGCAGAAAACTCAGACAAACAACTCGCTAATATCTGATGGTGAAAAGCTTTAGACTAAATATTCTCGTCATCTTTAAAAAAAAGTATATTACTTACTTGTAAATCAGAAATTTGAACTCCCGCCATTGTAAGTCATTGAATGTCATTCAGTCACGGTCGGTCAGTCAGTCACTGTCAGTGAAGAATTTGAGCGAGCGTTGTTTGCTTGTCCGAGTTTTCAAAGGGGGCGTGGCTTAGCGATAGGTCTATTACAGTAGTACTTCTCTGCCCACCAGCCTTAAAGCTTCTGTGAACTAATAAAAAAAGAGCTTAGGGATAAGTGGCCTGCACTGTCAAAAAGAGATAAACTACTTCACAGGACAGTCCCATTGAGAGCCTCTCTAGGTCGGCCACTGCTTCTTTGCCAGCCGCCACTGACAGTGTTCAAATATGTTTTAAAGGAAATATATTATTTAGTTGTGGTGGAGTTGAAAGGGAGCTGCGTGTCTTTGTAAAGCAGTCCTCCCTTTTCATCTGGAGAACAAACAGAAGGCGGCTGCTTCGCTCACATTTCCTCTCCTTTCTTCTTCTGCTGCTCCAGAAGCATGTCGGCCCCCACGCTGTTCCTGTTCTCTCCCCCTCCCCATCTCTCTCTCTCTTTATCTCTCCCCCTCCCTCTCTCTCACTCTCTCTCTCTATCTCTTTATCTCTCACTCTCTCTTTCTCTCTTTTCTCTCTATCTTTCTCTCTCCTTCTCTCTCTCTCTTTATCTCTCTCTGTCTCTCTCTCGTTCTCTCTCTTTATCTCTTTTTTCTCTCTCTTTATCTTTCTCTCTCTTTAGCTCTCTCTCACTGAGAGAAGCAGCGGGTGTTGGCAGATCTGCCTTATAAGAGGTGATTGAGCATCTTACCTGTCTTCTATCCCTGCGGGAGCATTTGATGAAGTCGTCTCCAAAGTGTATAATCGACTTCTTGTTGTAATCTTCAACACAAGGGAAGTTCGTCAACACCCCTGCCTCATCCCTGAGATAACGGCCCGCCGGTAATCACTCCGGTGCAGCTAAAAAAGCTTCTTCAATGGCCCAATTCTCCATTGAGAGCGCAATTTAGTCCAGGATGAGTCTCCTTCTGTGTCTGGGGAAACTGCCACATAATGCCTGTGATGTCACGCTGTACTGTACTGCCGCGGTCATCGTCATGGTGACCACCGCCACTGCACACAGCCCAACAGAACCGAGCAGCGCCAGCATGGATGTGTTAACTATCTACTACTAATACTGTGACCATGGATCTCAACCATATACAGAACTGTTCTGTCTCTGTGGCCATCACCCAGAACCAGAACCACTGTAGCATCATAACAACACCATCACCCCCACCTCAACCCAACACAACCAGAACCACTGTAGCATCATAACAACACCATCACCCCCACCTCAACCCAACACAACCAGAACCACTGTAGCATCAGAGACCATAACAATACCATCTCCCCCACTCAGCCCAACACAACCAGAACCATAACAATACCTCCATCGTCACTGCAGCCCAACAGAACCAGGCTCTCCCGGCGCCCGCCAAGCAGCAGGAGGGGTCCACAAACCGCCACCAGCGGTACTTCCGGATCCCCTTCATCCGTCCGGCGGACCAGTACAAAGACCCGCAGAACAAGAAGAAGGGCTGGTGGTACGCCCACTTCGACGGGCCCTGGATCGCCCGGCAGATGGAGCTACACCCGGACAAACAGCCCATCGTACTGGTGGCAGGTGTGTGTGTGTGTGTGTGTGTGTGTGTGTGTGTGTGTGTGTGTGCGCGTGTGTGCGTGCCTGTGTTTGTGTGTTATCTCTGAGCATAACCCCATTCTGTCCAATCCCTATCCCATTCATATTTGAGTGTGTGTGTGTGTGTGTGTGTGTGTGTGTGTGTGTGTGTGTGTGTGTGTGTATGTGTGTGTGTGTGTGTGTGTGTGTGTTTGATACCATTCCTCACTCCATTCCATGCATTACAATGAGCCCATCCTCCGATTGCTAGCTATCCTGCCCTGGTGTGTGTATGTGTGTGTGTGTGTGTGTGTGTGTGTGTGTGTGTGTGTGTGTGTGTGTGTGTGTTTGTGTGTTATCTCTGAGCATAACCCCATTCTGTCCGATCCCTATCCCATTCATATTTGAGTGTGTGCTTTCCACCAAACACTACCATCACATCCCTCTCCTAACCCCCCCCTCCTCATCTCCCTCCTCATCCCTCACCTCATCTCTCTCCTCATCTCCCTCCTCACCCCTCTCCTCATCTCCCTCCTTACCCCTCTCCTTATCTCCCTCCTCATCCCCTCTCCTCATCCCTCACCTCATCTCTCTCCTCATCTCCCTCCTCACCCCTCTCCTCATCTCCCTCCTCACCCCTCTCCTCATCTCTCTCCTTACCCCTCTCCTCATCTCCCTCCTCATCCCCTCTCCTCATCCCTCTCCTCATCTCCCTCCTCATCCCTCACCTCATCTCTCTCCTTAACCCTCTCCTCATCCCCTCTCCTCATCTCCCTCTCCTCATCTCCCTCCTCACCCCTCCTCTCATCCCCTCTCCTCATCTCCCTCCTCACCCCTCCTCTCCTCCCGCAGGGAAAGATGACATGGAGATGTGTGAGCTGAGCCTGGAGGAGACAGGCCTGACCAGGAAGAGAGGAGCAGAGATCCTGCCCCGCCAGTTCGAGGAGATCTGGGAACGTTGCGACGGCATCCAGTACCTCCGCAAAGCCATCGAGAGCAAGCAGGCCCGGCCCACCTACGCCACCGCCATGCTGCAGAACCTTCTGCACTGAACCGGCCCGGGTCGAGGGGGCGTGGTCAGAGGAAACGGTTCAGACAAAAGGGAAGACGGAGCACTCCTCCTTGTTGTAGGGAGCGATGAGTCAGCGTTCCTCTGCGTTTCTCACTGAGGTCACACGTCGTTTAGTTATTAGACTTATGTTGTTGTTTTTATGTTGATTTCTTGATTGGGTTCTTTTTGTTGTTGCTGTTGTTGTTGTTGTTGTTTTTATTTTTTGTTGTGCAGGAGTAACAGAAGTGGTGGACAGCTAGAGCAGTTAGCATCGTTTTCCCCGTCACGCTACGTTGACCTACCTGTATGCTTGAATACGATTTCCAAGAGGCCTTAAAACTGTTTTGTTTGGTATGACTGACATGGTTTCAGAGCTGCACTCCCCCCCAAGAGAGTCAAAATGGTGGATCAGTGTTTCCAAGTTGTTGAATAAAGGATAAACGAGGGTTGGAACAGTTCTATTGATTTTCTTTCTCCTTTTTTGAAACGATTTAGTCTGAAAGGTAAAACAGCCTGTAACTCTTTTGGGCTTGAGTAATGATTTTTTTTATGTCAACACACTACAGCTTGGATGATTAGGGTTTGGGGTTTACAGAGTTGTACGTTGTGTTTCCAGATGCTAGAGAAGGATCTAATAGAACAGTTCATAAGAAGTTGTTGATGTCCCTATGGGCAGACAGGAAGTGTGCTTATGTTTTCAATGTACTGGATAGAAGGTGTTCTGTCTGTAAAGGAACATAATGTTCAGATACACGATATGAAATGAAATATTTCTTTAAAGACTGGAAAATAAAAATAAGCACAATTAAGTTAGTGATTTGACATGTCCTTCTTTTCATCTTGGTGTCTTTTTTTGACAGATATTATCTAATACATTACACACTTTTTAGAAATGGATTGTTTAACATTGGAGCAGATGTATACAATTGGAATAAATATTGAATACTTTAAGATATATTTTGGGATGGATAAATCAAAAGTAATATCTATTTTAGGGCATTGTCTTGGACCTGTCAGAGATTTTGCATGTAACATTTTTGGCAAAAAATACTGTAACCCTTGGCTTGTGTTCCTGAAATATCTTCTATTTTTGAACATGTTTAATATTTCCAACAATAATGGTATAGGGAATCTGAAATACTATTTGTTGTATTCATAATGACAGAATGTCATTTACATTCCACTTGGATTTGGAGAGATGGACTTCATGGGCATTTGAGATAACAACCACTTCCTATTCATCGCTAATGCAAAACACACACACACACACACACACACAAATAATTGTCACTTGTCAACTAAATCGTTTTGTCAATGTCAACCACTTGAACAGCAGGCATCATCAGTGTGTTTGTGACTGCAGGGGTTTGAGTGGTTCTGGTTGTTATTCAGGCTTGGTATCAATCACTGTAGACCTGGCAGTAGGTTTGATGATGAGTGATGTACTGTATTTGTTTGTTTTCCTGTACTCTATCCTGTCTAGACAAACAATCATGTTTACTGTATTGCACATTATGTATCAGTGATGTTTTTTTTCCATCTCAGACCTTCAATGCTGATTGCTACACTGTGATAGGAAATAAATGCATTCCACCTCACGTCCTTGTTGGAGTGTTATAAATATATAGATATAAATATAGAGTTATATATAGATAATGGACAGATTCACAGGCTGGCAAATGACCAAACCTGGCCACAAAGTCTGGTCCTTAGAGCTTAATGGATGAATGGATAGATTACTGGTGCTAATGACATAGCATACAATGTGTTATGATTGTAAGCAAACGAATATGAAATAATGATAAATTGGCAAACAATTCAGTTCTTGTAGGAAAAAAATACTTTATTTTTATATAATAAAAAAAATGTGTAAAAAAAATCGGCCACATCCTCCAAGTGTGTTTTGGTCCTGTAGTCGAAACACGTGATTGGTGGAAATAGATGTACAATATACAATAGTAGGAAGGACTCTTTTTTTTTCCACACGTATTGCTATACATTAACATGTTCATCTAAATATCATACTGTAGCCCACTACAAGTCAAATACTTTAAAGGGGTCAAATAGTATTTATAGGAGTATAACTATACACAATATAGCTTCTTTGTTACATTCTTTTTCTTTTTTGGGGCACAGAACACAGGTTAACTGTCGGTTAGAGTAACATTAAAACAATATAATGTAGTCTAAAGTCACAATATCAGAATGTGTATCCATTTAGTAAATAAATACCTCATTGTGAGGGAAAAGAAAACAACCTTTGTTAAGGGTTTACACTCAACATTCCTAACCGTCAACCTATACATATACTGTATGGGTATATGTCAAACACAACGTCCTAGTCCAGCAGGTACCACTGTGTGATCCATGGCCAGGAGTGGAAATGAGGTGGAGACCCACAGGAACCAGGTTCCAGGAGAAAGATTGTTGGTGGTGGAAACTTACTGTAAAATCAATATTTATCCCCTGGAACACCAGGGTTCCCCTAGTGAATTCATACAATTTCCACTACCACCCACAGCTGTCTGATAAGTCGGCCAGACCCAGTCCTTGGAAAGAAAATCTCCACTTAACTGTTGTGACCATGGGTATCTGCAGCAGTAGGTGAGTCACCCGACTGCCACCACACCAACTACCAAGTGACACGACATGTTCAGAATAGAGCTCAAGTTCAAAGCACCCGAGATGTTTGGTTGCCACGGAGATCTTCAGCCACTGTGTGGGATGGCAAGAGAGAGGTGCCTTTAGAGAACAGTCACGTCAAAGCTTTCGTTGTCCGGTGGCCATGACAGGCCATAACGTAGACGGTGTTCATTTAGTAGCTGCCATGTCTGAGGAGGGAGAAAGAGAAGAAGAAACAGGTTAGAGTAGAGCTATTCATGTTATTCATGATTACAAATTACGCAATATACTTAGAATTATGCTAACACATGATTAGCATTATAATGAACATGTAATCGAAAACCCCAAAGATATCCTCAACATAGCGCCTCAAGCTAATATGGAATTACATAAGTGATTATATAGTATGTGTTGCTGTAAGCAGAACAGAGACCTAGTACATAGTACATCATTGTTGGGTGTTTGAGTGGTTACTAAATACATTATTTAAGGGTTGAATGTGAAGGTCATAATTATCCCTGAATCACTTTCTTAGTAATTGTTGATTATAAGACAGAAGATGATGATCATATATTGCAGATAATACGTGTTTATTTCTAACTTAAATGATTTGACCATATTTTAATTTTGGGAAACAAAACAGTTTTAAAAAGCATTGATGTTGGTTTTCATTCACATCTATGATTCTACGATTATTTGTAAAGAGATTATTAGACTGGCAAAATCATCCTAAACTGTATTTGACAATTAACTGATTTGGTTAAGTAGTAAATCAGAATCAACTGTATGAACTGCAGTAGCTTGTCTTACCTTTCACCGGGTCATAAAGCTAGAAAGCATTAAATGTAATAAAAAATACAATAAAAACATTGATATGGGATGTCATTATAAGGTTTGCTCCTGCATACAAGAAGACACCACTGAATGAGCAGATATGCATGTCAGACTGAGCTGACATGATGACATAAGAGGGATCTGAATATTGGACTAACTAACTCTTCAGGTTACACCTTAACTGCTCCTCCTGAGACATCCACTACCCCCCAGCACTGCGTCTCCTGAGACACACACTTTTCCCCTTTACTGTGTCCCCTATGACTTCTCCTGCCCCCCTTGTACTGTCTCTCTGTTCTCCAGTGTCTATATAAAAAAAATACAAAAAAGTATTTATCACTGAGACTGCCAATGGCCCCTGGCCTGAGCTAGATTACTCTTCCTGATACGACTGGTGGATTGATGATTCACTTGCTTAGTCAAATGTATTGATTGTAAGTCGTTTTGGAATAAGGCGTCTGCTAAATGCCAAAAATGTAAATGTAAATGTAGATGTAGGAGAATGGTCAGCAACAGGCTGTTGGCGGAGGTACCGTTCCTCATTCCATTCCATGCCTTACAATGAACATGTCCTCTGATTTCTACCTCCGCCAGCCTCCCCTGGTCAGAATCCCAAGGGGCTCGTCATTAAAGCCTTGGAGTGACAGTGGAAAAGCAGCTGGCCTTGACGCGCACAGTATAACCCCCACTGCGGAAAGCCAGCTATCGATCCGATCAGATATGTGTCCTTCCTTACCTCACTGTGTGGTATACAATGGTGGAGGTCTACCATTTCAGACACTAGCTTGTCGGATCTTGTTGTGTAGAGGTGTCTGGGGATCTGTGAAAAGCATCAGGGGAAACAAGGCTTTACACTCAGATTTGTAATTCACCAGTAACTCAGCAGAAGCAAGGGGTCAAGCGTGATACAGAGTTATCCGAAAGAAGCGTACAGAATATCAATCCTGGGTAGAATGAACTGTATGAAGATGCACTTTTATGAACTGGGTAACACTAAGCAGACAATCAGAGATGTAATCTTGTTTTAATATCCATAAGGGTGCAACTAATTGTGTGGATGCTGTCTCAAACGAGAATACTTAAAGCATGGGGGTATTGTATACTATAAATGCATATCTCTAAAACCGGCCAGAAAATGTTCCTTCACAATAATCTTGTGTGACACGTTCTAATGCTGAGGTCCTCATGTCGGGATCTGATGTGAATACATTTCCGCGTTGTTGAAAAACAATGACACATCGCTAGTCAACTAAGACAGCTTGTTTTGTGAGCCTGCTAACAATGTAAAGTAGTGTTATAGTTACATAGGTAGCAGTGGGGATTACTCACCGAATCCATTGCGTTGCAGTATTTTGGCTTGACTAGCGTGTTTGTGTTGTGATTCTCAACAACGTCGAAACGTAGTTCGGTGTTTAAAAAGAAAAGTCCGAACATTTTGATTGGTTGCCGACATGCGGACCAAATGATCAGACTGTGTCATATATGATATGATTTGTGAACAACGCAAATGTCCACTGTAGTGGAGCTAACCACAATACAAATCTGTCCCTTGGGACTTGTAGAAATGATTTGCCGGGAACTGAAGTAGTAGATTAGTTGCTGGAGGTTTGGATTAGTAGTTTGGATTAGAATAAGGAGCCAATTGAGCTGTACAGCACTGGTTACCTCAATACCAAGATGCACGTTTGAAGGGTAAGTGTCTTGTTCAGATGGGTGGGACCGGTAGGAACCAGAGCCATCACTCGAGGGATAACCTAAGGTGCTGGATACTTGAGTCAAGACACCATCGTCATTCTCAAAAATTGGGTTTACTCTCAATGTGTTCTCAAAGGCATAGGGAGAAAGAGTGTGCCTATAAAGGAGGAGAGGAGATATGGTTGGAATAACCAAGGTACATCACTGCAGCCATTTTAAAACACACAATGAGGTGAATCTATCTATCACTGTCATGTTTTTATATCATGTTTTATGTCACTATTTGCACTTGAACTGCATTTCGTTGTCTGGTACTTGTACTCTGCAATGACAATAAAGTTGAATCTAATCTAATCTAATCTAATCTACGGTAGTTGAATCAAAACGAAAAACTACTTACACCAATGTCACAGTCTTTCTGGTCCGTAAACATTTCTTGTTTATGAATATCAAGAGGCCTATGACGGCACACACAAGGGTGAGGCTCCCGACAAGGCAGGCGGTGAAGACGATCAGGTCGACGGGCATCGACACCAGCTCGTTGCAGCGCTCCCCATGATAGTGCCAATATTTACCTACAGGGCATCTAAAACAGTCAAGAGAAAAACAGGTTAGAGTCAACATGTCTTCTGATACACTGTACCAATAGAGAAAAGGTCCATCTGAAGACTAAAAGATGCATTTTGGTCTCAATAATGCTACCAAGAAATTGAAGGAGAGAGAAGACGCTACAATACTAATAATATTCACAGAGCTTGATATGTGTATCATGGAACAGGATGATATTCTTATGTTCTTGATATGTTCATGTTCTTGAGTTCTGGTTATGTTCATGATAGAAGAACCTATATTCGTGATAGAACAAGACAAGATGAAAGCATCACATAAAGTTGGATTTGGCAATATTTCCAAGGCCCAGTTTTTCAAAACCTTTAATCAAGATCATCAATAATTCAGATCATATTTGTTGCTATCCAGGATCAGATCTACCTGCCACATTTTGAGTAGTATAGGGGGTGGGGTAAATCAGTCAGCTTAGTCCCATCCCTGGATAGCCCAAAAACAATTGGGATCATTCTGATTCAAATTAAAGGTTTTGAGACTCTGGGCCCAGAAGACCATTCTCTATATCACGTTTCTCTGCCTGCTGTGTGAGTCTGTTTGCTTTGGGAGGAGGGGGGGGGGGGGGGGGGGTTACCGGCAGGTGGCTCCGTGGCCTTGGATGATTTCACAGATGCCCCCGTTGAGACAGTAGTCCGGCTCCAGGCTGCAGACGCTCTGGCAGGGCCGTCCGTCCACCGAGGTGTAGCCCGGGTCACACAGACACTCCGCCTCCGAGGTCCAGCTGTTCACCACGCAACGAGAGAAGTCATGGCAGGCTAGGAACTTGCAGGAATCTGCTTGGTCAGCTGAGATGGAAAGAAGGGAGGAGAGGGGGGAGGGGGGTGGGGGGGAGGGGAGCGTTGGAGGGAAGCGGGTAAGTCATTAGCATTAATGAAATGCTGCCCACCTGTCCTGGCTCTCTACTCGCTGTTTTATTTCCTCCTCATTGTCCTCGTGCACAAAGGAGAAACTCAAGGGTATTTTGATGGATGTGAATGAAGGTGGCTTATTATATTTCAATAAAGCGGGTAATGAGGTTTCGCAGACGGACAGGTGTGTTTAGGATTACATATTACGCTGAATCTGCAGAGGTTGCGGAAGCTGTGATGCTGTGATGCTGTGATGCACTCTAGTGACCTTCTGAGTAAATGTCGGCCGTTGCATAATCTTTCAAAATGAGGAGGTTCTATTGTGTAGCTGTCTAACCCTGCTGATACCCTATCCCTCTTCACACCTTATTAGGTTCTTGTTCCTACGCACGTCGAATACAGACTAGTCCCATTCCAATCCGATTCTAAAGCAATTACTATGTAATAACATTTTTTGTTTTTTATATATATTTATATAATAATAAATATCATTTTAAAATATATATATTATTACAATGTGGTTACTGTACCAGAGTATTTACTGTGTTATTACACAGGGATACAAGCTACTTCATGTTACAATGATCAATCCATGCCACGTAATAGCAGGGTCCCCGGTATTCTGCATGTCATCCTTCCTGTCAATCTCTACTGCCTCTATCCCAATGAAGCAGAAATGCCCTAAAAACATATATAGAAAATTAAAAAATATATCTATAAGTGTGCTGCTACTACCTTGTTCGACATCTAGGGAGCGACTGTCGATCTCGATGTCCAGCCGTTTAGAAGCAGCGCTGCAGAAGTCTTCTAGCACACAGTGGACGGCCTCTGTGACGTTGTAAGGGACTGGTCTGTCTAGTTTCATCTTGCTGTTGACCACAACACTACCGTTCCTGAAGTTGAGGATCTCCAGCTGCCTAAAGCCTGTCAGATTAGACTGCAGGTACGGGAGAAGCTGGAGACAAAGCAGGAAAGACAACATTTGTATTTATAAATAGCACAAATATGGACACTTTTCTTACAGGCAGTTTATTCAATGTTTAAAATACGTATTTAGTATGCACATTTAGATTTGGAGCATTACAAAATTCTTCATGTAGATATTACAAGTAGATATTCTCGTCAAGGCTTAAGCCTAGTCCAGGATTAAATCACACTTGCAATGTAAAATCTCCACTGAAGATGCTTTTTAGTGTAGGACTAGGCTTAAGTCTTGCCTGTGAAACAGGACCTATGTTATTATTAGTATACTATTAGTTCATGTTAACTGGACAACCATGGCTGTTTCTGAGTCCAACTGCTTTTGAGTAGGAATGAGGATATGCTCTTGGTTGGCTTAGTGATCTCCAAGACAGAGATTTGTTGAGCAAATCAAGCAAATATCATTTCGTGGGCTACCCTAGAGTGGGGTAGACATTTTACACAAAAGCTGTTTTGAAATCATCACCAATGCCAGCCTCTTGGTATATATACAGCATCTGGATGCTGGAACAAGTCTTGGTACAGATAATCTCTCTGATTACACAGACTCAAAACATTTACTGTACATCTGTTTCCCTCCAGGACGCAGAATGAATAGAATCTATCTATCTATCTATCTATCTATCTATCTATCGTTAGTGTGAGAACACAAGGCCTAAGACGCCGTGTTAGAGGGTGAAGCAGAAAGTCAGGTCATAGTTAAAAGTGCGAAAAGAGAATAGAGAAAAGTTTGAAATAACAAAGTAGACAAGCAGCAGAACAGATCGACAAGATTCGACAACAAATCTGTCTTTAACCCAAGAAACAAATACAGAACCCAATAACAACAACAAAAGCAACAACAACAGAGCAAGAAAGCACAAATCTGCTAGATCAAGTTCAAATCCAACTCTTTACTGTAGCCTAGTCAGAATGACTGCATCTTTCTCTCTCTCTCTGTCTCTCCACCTGCATTCAAACAAGAGAGACTGCAGAAGGAACACAAACGCACTACTGTGTACTGAGAAGAAGAGGAGGAGATTACACTGCCTTAACTCAGCTGTTCGGTCGAAGGAGAGATTACAATGCTTTAGCTCAGCTGAGCTCAGCTGTTCGTCAGAGGGCAGATTACGGTGCCTTAAACTCAGGGGCTGGTTCCAGGCCCGTACTGACCTGTACTGTACACAAACAGATAAGAGGAATCAGGGAGGCCTTTTATTGATCTGGTTATTCCTCGTATCTCTGGCAGTCAGGCTGAAGGCCAGGGGGGTATTCCATCAACGTCGCTAAAGGATTTTTTTTTATCAAAATAAGCCTGGATTTTTTTGATAAGTCTCCCATGGACCCCCCACTTTTAACCTCACTGTCCATAGTGATGGTTATGTTAGAAATGCTATATACTGTAAGAGTAATATTGTATGCTTACCCCTGGCCAACCTGTCATCTGTTAACATGTCAGGTGCTGCAAGTTAGCTTGCTAGCTCCTTGCTGTGCTGTAATCAATCAATCGGTTTATTACAATTGTGTTGGGGGACATTCTTCAGCATCACAGCAGAGAAGTTGTCCAACGTCTAATAGGTTGCTCTACACAAGCTAGGTCAGAAAGGCAATAGGCCTAGCGTTTCTTTGAGACCACCTGTTTGCAATCTGTATTTAATGATTATACAGATCTATAAACTGCCCTGGGGAAATATGCAGCAAACGTTGTCAGTTTGTTTTGAGACAGGAAAGTAAGAATTCCTAGAACTAGCCTTTTTCTTGGATATTGAGTGCATTCAACTGTGAACAGAAATCTACAGCATTTGGTTGCAGTTAATGACAAACTAGCTCATACTAGCCCTGATGTTATAGCTGTATCTGCTGGTTTTTGCTTGGAAATGCTGGTGAAAACCACCCTGTCACATTCTCAAATGTTGTCAATGTTTTACAGTTTGAATGAATGAATGAATGAATGAATGAATGAATGGTCTTTATTGTCATTGCTATAGTACAGGTACCAAACAATGACCTTTGGGAGGGGTGGCTCCCCTGGTGCTAGGAAAGAAAAAAAAAAGAAGAAAAAAAAAGAAGGGAAAGGAGCTGGTTTACATAAATAAAGGCTATGTACACTATCCACTATACTATACTGTACAGATAAAACGACTAGGGTTGTCATATTGCACATAGTGTTATTGCACATTCATGTAAAGTGTCGCAGTTTGCAGGCTTGAAATGTACACATTGTGCCTCAGCACTACACCTGATTTTTTCAATCCAGCAGCTGCCATCAATCCGTCCAGACTGTCCAGGGCCCAGAACCTAGGTCTGCTGTGTTCAGGGCCTGGATGGCCCTGGGGTAGAAGCTGAGCTTCAGTCTGTTTGTCCTTGCGGCCATGGTCCTGAATGTTCGAATCAATAAAACAAAGGTAGGCCTACTATTTCTTTGTTGTGTAAAGTCACTTAAAAAACCTCCATGTCCAACGTTATTGGTTGCTACACAAACCAGTAGAGACAGGAGTAAAGGAGGAGTATGAGGGAATGCTGGGAACTGTAGTCCTACAGTACATTAAACTACAATAGAATCACATGTGGGGATTGATGTTCAACACAACTTTTGACGATGTGTCAATTGTAATGTAATGTAAACCGCCATAACTGTCAGGAGGGACATTCTTCAGCATCGGCGTGCGACAAAATCGCACGCCGTGTGCATTGGCCGTGTGCATTGGCCGTGTGCATTGGGCTTTAAGCCCCGTGTGCATTGGGCTTTAAGCGCTGTGTGCATTGTCTCATTGAGATGCATTCAAAACAATGGAATCGAATTCGATTCCATTGTTTTGAATGCATCTCAATGAGACAATGCACACGGCGTGCGATGCGAATTCGATTCCATTGTTTTGAATGAGACAATGCACACGGCATGCAATGCGATATTGTCGCACGACAACATTCGATTCTCCATTCACATCCACACACTTCGGTGTTGTTGTGCGACAATATCGCACGCCGTGTGCATTGGCCTTTAGAAATATTACTTCAACAGAATTCCTCCACCAAAGACTAAACCTCTGTGCTGAAGCAGCTCCAGTAGTTGTATCTCTGCTCTATCGTTCGCTAGCACAGAAGTGAGACGGGTCTGCCGCCCTGACGAACAGAGCAGCCAATCCCATTTGTATTGATATATCTCCTCAGTTGGAGACTGATGACTTTACATAAAGCACTTCTGAGAAACGGCAAAAATATTGTTTCTCAGTCAAACTCAAGGTAAAACCTTGAAACTGAACAGCATACTTCTCGCCTTCATGTATTTCAACGAGGGCAGGTTTGAAGGACCAAACCCAAAGGGTTTTACACCCCAGCGGACAGCAATTGTAACTCACTGGTATAAAAAACCTATCCTCAGTGAGAACCTCATTTATCCTCATTTGGTTTAAGTGGTTAAGCTATGTATCTTAAAGTACATGGCTGTCGAATAAACAATGCAACATTGACACTGATTTAGCTGGCGTGAACTGGGCCAGGACATACCAATCCATTACCACCAGACTATTTTAGAAAGAATGTTAGCCCCCATAAGTCCCTTGTGCTTCCCATTACACTTTAACCAATGGTATTTTGTCCTACAGCTATTAGCCATAAGCCTCACTCTATCCCTTAAAGACGTCCCTGGAGTGTCATGCTTGCCTGTGCGTGCGCGAAAACACACAGAATTGACTGATGTTGCAGTAAGCTGATCACTAGAAGGACTTGTGTGTGGTGCCTGTTCTGACCAGTATTGCCTAAAGCCTCTTAGTCAGTCAAGAGCCTGGAGGGCAGAAAGCAGGGCTGGCTGGCTGGGTGGTTCAGACCACCCTGGGTTACACTATCCACCAGGGGAGGCTGGTGGAGGTAGAAATCGGAGGATGGGTTCATTGTAATGCAAGGAACGGAATGGGGAATGGTATCAAACACACATGTGTTCACCTTTCCCCATATAGGCTACCATTCCTCATTCCATACCATGCATTACAATGAGCCCGTCCTCCGATTTCTACCTTCACCAGCCACCCCTGGTGGTAGAGTAGCCTCCGATTTCGGCCTCCACCAGCGTCTCCTGCTTTCCACATACAGTTAGCTATTTAAACCATAAGGAGTTCAGCCAAGCTCGCTCACATCACTGTACAAAAGACTGGGACTTAACCTGCTTTCAAAGTATCAGGCTTCTTATTGAGTGTCACACCATTTGCATCTCATTAATTAATTCAATCAATTATTCAATCAGTCAATCAATCAGTCCTTCAGTCAATCAATTACTCAATCAATCAATTACTCAATCAATCAATTAGTCAATCAATCCTAACCCTAACCCTTCATGTCCTGTTCATCTGTCTCTACAGTTAGTCACAAGAGTATCCAACATAGAGTACGGAAGTAAACCTTTAATCTGGTTCATGTTTTGAAAACTAACCAGATATTCCAACTAGTGTAACCAGATATTCCAACTAGTGTGACCAGATATTCCAACTAGTGTGACCAGATATTCTTACAATGTCTCTTTCCATTACACTGAGCAGGCTATTGTTACTGTACAGTACACACTGGTTAAAGTCTAATACAGAAAACATGATGCAGCACATCAGTGGAAACTGGTGGAGGTAGAAATTGGAGGACAGACTCATTATAGTGCATGATGAGGTTCCATCTGATTTCTGATTTCTACCTCCACCACCCTCCCCTCATGCACACATATATAGTTATTGACGGTACAAAGCAACAGAGATGAAAACAATACAATACTATACCCTAAGAAGCTACGTATTTGGTTCCTCACCGTGAAAGCAGTCTATGGATGAGGACAAACTTCAATTTACACTTCTGTTCTGTTTATCTGGTGTGGCAGACGGCATGGGGGAGGTGAGGGGAGTGATAATTAAAGGGAGGGAAGGGGGCCACTGGTGCTGACGCAGCTCATCCAGAACGCCCTTTAGCCTGCGGCACTGTCATGACCGCTAACTGTTAGCATTTTCGATCAAAAAACAATAGACCCTAAATTAGTGTGTCTGACATTTCATGCCCAAATCTTCCCAAATTCTCTGAAAACAGGTAATGACTTGATTTAAATGACCGTGAGAAGATTCTGGCATGACACTTCAAATATGCTAATGCATGGTCAGTAACAGTAAGCGACAGTCCACAGATAAACAGAATGAAAGCGTAGGAGTTTCTCCTTGTCCATAGACTCCTGTCTAAGGTAATGACCCAAATATGTGATTTTGTAATTTGGGTCAACTATCCCTTTAATATAATAAACCTGAAATCTATGTTCTTTCATCTATGTAAACTACAGGGAATGGGGTATTCACAGCTTGATACACCCATACCTGAAACAGCTCTTTCTACTGTAGATTTAAACAGAAATAAAGAGATGGTGGGCATACCAATATTGAATCTCTATGAACATTTTGCTCCAATATCCACACTAGCATAGTACACAGAATAAAGCAGTACGATCGCCATGCATACTAAGTGGGACTGTATCATCACATCACAGTAACACCCGAGACTCTGAGAAACCAACGCTTCAGCAGAACGCACAGAGTTAAGGCAAATACACTTTTTCAGTGTGTCATAGACAAAACAAACAGCATGGAAGACCAAACAAGGAAAACACTCAGACAAACAATCATGTTAATATTTCAACTGAATACTGAACGTGCATTAGAGAAACTGTAGGTAGGTCAACCAAGGTACAAGAAATGACAGAGGAGTCAATGGTTATAGATATGTGTTACGTTTCTGTTAGTGCTACTTTATTGATAATTACCCTGTAGTGCTAAAATATAAGCAGAATAAAGTGCAGGTTTTAGGTTTTCTAGAAGAAATGTTAGAAGCTACAGAAATATTAGATGAGAAAAAGGTCATGCTCTCTTAGAGGCATGGGAGATTTAGTTCCAATGTGGAAATAATACCGGTATGGAAGCTAACGTCCGCTGTCTCCCAGTCACAGACTTACTGGCTCCTGGGTTGTTTGGCGTGTCTTTGGCCTTAGAGAACTGCGTCTACGTAAAACAACATTTAGTATGAACATCTATGATAGTTAACTTAACTCTCTGCTGATACACTTGACTGTTTCCCTTCATAATCATAAAGGATTCACAGTAGATTGAAATGATCAGGGTAAAACCACATTAAGGGCCATAAGTCATTTGCAGAAAATAGCACCAGTAGGGATAAGGCTTGCATCCTCACTTTTCAAGTTTCAAGTGAAGTACAGATGTAGTTGATACAAGGGAAGGCTGGGGGAGGTAGATATCGGAGGACAGGCTCATTGTGATGCATGGAACGGAATGTGTGTTTGATACCATTCTCCATATCACAATGAGCCTGTCCTCTGATATCTACCTCCACCAGCCTCCCCCGGTAGCAACGACACACCTGGGGCTATACTCAGTTGTCTTATTCTTTCTGAGATATGTTTTTATTTTTTTATTTTGTGCTTATCAATCATGACCCTGGAACTATGAATACACATACAAGAAAAGGCCATGCAGAAACACAACATCAAGCACAAAGAGGTGTTTACCTACCAGCTCAAGAAACGTATTCTCCAAAGATCTGTACTCAGGAGAGTTCTTGTTGGACAGGTCATCAGAGAACAGCATGTTAGTGACCCGCAAGCTAAAGAACACCACTAACTCTTTGCTCTTATCCACAGTCATCATGGAGGGGGTGATCATGTGCCTGAGAGCCGTGGAGGCTGTGGAGGCCATGGACTGATGGGGGACTTCGGACGCCTCAGAGGGGTACCCACTGCTGCCTTCGGTTGAGCTTCTGTCTTCATCTACCTGTTCCTGGTCAGTCGGCGCATGCGTGTCATCGACGTGGACGTCCATAGAGGCTTGCATCGTGTCCTTCTCCCACAGGGCCTCTTCCAGGGAGGTTTCCCCGCCCTCGAAAGGTCCAGTGGCTGAGTGGACCTCTGTGGAATCCACCAGTTCAGCTTCTCCCCCCTCTGCTTGGGCACTGTGCTCATCCTCCTCAACAAGAGGTATGGAGGCCGAAGACGTGACGGTTTCTGTTTCCGGTGTTTCAACAGACTCTGGAGGGACTGAGCTATCTGAAGGTTCTACATCCGGAAGTGCTGTTGACGCAAAAAAGAAAAAAAGAAAAAAAAAAGAATACAGTTTTTCTCAATGGCTTTTTTGGGGGAAATGTGGTCAAAGCCGAGCAACAGTGATCATATATCCGAAAATACAATTGCAGAACTTTTCTTGCCATTTGTACACCCTCAACACTCTTTTGCTAAACTTTAAACACAAATATCCCACAGTCACCTAGTGAAGGGTGTATCAGAAATGATACTACAAGGCTCCCATAATCAGTCCCTCCAGAAAAACGTGATTCTGCGATCGCATAATTCAATGCATAATCAGCTAAATGGCGTATGATTATGCAAGGTCACATAATGCAAGAAATGGCGCATATTCACCACAATATAACCAGTCCCTCAGAAAAACGTGATTCTGCGTTATGTAATATTTTGACTGTAAACACCAGTCTGTCTCAGCAAAAACAGACACTGAATGTTTAGAAAATAAAAAGGATGAGAACTAAAACATTCGCAGCACTTTCTGTGATGTAGTATGCTTACCGTATCTTGTCATTTCTATCATAGGAAGTCATTAAAAATGACTTTTCCTAAGGTATTAACCTAGTCAGAATAGAGTGTCGCAACTTTTCACATTTTTTGCAGCTTTTCGCAATATTTGCAAATTCCCGCATTTTCATTGCATAAAATCACCAAATGATTGCATATTCCATTGCATAATCAAGGATTTCTGCGCGCATAATCAAGTTTCTTTGCCCGCATAATCAAAGAAAAAACTTTTTCTGGAGGGACTGAAGTATCGTCACATTACTTAAGCATAAAAATGTTTACTTTTGTTTAAAAAATCTGCCCCAAAACCACAACAATCACTTGATAGTCTTGATGTTACGTCCTCCACCACCCACAACACTGGTTTAGCAGGTAACTACTATTGTGTGCAGACACACATATGTGACATGTCATTAGTGAATACAAGATTAACTTGAAAACATTTTATTCACAAACACATTATTTCATTCAGAAGATCAAAAGTTGAACATTTCAACAGTTGTCACCGTTTCCATCAATTCTCTAATAAAATGGCACAACATTCTAAACTGGTCTCGCAGTATTAAAGGCTCCATCTCATATACAATCTTTTTTTTGGGTGAAAAATATGAAATACAAAATAAAAATAAAAATACAGTTTAAAAATCTGATACTGTAATACATACATGCTCAGAGATGCAGAGAATGTTGATGCGCTTTATTGTAGTCTCTGTTTCCGTCACAGCTTGCTTATTGGCATGGTTCGAGGTTCGAGGTCTATTTATACAGTATCAGTTGCACTGTTCCACTATATTGATAATTTGAATAAAAATGCATTTGTATAGCGCTTTCTCACAAACCCAAAGCACCTCTTCTCAAAGCTATTGAGTCTTTTTGTGTTTGTTTGCCGATGTCAATGTCTACAAATGTCCTAGGCCGAGCAGACTAGTCCAGTTGAGAATGCCACATGGTTGGACTGTGGTTATACCAAAAAAAAAATCAGATCGGGGATTTTTTATGAATGAAAAAAATTATTGGAACATGAATCAAAGGAATCCGAATGCAAAATAATTTTGTTTGCTGTAGTTTTTGTTTTAGTTTTGTTCATTACCAAATCCAAGGGTTTTATTTGATATATTGTTTAAAAGACAGACTGACTTTCCATTTTGTCAGTCAAAGAGATGTTTATATTTGGGTTTATTAAGCAATAATACATGAGAGGACACTTATCATGGCTGGTCATAGCCACAAGGCAAAGCCTACTTTTCTTTTCAATTTTGCTGTACGCCGAAGTACAGCAAACCCGTTCAGAACAATCTGCTTTTTTGATGAATGTATTAATAGTTTTGAAAGTGACATGTGGAATCTTTTTTGACATTCTGCAAATGCACATCCAGTTTTGAAAATTGTTTGTTTTGTGGCTCATGAAAATAGTTGTTTTTATATAAATTAAGTAAAATTATTTCCAAATATTTCCAAAAAAAGATTTCAAGCGATTGAGAAAAACTGTAAAAAAAATAATAAAATAAAATAAATTCAGAAAATTAGACTGCTTCAAAACATCAAGATATACGTTCGTATATCATCAACACACATTTCAACAATTGAAGTATAGTTTTTACTCCAAGAAGAAGACCTACTGTAGGTATCAAAGGGATATTTCTTACCGTCAATGACTCCCGACTCTTCCTCTTCAGTCAGAGGGGTCGTGAATAGTTCAGTGGTTGGCTGCTCCGTAATGGCCGCCAGTGTTGTTGTTGGTTGCCAATAATCAATGGCCTCTTCTGTAGCATCCACTGCAACCTCCTCCTCTCCCTCCTCCTCTACTGGGATTGTGATAAGTTCAGTGGTAGGCTGCTCCGTAATGGCCGCCAGTGTTGTTGTTGGTTGCCAAATATCAATGGCCTCTTCTGTAGCCTCCACTGCAACCTCCTCCTCTCGCTCCTCCTCTACTGGGATTGTGATCAGTTCAGTGGTAGGCTGCTTTGTAATGGCCGCCAGTGTTGTTTCTGGTTGCCAAATATCAATGGCCTCTTCTGTAGCCTCCACTGCAATCTCCTCCTCCTCTACTGGGATTGTGATCAGTTCAGCGGTAGGCTGCTCCGTAATGGCCGCCAGTGTTGTTTCTGGTTGCCTGACATTAACAGTCTCCTCTGTAGCATCCACTGAAATCTCTTTCTCCTCTCCCTCCTCCTCTACTGGGATTGTGATCAGCTCAGTGGTAGGCTGCTCCGTAATGGCCGCCATTGTGGTTGGTGGTTGCCTGACGTCAACAGCCTCCTCTGTAGCCTCCACTGCAACCTCTTTCTCATCTCCCTCTTCAGACAGAGGGATTGTGATCAGTTCAGTGGTTGGCTGCTCCGTAATGGCGGCTAGTGTTGTTGCTGCTTTCCCTACATCAATGGCTTCCTCTGTAGCTTCCACTGCAACCTCCTCCTCTACTGGCTCCTCTGACGGAAGGATTGTGTTCAGTTCTGTGGGCAGCATCTCCGTAATGGCCGCTAATGTTGTTGCCAGTGTCCTGATGTTAATGGACTCCTCTGTAGCCTCCTCAGGTGCCAGTTCAGTGGTTGGCTGCTCCGTAATGGCCGCCAGTGTTGTTGCTGGTTGCCCGAGGTCAGTGGCCTCTTCTGTAGCCTCTGTAAGTATTATGATCAGTTCAGTGGTAGGCTGCTCCGTTATGGCCGCCAGTGTTGTTTCTAGTTGCCTGACATTAACAGCCTCCTCTGTAGTATCCACTGAAACCTCTTTCTCCTCCCCCTCCTCCTCTAGTGGGATCGGGATCAGTTCTGTGGTTGGCTGCTCCGTAATGGCCGCCAGTGTTGTTGCTGGTTGCTCGACAACTATGGCCTCTTCTGTAGCCTCCACTGCAACCTCCTCCTCTATTGGCATTTCTACCTCCTCCTCGTGTGCCAGTTCAGTGGTAGGCTGCTCCGTAATGGCCGCCAGTGTTGTTGCTGGTTGCCTGAGATCAGTGGCCTCTTCTGTAGCCTCTGTTGTAACCTCCTCCTCAACTGGCTCCTCTGGGGGAAGTACTATGATCAGTTCAGTGGTAGACTGCTCCGTAATGGCCGCCAGTGTTGTTGCTGGTTGCCTGAGATCAGTGGCCTCTTCTGTAGCCTCTGTTACAACCTCCTCCTCAACTGGCTCCTCTGGGGGAAGTACTATGATCAGTTCAGTGGTTGGCTGCTCCGTAATGGCCGCCAGTGTTGATTCTGTTTGCCCGAGGTCAATGGACTCCTCTGTAGCCTCCACTGCAACCTCCTCCTCAACGGGCTCTTCTAACTCCTCCTCCACTACCAGTTCAGTGGGTGGCTGCTCCGTAATGGCCGCCGGTGTTGTTCCTGGTTGCCCTAAGTCAATGGCCTCTTCTGTAGCTTCTGTTGCAACCTCCTCCTCAACTGGCTCTTCTGGGGGAAGTACTATGATCAGTTCAGTGATTGGCTGCTCCGTAATGGCCGCCTGTGTTGATTCTGGTTGCCAGAGGTCGAGGGACTCCTCTTTAACCTCCACTGAAACCTCGTCCTCCTCTCCCTCCTCCTCTACTGGGATTATGATCAG
Source organism: Nansenia antarctica (assembly GCF_963989245.1). Lineage (NCBI taxonomy): Eukaryota > Metazoa > Chordata > Actinopteri > Argentiniformes > Microstomatidae > Nansenia > Nansenia antarctica. The sequence goes on along the minus strand of NC_137674.1, from coordinate 29,364,445 downwards.
TTCAGTGGTTGGCTGCTCCGTAATGGCCGCCAGTGTTGATTCTGTTTGCCCGAGGTCAATGGACTCCTCTGTAGCCTCCACTGCAACCTCCTCCTCAGCTGGCTCTTCTACCTCCTCCTCCACTACCAGTTCAGTGGGTGGCTGCTCCGTAATGGCCGCCAGTGTCGTAACCAGTTGCCCAGCGTCAATAGCCTCCTCTATAGTATCCACTGCAACCACCTCTACGTCCTCTTCTACTTCCTCCACTGAGGGAGGCACCTCAATGACCTCCACTGGGGGAACAGCTGCAGCTGCTGCATCGATGGTTGTTGAGGCAGAGGTCGCCTCTGGGGGAACATCAGGAAGCGAGTCTGTGAAAGGCATAAAGGTGAAGGCCTCTGGTCGGGCTGTAAAATCCTCAAGAGAGTAATCCACCACAACCGCTATAGTCGGGAAGAATCCTTCAGTCGGGATAACATTCTCCTCCTCCACTGCTGCTCCTGTCACCATGGTGACGATCGTCCCTGGTAACAATCCAAGACCTTCTGTTACCACGGTTTCCAAGGAAGTCACATCGAAGACCTCAATGGGGGGATCTGTGGAGTCTGAAAGGAAGAATGGAAAGTAAGCCTCTAATACCTGTATGACCCTGTATGACCCTTGAACTGAGCTTGACCTGAGCGAGATGTGTAGTATGTACTTTTGAGGTCTGAAAACATCCGACGAACATTTTCGATTTTTAGGTTTAAACTGCATAACCATTACAATGTTGTTACTAAAGTAATTACACAGTTACTATACAGGTATAGAGTGACCAGAGATGTTGCTTACCGGGCTCAAAAAGCAGTGAATCTATGTCCACAGGCAGCGAAGTCTCCTCACGTAAGGCCCTCGCAACCATCTTCCTCAGTTCTCCATTGGTAGGGGCCGGTTCAGGAGCCTCATTTCCAAACACCACCGCATAGTGGACTGACACGTCCTCAGATCTGTCGAACAACAAGAGCAAAAGTCATGTCAGAGAAACAGTATACATTCATTAGTTCACTATCTTTATTACATTCTATTGTTGTTGCTGTTGTGGATGTTGAGAGCAGGGAGGTATTCCATCAACGTCGCTAAAGGAAAATCCAGGCTTATTTTTGATAACTCTCGTGAGATTTCTGAAAATAACCCTGGATTTTTTGAAGTCTCGTGAGACTTATCAGAATAAGCTTGGATGTTCCTTTATGTTGCTGGAATACCCCCCCTGCTCTGCTCAAGGTATTCCGTTGCATTGTGTACTTCAATGTAATGACAAAGAAACATAACTTGAACTTGAACTCTTGAACTTGAACTTGAACTCTTAGACTCTCTCTAGCTCTAGAACGATTCTTTGTTGTGGCTTTGCGGGTGAATCAGCGTCACCCTGTGCAGAATGTGCCTGTTTAATCAGGTGTGTTCAACAGAGTTCCCCAGACTTCAGACAGTAGTACGGTACTTTCACTGTTCTGTTCCCCGCACAAACGCACCTGAATCCCAACAGTCTGATCTCTTTGAATCCTGGAAGTTTGTTGAAAACATGAAGCATCTGCGGAGTGGAGGAAGAAGAAGAAGAAGAAGAAGAAGAAAAAGACAAAGAACAAAGATATGTGATGATTATGATGTTCAGGTACAGCAACGCATCAATCAACATTCCGGGAGCATTCTCTCCACAGCAATAATCACATCAAAACAAAATGAACATCAGATAGATGCAAAATATAGACCCAAAAATAGCCTACAGTACAATAATATTGCGCTGTACAAATACTGACATTTTCTGTGTACACTGATTTTGCACAATAAGTCGATTTACTTTCTCTCTCTTCATATCTATCTCCCCCCCAACCCCCTCCCTCTCTCGCTCCCTTTCTCTCTCTTACTCCTTTCTTCCTCTCTAAGAACCATGCATGACGTTTAAACGCTTTATCTTTATGGAGTGCAAAATCCTGTTCAATCTTTTTGATGTTTCTCACTACACTGCTGGCTTGGCTTTAACCTCTGCTGACCCTTTATTATAAGCTCCTTTAAAAAAAAACTCAAGCTCATTTGGGATGTTACCCATGCTGGAGCAGCCATTGTAACAAACGATAAAAGGAAAGAATCATATGAATAATTCTATATGCCAGTCAAAGACATGGGACATTAACAATCCTTTCAATAGAGCCGAAAGGAGTTGCGTGTGATAAGCACAAATCACTGGTCATGTTTTGTCCTTTGATCTGAGTGTGAGTATGGAATGCAATATGCAGCCGGGCTTTACTCAGTGTTAGGCTACCTGATCCAATGGCCTAGTTAAGTAGTCTGTTGCTAAGTAGTCTGTAGCCAACAGTCAATGCTTTCAATTAAAGTAGGGCCTTATGGTTATGAAGTTCTTAGCAGTGGAGGGTGGTGGAGGTAGAAATCGGAGGACACAGACAGGGTCATTGTAATGCATGGAATGTAATGGGACTCTGTTCAATGCATTACAATGAGCTCGTCCTCCGATTTCTGTCTCCACCAGCCTCCACTGGTCTTTAGGAATGACTTATTGAGAATCAGGCGCACACACAATAGCCTCCAGTGAAGTTATTGACAAAGAATGTTCCATTAGTACTTTGGGTCACACTTTTAAGGCTTCATATAGACTACAGACAGTGTTGCCAGATGGGAATTTTCCAGCCTAACCACAGTCTAAAAACCACCCAGTGTGATCATAAGTAGCCCAAGTGGGCGGGAATATGCCCAATCTGGCAACAATGACTACGGAAACACCTACACAGTATGAGGAAATCCTCAAGGCTTAGTTAGATGCTTCCTAACCCATTTATAACAGCTACGCGAGACTGCTCTTTGTGGACTTCAGCTCTGCCTTCAACACCATCCTTCCAGACAGGCTAGTGACCAAACTACTAGACCTGGGACTATCACACTCTATGTGCATGGATCAAGGACTTCCTGTCCGACCGCCCCCAGAGGGTGCGGGTGGGCTCCCACACCTCCACAGCCCTCAGACTCAGCACTGGGTCCCCCCAGGGCTGCGTGCTAAGCCCCATCCTATACAACCTCTACACCTACGACTTCACCCCCGTCCACCCCAGCAACTCCATCGTAAAGTTTGCAGACGACACCACCGTGGTGGGCTGCATCTCGGGGGGGGGCGAGGCGGCGTACAGGGATGAGGTAGAGCAGCTGAGCAAGCTGTGCAAGGTTAACAACCTGCTGCTGAACCAGTCAAAGACCCAGGAAATCATCGTGGACTTCAGGAGGAAAAAATCTGAGGTCCAGCCCCTGCTCATCGACGGAGAGAGCGTGGAGAGAGTCTCAACCCTCCGATTGCTGGGGGTGCACATACAGGATGACCTGTCCTGGAAGAACAACACAGCAGCCACCATCAAGAAGGCACAACAGCGGCTCTACTTCCTGAGAGTCCTCAGGAAGGAACACAACAAGCAGGAGATACTGGTGGCCTTCTACCGCTGCGCAGTGGAGAGCATCCTCACCTACTGCATCTGCAACTGGTTCTCCAGCTGCACAACCGCAGAGAGAAATGCGCTACAGAGAGTCGTGAGAACAGCCCAGAAGATCACCGGCGCCCCCCTCCCCTCTCTGGAAGAGCTGTACAACACACGCTGCCTCAGGAAGGCCTCCAAGATCTCCAGAGACCCATCCCACCCTGGGTACGAACACTTTGCCCGGCTGCCCTCGAAAAGGCGGTACAGGACCATGGCCGCAAGGACAAACAGACTGAAGCTCAGCTTCTACCCCAGGGCCATCCAGGCCCTGAACACAGCAAAGACCTAGGTTCTGGGCCCTGGACAGTCTGGACGGATTGATGGCAGCTGCTGGATTGAAAAAATCTGGTGTAGTGCTGAGGCACAATGTGTACATTTCAAGCCTGCAAACTGCGACACTTTAAATGAATGTGCAATAACACTATGTGCAATATGACAACCCTAGTCGTTTTATCTGTACAGTATAGTATAGTGGATAGTGTACATAGCCTTTATTTATGTAAACCAGCTCCTTTCCCTTCTTGTTTTTTTTCTTGTTTTTTTTCTTTCCTAGCACCAGGGGAGCCACCCCTCCCAAATGTCGTTGTTTGGTACCTGTACTATAGCAATGACAATAAAGACCATTCATTCATTCATTCATTCATTATAAGCACATCAACTCACAGTAGGCAATTGATTTTTAAGGCTTCATATAACGCCTTCAAACTGGTAATTCGTTGGAAGTTGGACAGTAAATGTAATTAAGTTGGACTATCAAATGTAAGGGTCTAAAGATTGACTCCCCTGAGACATTTCTCTCCAGTAGGCCTCACCTGATCTGTGATGTCCCGTGTGATGTCATGGTACTGTGGGGCTGTAGGATCGTGCATCAGCTCGCTGTAGCCAGGGTCCACGATGGCGACACTGAACTCCACGATCTGCTCAAAGATCTCCTCCTCTGGTACAACGTTCGGAGCTTCTGTTATCTGTCAAACACAATGACGGTTCATGTCAAGGATCTGCCATGGCCATCAGTGAGGCCTGAGAGAGCCTAAAAAATGTACTAGAAAAAAGGCTGTCGAGAGTGTTAAAGCTAGCGGCAAGCTAGCCCTCGGAGAATGTGTAGAGTGTGTTTAACTTACTTCCTGGGTTTCAGTTGGAGTGAGAAGCAGTGATGGAGCCCTGGAGCCTGAAAGGACAAATCTACTTATTAACCCAGGGAATATGTGACAGCAGCTGGTGAAAGCGGGAACAAGTCGGCAACTGACCAAATGTTCAGACCTTTATTCTCAAAAATTCAATGTTCAACATTATTTCAACAAAATAAGCAATGGATTCGGTGAGTAATCCCCACTACTACCTAGTTAGAGTACAGTAGTGGGGATTACTCATAGAATCCATTGCATTGCAATGTTTGGGCTTGACTAGCGAGAGCGTCATTGATTTTCGACGTTGAAATGTATTAAATTTGTTCTGAATAAAAGTCTGAACATTTTAATTGGTTGACAACATGTTCCTGGTTTAACCAGCTGCTGTCACATATGGATTATGGATTATTACCAAATGTTCAGACCTTTATTCTCAAAAATTCAATGTTCAACATTATTTCAACAAAATATGCAATGGATTCGGTGAGTAATCCCCACTACTACCTGGTTAGAGTACTCACAGAATCCATTGCATTGCAATGTTTTGGCTTGACTAGCGAGTGTGTCATTGATTTTAAACAACGTTGAAATGTATTACATTTTTTCTGAATAAAAGTCTGAACATTTTAATTGGTTGACAACTTGTTCCTGGTTTAACCAGCTGCTGTCACATATGGATTATTTGTTATGAAACTGAGTGGAGGAATGAGGAACACTTACAATTCACTCTGTCAACCCTTTCCGGCCTAGGTGTTGCTATGCCAGCTCTGGAAATCAAACGACAAGTTTCCAACCGTTACATTCAAACCAAAATATTATTTAATATTTATAAACATTAAATATTAAATAAAAAACATGTTTTAAAGTCTCATGTTCCACACAGTGGTTTCTTGTTCTCTCAGTGTTGGTCTAGAATCCTACTATCCTACTATAGTAGTACGGTAATCCTACTATCTCAGGCAGACTGGAACACAATGACACCAAGATGGCTTATTTCCTAAAAACGTCTTAACGCTACTCCAACGCTACTACAACCTAATCTGATCTAATCTCAGACCTGTGGTCCATGTGCAGTTGGATCAAGTCAGAGGAGAGAGTTACAGTAAGTCAGGCTACCAGATGTAGTGTTGCCAACTGTTTAATTGAGTAAGGACCTCTTGTACTAATCTAACAATCTCCTCAACCGTGCCACGCACGTACTGTATATCGATGTTGTGGCTTAGTGGTAATGCTCACAACAACCACACACATGTAAACCCAGGGGAGGCTGGTGGAGGGAGCAATCGGAGGACGGGCTCGTTGTAATGCATGGAACGGAATGTGGAATGATATCAACACATGTGTGGTTCAAACCAGTCCTCACTCGTACCATGCCATGCATTACAACAAGCCGGTCCACCCATTCCTACCTCCACCAGCATCCACTGGTCCATGTGCAGTAGGATGTGGGTCAGGGCAGTGGGGGGTGTTAAATCAGACCACCAGATGTAGATGCCATCCGTTTAAGGGAGCCTACCTCTTGTTTAAATCCCTGTCTACTTATCCACTGTCTGTATAATTAGCGATACAAATACGAAAGGAGAGTATAATGAAGTATTATATCATTTGTTTGGTTTCTTGAGAGTGCCGAGTTGTGTCGTTGTCTAAGCAAATTGTTCGTTCCACCAAGCAAATTGGTGGAAACAAAGAAAACATGTTCAATGTTTTATCTTCTGAGTGAAACAATGTGTTTGTGAATAAAATATTTTCGGGTGAATCTTGTATTCGCTAATCAGGGTTCGAGTTATGTGGGAGCCAATGGGAGCTGAGCTCCCATAGAGATGGTCTGAGGCACTCTGAGCTCCCATGAAGGCAGTAAAATCAAAAATCTGTGGGGGTCGCTAATAATACATTACCACAACTATTATTTGATCAAAATGTCAATGTAATGAATATTATTTAATTTATATTATAAATATTGTAAAATAAACACGTTTTCCAAGAGAACTACGCGCACCATTAATCTCCTGTGAATGACAGTATGCCGTTGACTGCCTGCACTTCACCACCAAGACACCATGGGGCGCAGTAGAATATAGTGCAACAGCAAACGGTTGATTAATCAGCTGTGCGGTAAACCGTTGGAACACACAGTGCACAGCTGATTAATCAATTAAACCAATAGAGTGAGACACCAGTTGCCTTTCAGGAAGTAGTGAGATCGTGCACCTAGCCTATTATTGAGAAGCAAACATTAATTCATTAGCTATACAGGAGTATATACATACGTATATATAGGAGTAGCTACCATGCCGCCCAAAAAAAGGCCACTGCTGCCGACCGGGTCATCAAGCCTAGAACATTTCGGGTTTTTATCAAAGAAACCTGCTATGACACCTAACGTTAGCCCTGCTGCTACTGTTACTGCTACTACTGCTGCTACTACTGAGGACTCTGCTACCAGGCCTGAACGCGCAACACCCACACACAGTTCAGATGAGGGGCAGAATGAAGAGGTAGGGGAGGCAACGCCACAGAACTGGGGAGAAGATCAGTGGAGATCCTGGAAAAAAAGAAACCCCTGGCTATTTGCAAATGAGGATGGCCTTGGATGCCTTGCCTGTAAAGAGGCAAAGACTCTTTTACTTTCAGAGAAAAAGTGGGGAGTGCATTTGGCGGATGCCTGGATCAATGGGACAGTAAGTAGCCCCGTTCAAAAGCAGTTGCGGAAAAAGATTTATATACACCGCGACAGTCATGCTCATAAACGAGCTGTTGAAATAGCAGAGCTTAAACAAAAGGAAGTGCTTCCTAAGAACGTAGCAGCACTCACTTCCATTATGTACAAGGAGACAGCAAGTTCGTTCAGGGCAGCCTATACTGTGGCTAAAGAAAGGATGCCATATACAAAACTGAATCCAATCATGAAGCTTAATGAGATGAATGGCGCGATAGTCGGCCCTACTCACCGATCAGATCATTCATGTGCACAGATTGTAGAGCACATTGCACAGGAGATGAAAAATAAATTCATTTCTAATGTCAAATCACTTAATTCGAGTATTAGCATAACAATAGATGAAAGCACAATTCATGGACGAGCGTACATGATTATTTATGTCAGATGCGATGTCACTGGAAATGGAGATGTGGACAATGTGTTTTTTGACATAGTTGAACTTGACCAGGGCACAGATGCCGAGTCCCTGTGCAATGCACTGAAAAACAGCCTTCGATCAGCGGGAATGGATGACGAATTTCTTCGGAAAAACCTAATTAGCATAGCCACAGATGGGGCGGCCGTGCTAACAGGGAGAGTGAATGGACTCATAGCTAGACTGAAACGGGACTTCCCTCGGCTGCAGGCAGTTCACTGTCTCGCGCATCGGTTAGAATTAGCGGTGAATGACTCATTGAAGGAGGTGACTGGCTGTAATCATTTAGAGTTTTTCCTCTCAAAACTCTATGCTCTTTACCACCAGTCCTCGAAAAATGCAAGGGAATTACAGGAAGCAGCTGCGGAACTGAACCTGCAGATACTGAAAATAGGGAAAGTGTTTACAATAAGATGGGTGTCCAGCAGTTTCAACACTGTCAAAGCTGTGCTGAAGGATTTTCCAGTGTTAGCACGTCACTTTAAATCAGCTAGTGAAGATGGCTCACGTTCCGGTATGGAGAAGGCCAAGTACACTGGTTTACGTAAGCATCTGACATCCACTGGATTTCTCTCTGATTTAGCAACAATGAAAGACGTGTTACGTGAACTACAAAGTCTCTCCCTGAAACTACAGAAACGCGACACATCCCTGATTGATGCAAGCCGCCACATTCACCAAACGATCGAGGTGCTCTCTGCCATGAAGGACCAGGGAGGGAAAACAGAAATGAAAGTCAAAATGGCCATAACCAGCGGTCAGTTCAAAGAGGTTGCTCTCACCGAAACACAACGTAAAATAAACAAGTCCCAATTTTACCAGTCAATTATTGATAATCTCACCAAGCGTCTCCCTGACAGTGAGCTGGTAAGCATGTTGAAGCCTCTGGATCAGCACTTCTGGCCAAAAGAGAGGGCAGAACTTGTTCTATTTGGAGAGCGTGAGGTGGGGAAGTTTGCTAAACTTCTCGGAGAGCCTTCGAGTGATGCTGTCAGTGAGTTCAGAGACTGGAAATTACAAGACAAGGAACAGCAGGGTAAAACCTTGAAAAGACTTATAGTGGCGAGCAACACTTTTCTTCCGACCTCTGCAGAGTGTGAGAGGGGCTTTTCTGGATGCAATGACACTGACAGTCAGAACAGGAACCGGCTGCAAGCCAGGAGCCTTACCGCATTGTTGTTCGTGGACTTAAATGGGCCTCCGATCGACAAATTTGACCCTCTCCCGTTCATCCAATCTTGGATAAAGAAAGGACATCGGACGTCAGCATCATGGGTTCCAGGACCGCGACCGCAGCCTACAGAAAACAGACCACTTTGGTCTATCTTGTCTCCGTAAAGGTAAGGTGGCTTTTACTTTTTACTAACCTAGTGTACTAACCTAAACTGTTACTGTACCCAACCCTAACTATATGTTTACATGCCAACTAATTAGCTAATTCATTTCTGTCATTTAGAGCTGAGGGGAGCAACAGAGAGACGGACAACAGGACAGCAACTGAGAGACAGACAACAGGACAGCAACAGAGAGACAACGGGAGAGGAGAGCAATAGAGACAGAACTGAATGCACTGAACCTTTTTTTAATTCTTTGCATTATTAACACTGTTGTGTTATTGTGTTATTAAAGTGTTTAAGTGTTTTATGGTAAAGCATTATGAGTGGTGTGTGTGTGCAGGGTGCTCGTGAGTTGTATATTTTGGGGAGGGGGGAGGCTTGTGTATGGGGGCGGGGGCGGGGGGTCCTCACACAAAGGACTGACCACCTTAATCCGCTACTGCCTATAGCTAATTAAAACTTGTAAGTCCCATCGCTGTGTGGGCATGATTCGCGCGTGCATGAGAACATTTCGCACTGTTATTTTGGAGACCCCCACAGAGTTCATCTTATAACTCGAACCCTGTCGCTAATGACATGTCACTCATAGGATACATGTGTCTGCACGCAATAGTGTGTTTGTTAAATGCTAGGGGATAGGTGGAGGGGTCGTGTAACACCAAGACTTCGAAACCTACCGTGCTCTTTCAATCTGCTCCTGCGCAGTCACTTTCTGGAAAGAAAGTAACAGTTTACTAATCACAATATGATAGATAGATAGATAGATAGATAGATAGATAGATAGATAGATAGATAGATACTAGATAGATAGATAGATAGATAGATAGATAGATAGATAGATAGATAGATAGATAGATAGATAGATAGATAGATACTCTAGTGATACTCACTCTGGCCAGCATGTCGAGGTGTTCCTGAGTGCTACTGAAGTTCCTGGCCAGGTCATCCAGGCACAGGGAGCCATGCTGGCAGGCGTAGACCCAGTGTTTGTACTCCGCAGAGTTAGGAACCCTGTCCAGAAAGACCCGGAACGCCTCCCAAATGGCCTCCTGACAGACTACACACACACACAGACAGACAGACGACTTGCAACTGTATTCTATCGCCGTTGTTTTGTTCTTATTATTGTTTCCTACTTTTGTTATTATTATTATTATTATTATTATTATGACATAGCACTACACATTGATAGTGATGTTGTTTTGTTGTTGTTGCTTTGTTGAGGAGTTGCTTACCCTAAAGCATTTCATGACATTGTATCCTGTATAGTGAAAATGTCTATTAACATTTGATTTGATTTGATTTGATTTTAACATCTCACTAACATCAAGGGACAACAGCTCAGGCTTTGCAATGCTCTAGTGTCTATACTATAACTTGTAATGGAATTTCATACTGGAGTCAGTAATGAATTCATTAATAACATCTAACAGTTTGTTTGACCTGAGTTTGACTGGTTTAATAGGATACATAAAAAAAAGTTAATCATATATCACATAATTTAAAACAGAACGCTTGAAGGAAAAGTCACCTACTTGTCCGTGATATTCATCACTAATGTAACAGTCATGAGCACAGAAGGCCCTAAAGCTGTTGATGTTTTATTTAACTGTTTAACTGGGAACAAGCACCATTGAATTATCCAATATGCTCATGTCTGCAGGGCAGACTCTCCTACGTGTTCATTTGGGGAATGCACAGTGAGTAACTTCTACACCATACTCCCTGTTTTGACTGGCTCACCTCACCGTCACCCTGATTTGAATTCAAAGTCAGCGAATTGAATATATGTCTGTAAGATCTGCATCGGTAGATACAATTCTGAGGGTGCATTTATGGGATTAGAATGGTACGGAAGAGTATTAGGGCCACCAACAAGTTTTCTTTAGGGTTAGGGTTAGGGTTAGGGCTGACTTTTTTCGTAGAAGTTATTTCAGACTTTTCTTCTCAGAAATTCGGGTTACTGTTTGAACCGTAGAATAATCAAAGTTGGCAATTTTCAGTTTGAACTCTTCGACTTTGTGATAAAAAATGTGTCTGTTTAAATATGTTATGTTAAATACTTTATCCTCTGCTGATTCAACGGTAATCCATTGTTTTTAGATAGGCTTAGACCCTCCTCACTATCTCACACTTCCCACCATGACTATGAATACACTATGGCTTTTTTTATGTGATCAAAGTGTATCACTGGTGTTTGTAAATGTCAGTCCCCGGCGCTCTCTTCATTAAAAAGGTTGAACCTAGAATAGAAAACTGTTCTTCGGTTGTCCTTGTCGGAGAAGCCTTTTTGGTGTGATGTTATACAGGGAACCAAACGGGGTTCTCCAACAGGTTAGGAACAATATACTGTACCCATCGTATTAGTGTTAGCCCACAGGTTAAAGCATAGATTTGTTTTTCTTATGATGACTGACGTATAGATGATTCACTTACTTAGACAAAATGTACTTAGCGGGAACAAGTCGGCAACTGACCAAATGTTCAGACTTTTATTCTGAAAAATGCTGATTAATTTCGGTGAGTAATCCCCACTACTACCTACCTAGTTAGTGTAGAGTAGTGGGGATTACTCACCGAAATGTATTTACATTTTTCAGAACAAAAGTCTGAACATTTGATCGGTTGCTGACTTGTTCCCGGTTTCACCAGCTGCTGTCACAAATGTGAATGTAAATGTACAGGGACAAGCCAAAGAACCTTTTGTTGAGTACAGATCCTTCTTTCACTTACTTCTCAGTTTGTAATAGGCCCGATGACCGGCGATGACCGACTTCAGGTTCTCCTGGGGACAGACCTTCACCCCTGTGGTGAAGAGAGTGGACCTCCTCGTCCGATGTCTGTCCAGGTCCTGTATCGTTTGGACATGGCTGGTGTGTTTGACTGGTCTTATTGTCTCTAGGAAGTGTCTGTATTTGACATCTCGGATCCCGGCAAACAAATCTTGGCCTTGTAGGTCTGCAACAACAAAGGTTTGACATTGTTAATTGTCTGTATTGTGGTGTGTGTGTGTGTGTGTGTGTGTGTGTGTGTGTGTGTGTGTGTGTGTGTGTGTGTGTGTGTGTGTGTGTGTGTGTGCGTGCGTGCGTGTGACCTGAGAGGTCTTATATATATACATACCGGTATACAGTATATATAGAGTGATAGTGATCTATAGTGAAGAGTAGCATTGTAATAGTAAGTAACGCTTAACCTTTAAGCCAGTGGTCTTCAACCGGGGGTCCGCGACCCCTAGGGGGTCCGCAGAGGTACTGCAGGGGGTCCGCCAACATTTTTCTGAATAATTTACAATTTTCACCAAAATAATTTGTGACAATTAAAAAATATAACAAAAGTTATATTGAGTAAACTACAAGCATCAATAGGCAATAATAAGCTACTTTTGACGAAAAACTATTTACAAAATAAATTATTCCCATGGAGCAGAATCGAACGTTAGCCGTTTTGCAAGCTAGGTGTTGCGAACAACAGAACATGAACAGCGGAACAGAACAACAGAACTACATTGAAGTAATAGTCAATAATTAGCATATTGTTAGCAATCAATATTTAGCATAACAATACTAAAAGTAAAAACAATATATTATTAGTTACTACTATTAATTAGTGAAGCAGGATGGATACATGTGTAACAGTAACGAGACCTCGAGCTCGAGATCCAACGGCTACTCCTTCCACCTCGGCCCCAGCAGCGCCTGCCCCAGGGGCAGATAAACGCAAAAGAGAAAAGTCCCGAAAATATTCAGAAGTGTACCTAAAGTTTGGATTTACTTTCAAAGAAACCGAAGGAGTGGAATTGCCGGTGTGTGTTGTTTGTGCGGCGACACTCTCAAACGAAAGCATGAAGCCATCAAAGCTGCAACGACACTTGGAGACGAATCATGGCCACTTACAAGATAGAGCACTGGACTACTTTCAGGCTCGTCTGCACTCTCTCCAAGGCCAACAGACAATGATAAGAAAATCTGCGAAAGTCGGTGAGCTTGCTTTGAAAGCCTCATATCAAGTTGCTCTTCGCGTTGCCCAGTGTAAAGAACCATACACAATTGCAGAAGATTTGATATTGCCTGCGGCCACTGATATGTGCAAGACCATGTTTGGGAATGATGGATATGGATATGCAGAAAAGTTGAAGACTATCCCATTGTCAGACACAACAATTGCTCGGCGAATTGGTGAAATGGCATCGGATGTGAGGGTGCAGTTAATTGAGAAATTACAAACGGCGGAGGCATTTGCACTCCAGTTGGATGAATCAGTGGACATGTCCAAAGACGCACAGCTCTTGGCATTTGTGCGCTTTGTTGACCAAGACGAAATGTGTGAAGAGTTCTTGTTTTGTAAGAAGCTTCCTGAACGCACAACAAGTGCTGACATTTTCAAAGTGATTGATGACTTTTTCGGTGAAAATGACTCAAGTTGGGCAAAGTGTGTCGCGGTGTGTACCGACGGTGCGCGCGCTATGACTGGGCAAAAGAGTGGACTGATGGCGCTTGTCAGAAAAGTCGCTCCCAAAGTGATGTGGACTCACTGCATGCTGCACAGAGAATCCCTCGCCGCTAAATAAAATGAGTGCTGAGTTTGCCGATGTTATGGACACTGTTGTAAAGGCTGTAAATGTTATTAAGAACAGTGCCCTACAAACTCGCCTCTTCGCTTCTTTATGCGCCGCTACAGGAGAGGAACACACTTAAAAAATGTGTATTACATGTGGGGGTCCCTGTTCTGGTTGTCTTTCGTCCAAGGGGTCCTTGGGCTGAAAAAGGTTGAAGACCCCTGCTTTAAGCATATCTGAGCTGCCTAGCTGTTGTCCTCTGTGCTTCTTTCTCACCTCAACCCAACCATCCATCTCTCAGGCCTAACCTGACCAGACAACAGAATATATTTAGAATTCACAGACTAAAACTGTCCAGGCTGAGCTCTAACTGAACTATTGGCCTTTACTGTCACGGGTTATATATAGTCCCAGCAGTGGCCATAACAAGATTGATCCCCAGCATTCAGGGATGTACTACCGACTCATTTCGGAGGCAGAGCAGAGAATCTCCTCACGGAGCAAGCGCCTCCGGAGGGGAGGAAGTACAAGTGGCGCTGTGTTCAGACTGATAAGTCAACAAGAGTACAGACGTGCACAGACTTATGGAAGGGCATGTGCTATTTACCAAAAAAGGCCACAGCAGGGTGGGGTGGGGGGGTGATGAGATGACAAGGACAGAAATACTGGGCATCGTCCAGGAGGGCACTTTGTGAGTGGCAGGGCAGAGGTGCAGAGGTGCAGGATTCTGCCCCCCCCCCCCCACCCTCCCTTTTGCCCCCCACAGTGCACGTCCCTGTGCACGTCAACCCAGGGACGAGCTGTAAGCTGTAGATGTGTAGATGTCTGTACTGTAGTTTAGCAGCAGTTTTGAGGCTGAAGTTTGTGAATGACATAATAACTTTCAAGTTATTATGATGACCAGCATTGTTTTCAGACAACTTTTAAAACAGAAATCCAAATAAGGAGGAGAAAATGGAACTGGATAGGCCGCACACTCAGAAGACCAAACAAATCAATCGCAAAGCTGGCTCTAACATGGAACCCACAAGGCAGGAAGGAAGAGAGGAGGACCTAGAACCACCTGGAGAAGATCCACAGAACAGGAGACGAAGGCGGAAGGGCTGTCATGGCAACAACTGGATCGGAGAGCACAAGACCAGAAAATGGAGGGGTTTCATCGATGACCTATGTTCCCTAGGGAATTTAAAGGCCTAAGTAAGTAAGTAAGCATTGTTTTTATTCTCAGTTGTTCTCTTTCTGGTCCCAAATCTACAGTTTGTCCCAAAATTAGAAACCTGAATCCAGCTGGCTATCCTTTGCACACAGTCGGCCCATTCGAGTGAGCCGATAGGTCTTTACAATTGTTCACTATGAGACCAGGTGACTGGAAACTTCAGAGGGCCTCTTACTGTAAGACATTAAGCCTGAAGGCTCACGGAGCTACTGTATGAACAGAGACGCTAGCTAGAAACCTCCTTTACCGGACTTCCATGATCACCATGTCTGTGGATTAGGGGCCAGAGGGGCCACTAAGAAATGAGTGTAAACGATATAAACGCTGATACTTTGACCACCGAGAGGTCTGGGGGAAGTTGTATAGTTTGACAGATTAGCACATAAACATAAGGAGGATAAGCTCAGTGCAAAGACTGAGGTTTCAGACAGATAGTGCTAATCTGGTACGAGTGGCCAGGAGGTCTCTGACACATATATATAGTGGGGCGGCTGTGGCGCAGGAGGTAGAGCTGCTGTCTAATGATCGCAAGGTCGGCAGATCGGCGGTTCGAGCCCCCGGCTGGCCACATCTCGAAGTGTCCTTGGGCAAGACACTGAACCCCAAATTGCTCCCAGTGAGTGGGCCGGCGCCTTGCATGGTAGCTTGCCGCCATTGGTGTGTGAATGTGTGTGTGAATGGGTGAATGAGAGGCTGTTGTAAAGTGCTTTGGATAAAGGCGCTATATAAGTGTAGTCCATTTACCATTATATAAATGTATATATTTATATACCATTTAGCTGATGCTTTTATCCAAAGTGACTTAAATTGCAACAAGTGCATACATTTCAGCATGGGGCATGGTGTGTCTATACAGTGTCTAGTATTAGAGTGAACTTTGCAAAGAACAGCAGGGTCAAGACAAAGATTATGCAATAATTCCAGCTTTGCAAATAGCTGAATGGTGCCCTAGAACTAAAGCTTTGTTGCTCAAGTGAGATCTGCATAAGTACAGGTTATCCATTGTAGAATACTTGGACTCCTCTAAACTCTAGAGAGGGCCAATAACCAGGCCCAAACAAGCTCCAAGACAGTATGAATGGGAAATACAGTACAGTAGTCTAACTGTATACAATTAATCAACCAATTAAGAATTCAATATGGTTTTCAGTAGTGCAGCACTAATTTGGCCTAACTCCCAGAGGTCCATGCCAGGAATGTGTAGAGGACATTATGTTCTCCATTGTTCGTGCTATCTGGCATGCAGTGGCCATACTGTACCATTATGGTGAGAATCACCTTCCCCCACCGACCTTCAACATCACCACCCAAACTCCCCAAATGAACTAATTAAAGGGAGGCTCTGGGGTATGACGTCATAGCAAAGCAAGCGGGGTGACCAGAGACTTCAAAGACTGCAACAGGATGCAACAGACTAGAGAATAGATTGAGGCTGTCAGGTGACAGTGAACTGAATGGACACTGGACACTCTTGTTCGGTCTTGTTCACTACAATATCTTTGATGAAAGTTGCTCTGTTTTCACGGACGTGACGTCATATCCCCAGAGTCTACCTTTAAAAGTGTTGAGTTAAAGTGTTTGAGCCATTAAAACATCAGACTCGCAACAAATCCGACAACTCTCCTATTTAAAAGAAACTTGTTGACAAACCAGCAGGACACATGGTGAAATAGTGTCAGAGATGATTATGTCCCTGTAGCCTGGCACCTGGCCTGGCATGAGAGAAAACGGCCCTTAACCCCTGAGCACAACAGTGAAGGCCTCACAACAGAGCTACAAGCCAGGAAAGATTAGCATCCTGCGCTACTGGGAACAGAATGCCTTTGTTTCTGTCTCGGTCAATGAACGAGGTTGAGGACATCACAACCCCACAGCAAGGCCAGATCGGCCCGGACACGGCATTCACACAGACACAAGGTTGTAGGAATGTAGAAGATGAATGGGGGTCTATTCTATTGGGGTCAACTCAGAAAATAGAATATGATTGGGGGTCTATCCTATTGGGGTCAACTCAGTCTCAGTGCAGTGTATATTTTTTTAACGCAGCCTTGAGGTTTTCATCTTCAATCGAATTACTTTTCTTTCTGTTCTTTGAATAATTTGCTTTGCATAGTTGCATGTGTTCACACTGAAATACACTTTGCCAAGTGACCTTACTTAAATACACATGTGGGTTCAACAGTCGGCATGGGCTGGCATTTATTAGCTAGACTAGAGCTTATGTCTCTAGTGTAAATCCACTGTTGTGCTTGGGTGCATGCTTACGTCCAGTGGATCCCATTACACTCATTATAGGTCATAGTATTGTAATGAATGCGTCAAGAATAGCATAAACAACTGTATATATTACAAAAGATACAATACAAGAGCTTGAATAATGAGATTCAGAGACTTTACTGCTCTGCATGATTGCATCTGTGTTTTGCTGTTCTGCATATATCTGCATATAATTGTAGAACTCCATATAATTCTGCAGCATGAAGGAAGCTACGGCAGTAACAACAATAATGTTTCACAGGTGGATATTTGCACAGCTGTTCTGAAATGAGTGCCCCGTGCGGATTTCACATCATCACCAGGACTCACGACTCGGCCGCACGCAAACATGAAGCAATATCGCCAACATCTCTTTGCGACTGAGAACAAAGCCTCATCTCACTTCAATGAGACTGGGAAGACAGGAAGAAAACACAAAGACACAGATGGGCAAACAAACAAACAAACAAACATATTATTACAGGTCCCCTGGAGTGAAGGCGCACATTACCTCTGATTCCATTGGCTTGGAGGGTAAACAAGACCAGGGGAAGGAACACTATCGTTTTTAATAGCATGATTGACTAGCGTATGTAGTTCCCCGACACGAAAGTTTTCATTTGTAGAGAAGATAAAACGTTTTCATTTGTAGAGAAAAAAAATCCACGCTTTTGTTATATTAGTTCCGTGGAACAGGAGGGTGTTCCTTGTTCCTTGTTCCAAAGTGTTCTAGGTCTCCTGTGGCAGAGGCAAAGCGGGGCGGGCTTGTCCGGTCCGGTCTCGGCCTCAGCTCAGTCCCACCGGATGGTGTCAACTCCTGGGTAATGTTTGATCCTTGAGGTCAGTGGTGATCCCCTGGATGGAGGGAGGAGAGGAAGGTGGAGAGATGAAGAGAAGGAGGTGGGAAAAGAGGTCTGGGTTGATGGACAGCAGAGCTAGGCTGTCCAGTTTGACAACAGTCACGAGGTTAAAAAAAGAATCAGGTTCTGTTTCGGGAATAATCTGTTTACGGCCTTCTGCTCAGTGGTCGTAATCCCCTGCCTGGCCCACGTGGCCGCCTACAGCCTCATCCTGTTAGAAACCTTCTGTTAGCCACATCTGCCAGCGCCCCGGCCCAAGAAGACTGCCTATCCGTCTGTAGGCTCCTCTCCACTGGATGGCCCCTGGCTCCAAGCTCCCTGGTCCCCAGGGTATCTCACACTAATCAATTCCCAATCACACTAGAGAGCCGAGCCTAACCGAGCTGTACCGCGCTGGCCTGGTTTACGTCCGACATACTTCGAAAATGCCATCGAAAATATCAGAGCCAGCAGAGTGCGGCTAAAGTCGTCGGGTCGTTACCCTGTAGTACCCTGAGTCGAGTCTCCGGCAGCTCCCTGGTCACCCCCCACACGCCCACCCCCCCACCCCCAGCCCCGCTCCCTCACCCTGGGTTGGCCCTTCGCCACCAAAGGTCCTGCCCTCCTCTGTGCCAACGTCCGTGTGCCAAGCGCAGAGCTACGGGAATGCAGGCTGATTCCCTGAGAGGAACAATGTCCTTGTGTGGCCGTGTGGAGAGCCGGGACGATGTGGTGCCTGCCTCCTGGGCTGGTGCGATAGGACGGACCTTTGGCTGTGGCTGTAATCCCCAGAGTTGCTGCTGTACTGTACCTCCTCCTCCCCTCCGCTGGTGGGGCCGGGGGCCTTTGAAGAGCTGTGTTGTGGTGGTGCCTCCTCCTCTTTTGTGATGTGCAGAGATTAACCTTGTCTTCTTCTGCGGTAGGTCTTTTGGGATGGACCTTGTTGACTGTTGGACTGAGTTTTTGTCCCCCCGCCCCCGCCATCCTTCTCCCTTCTCTATTTTGATGGGGACAGACCTTTGGTGTCCTATAATAGCTGAGTTGTGGCGACACCTCCTGTATTGATGGACTGGGATGGAGCTTGTGTCGTTTCCCTAGCAAAGTTTTCAGACTTCTGTCCTTTCGTTCCCTGTGGGTGTATTGAGACCTTGTATAGTATCCTATGGCAGAGATGTCCTCTGTGGTGTGGGTTGTACAGCTTGTATGTATCAGGGGTGGCTGGTGGAGGTAGGAATCGAAGGATGGGCTTGTAGTAATGCATGGAATGGAACAAGCATTGGTATCAGACATGTGTATTTGTATACCATTCCGCATTGTAATACAAAGGTGTATTTGATACCATTCCGCATTCTGTTCCATGCATTACAATGAGCCCGTCCTCCGATTTCAACCTCCACTTGCCTCCCTCTGGTATTTATGGACCTTGTACTGTAGTTTTCTACCCAAGCTCTCCAAGCTGAGAAGAGGATTATGAGCTCCAGCATGTTATTAACATTTTACTGCAGTAAATAAGCCTCTTCAGAGGCAATCCATCAAGGGGCTCTGCAGAACTGTGAACTTTGACCCAGTGGCTGTGTCAGCTGTTTGTGTTCAGTTCCACCTGCATCAGGAAGGTGACGTAGGCGCCTAATCAGCATATATTCACCGTCATCAGGTTCAGGTTCAGTGGAGATGTTTCAAGAGGCAACGCAATTATCCGCTGAAACGAATAGCATCATTATGTGAGATACTGAAAAATTCATGATTATTGATGCTTTCAATAATTCATAACCTGTACCGTATAGCTTTAAAGGCCAAATTATATGGGTTGTTGAAGAATTGCCAACAAAATGCTATTTCATACATTTGAAATATCTATTTACCATTAACACTTAATTGTTAAGTGATGATTTATTAGGGCTACATAATTTCTAGAACATTTTTGTTGCAAGTAACCCATTAACCCATTAGCTCTGCAATCGATTTACATTCAGATAAAAGGGGTATAATTAAGATTGAATGCAGAAACCTAATTTAAATTAAATGTTTAAATAAATGTTTAACACTTCGGTTTTCATGTACTGCTCTAGAAATAAACCGCTCATATATTAACTTTCTAGTTTCATCTGGGAAAAAAAGGATTGAGTCTCTTGGATGCCTAAGAAAATGAAGCACGGACTGAACTCCCCTTCTCCTCTTCTTTGCATGACTGAAACACAATGGAACTCTCTTTAGCAATTTTCGACAGGGGAGCCAATCAGAACGGAGGAAGCATAGAAAGGACACATAGTTTCCCTTAAACATGTAAAACAGTAACTCAACTATATTGAATTTCGACATCAGTGCATCTTTAAAGTAAACACATGTAAAAACAGCCCTGGTTTTAGAGCCGAATAACGCAGGAGATAGACCTGGGATGCTGGGCCTAACAATCACCTTCGTCACTTGTGGGGTAATCATGCTGTACCTGGTGTGTCACCTGGTTAAGGTGAACGTTGGTAGAGAAGGACTGGTGTCACCTGGTTAAGGTGAATGTTGGGAGAGACGGACTGGTGTCACCTGGTTAAGGTGAATGTTGGTAGAGAAGGACTGGTGTCACCTGGTTAAGGTGAATGTTGGTAGAGAAGGACTGGTGTCACCTGGTTAAGGTGAATGTTGGGAGAGACGGACTGGTGTCACCTGGTTAAGGTGAATGTTGGTAGAGAAGGACTGGTGTCACCTGGTTAAGGTGAATGTTGGTAGAGAAGGACTGGTGTCACCTGGTTAAGGTGAATGTTGGTAGAGAAGGACTAGTGTCACCTGGTTAAGGTGAATGTTGGTAGAGAAGGACTGGTGTCTCCTGGTTAAGGTGAATGTTGGGAGAGAAGGACTGGTGTCACCTGGTTAAGGTGAATGTTGGGAGAGAAGGACTAGTGTCACCTGGTTAAGGTGAATGTTAGGAGAGAAGGACTGGTGTCTCCTGGTTAAGGTGAATGTTGGTAGAGAAGGACTGGTGTCACCTGGTTAAGGTGAATGTTGGGAGAGAAGGACTGGTGTCTCCTGGTTAAGGTGAATGTTAGGAGAGAAGGACTGGTGTCTCCTGGTTAAGGTGAATGTTGGTAGAGAAGGACTGGTGTCTCCTGGTTAAGGTGAATGTTAGGAGAGAAGGACAGGTGTCACCTGGTTAAGGTGAATGTTGGTAGAGAAGGACTAGTGTCTCCTGGTTAAGGTGAATGTTAGGAGAGAAGGACTGGTGTCACCTGGTTAAGGTGAATGTTGGGAGAGAAGGACTGGTGTCTCCTGGTTAAGGTGAATGTTAGGAGAGAAGGACTGGTGTCTCCTGGTTAAGGTGAATGTTGGTAGAGAAGGACTGGTGTCACCTGGTTAAGGTGAATGTTGGGAGAGAAGGACTGGTGTCTCCTGGTTAAGGTGAATGTTAGGAGAGAAGGACTGGTGTCTCCTGGTTAAGGTGAATGTTGGTAGAGAAGGACTGGTGTCTCCTGGTTAAGGTGAATGTTAGGAGAGAAGGACAGGTGTCACCTGGTTAAGGTGAATGTTGGTAGAGAAGGACTAGTGTCTCCTGGTTAAGGTGAATGTTAGGAGAGAAGGACTGGTGTCACCTGGTTAAGGTGAATGTTGGGAGAGAAGGACTGGTGTCTCCTGGTTAAGGTGAACGTTGGTAGAGAAGGACTGGTGTCTCCTGGTTAAGAAGGTGAATGTTGGTAGAGAAGGACTGGTGTCACCTGGTTAAGGTGAATGTTGGTAGAGAAGGACTGGTGTCACCTGGTTAAGGTGAATGTTGGGAGAGAAGGACTGGTGTCACCTGGTTACGGTGAATGTTGGAAGAGAAGGACTGGTGTCTCCTGGTTAAGAAGGTGAATGTTGGGAGAGAAGGACTGGTGTCACCTGGTTACGGTGAATGTTGGGAGAGAAGGACTGGTGTCACCTGGTTAAGATGAATGTTGGTAGAGAAGGACTGGTGTCTCCTGGTTAAGGTGAATGTTAGGAGAGAAGGACTGGTGTCTCCTGGTTAAGAAGGTGAATGTTGGGAGAGAAGGACTGGTGTCACCTGGTTAAGGTGAATGTTGGGAGAGAAGGACTGGTGTCTCCTGGTTAAGGTGAATGTTGGCAGAGAAGGACTGGTGTCTCCTGGTTAAGGTGAATGTTAGGAGAGAAGGACTGGTGTCTCCTGGTTAAGGTGAATGTTGGTAGAGAAGGACTGGTGTCACCTGGTTAAGGTGAATGTTGGTAGAGAAGGACTGGTGTCTCCTGGTTAAGGTGAATGTTGGGAGAGAAGGACTGGTGTCACCTGGTTAAGGTGAATGTTGGTAGAGAAGGACTGGTGTCACCTGGTTAAGGTGAATGTTGGTAGAGAAGGACTGGTGTCACCTGGTTAAGGTGAATGTTGGTAGAGAAGGACTGGTGTCACCTGGTTAAGGTGAATGTTGGTAGAGAAGGACTGGCGTCACCTGGTTAAGGTGAATGTTGGGAGAGAAGGACTGGTGTCACCTGGTTAAGGTGAATGTTGGTAGAGAAGGACTGGTGTCACCTGGTTAAGGTGAATGTTGGTAGAGAAGGACTGGTGTCTCCTGGTTAAGGTGAATGTTGGTAGAGAAGGACTGGTGTCTCCTGGTTAAGGTGAATGTTGGTAGAGAAGGACTGGTGTCACCTGGTTAAGGTGAATGTTGGTAGAGAAGGACTGGTGTCTCCTGGTTAAGAAGGTGAATGTTGGGAGAGAAGGACTGGTGTCACCTGGTTACGGTGAATGTTGGTAGAGAAGGACTGGTGTCACCTGGTTAAGGTGAATGTTGGTAGAGAAGGACTGGTGTCTCCTGGTTAAGGTGAATGTTAGGAGAGAAGGACTGGTGTCTCCTGGTTAAGGTGAATGTTAGGAGAGAAGGACTGGTGTCACCTGGTTAAGGTGAATGTTGGGAGAGAAGGACTGGTGTCTCCTGGTTAAGGTGAATGTTGGCAGAGAAGGACTGGTGTCTCCTGGTTAAGGTGAATGTTGGTAGAGAAGGACTGGTGTCTCCTGGTTAAGGTGAATGTTGGGAGAGAAGGACTGGTGTCACCTGGTTAAGGTGAATGTTGGGAGAGAAGGACTGGTGTCACCTGGTTAAGGTGAATGTTGGTAGAGAAGGACTGGTGTCTCCTGGTTAAGGTGAATGTTGGTAGAGAAGGACTGGTGTCACCTGGTTAAGGTGAATGTTGGTAGAGAAGGACTGGTGTCACCTGGTTAAGGTGAACGTTGGTAGAGAAGGACTGGTGTCTCCTGGTTAAGGTGAATGTTGGTAGAGAAGGACTGGTGTCACCTGGTTAAGGTGAATGTTGGGAGAGAAGGACTGGTGTCACCTGGTTAAGGTGAATGTTGGTAGAGAAGGACTGGTGTCTCCTGGTTAAGGTGAATGTTGGTAGAGAAGGACTGGTGTCACCTGGTAAAGGTGAATGTTGGTAGAGAAGGACTGGTGTCACCTGGTAAAGGTGAATGTTGGTAGAGAAGGACTGGTGTCACCTGGTTAAGGTGACTGTTGGGAGAGAAGGACTGGTGTCACCTGGTTAAGGTGAATGTTGGTAGAGAAGGACTGGTGTCACCTGGTTAAGGTGAACGTTGGTAGAGAAGGACTGGTGTCACCTGGTTAAGGTGAACGTTGGGAGAGAAGGACTGGTGTCTCCTGGTTAAGGTGAATGTTGGTAGAGAAGGACTGGTGTCTCCTGGTTAAGGTGAATGTTGGTAGAGAAGGACTGGTGTCTCCTGGTTAAGATGAATGTTGGTAGAGAAGGACTGGCGTCACCTGGTTAAGGTGAATGTTGGGAGAGAAGGACTGGTGTCTCCTGGTTAAGGTGAATGTTGGTAGAGAAGGACTGGTGTCACCTGGTTACGGTGAATGTTAGGAGAGAAGGACTGGTGTCACCTGGTTAAGGTGAATGTTGGTAGAGAAGGACTGGTGTCACCTGGTTAAGGTGAATGTTGGTAGAGAAGGACTGGTGTCTCCTGGTTACGGTGAATGTTGGGATAGAAGGACTGGTGTCTCCTGGTTAAGGTGAATGTTGGGAGAGAAGGACTGGTGTCACCTGGTTAAGGTGAATGTTGGGAGAGAAGGACTGGTGTCACCTGGTTAAGGTGAATGTTGGTAGAGAAGGACTGGTGTCACCTGGTTAAGGTGAATGTTGGTAGAGAAGGACTGGTGTCTCCTGGTTATGGTGAATGTTGGGATAGAAGGACTGGTGTCACCTGGTTAAGGTGAATGTTGGTAGAGAAGGACTGGTGTCACCTGGTTAAGGTGAACGTTGGGAGAGAAGGACTGGTGTCACCTGGTTAAGGTGAATGTTGCCATCAAATCAAATCAAATCAAATTTTATTTGTATAGCGCATTTCTTACAAGATGCAACTCAATGCGCTTCACACAATGAAAAAGTTCAGTCAATCAGTCAATCAATCAATCAATACTGACAGAGCCGCGAGCAGGCAAAAGTAAAAAACCTGTATACTATGTAGCCAGGAAAAAATTCCCTTGCAGCCCTCTACCAATAGAGCGACTACTAGCCAGTTTGCTTACCAGTACCCAGCGGTCCCCCAGGGGAGGCCAGGACCACCGGCACAAAGCAAGCAAGCAAGGGCAAAAACCTGTACACCATGTATCCAGGAAAAATTCCTTGCATATTATCGGCGTACACACTGTCCATAAATTTTGTGTTGTATTTGCATCGTTCTGCATCCAGTATGGTCACAGGTCCTGCCAAAAGAGAAACTTAAGCACAGTTATAATGCAACAACACAATAGAGACAGTAAAGATGACAGCAATACAACCTGATGGTGGTCCTGGTACACTCTTGTACCGGTTCCAGTACTGCTCTAGGTGCTATTTGGAGCTGACAGTGCCTCATCAGCACCCGGGTCCATTTTCCTGTCAATACAAATCTCAAAAACACGAGTATGGTGTAGTGGCCTAGTGATCCTAGTTCTATAATGTCCAATGTCTCCCTTAGTATCAAAAGGCGACATTGAATAAGTAGGTTTTGAGGTCACGCTTAAAAATGTCCTGAGTTTTAGACAACCTCAGGCCCTCAGGTAGGGTGTTCCACAATCTAGGAGCATATATGCTAAAAGCTGATCCTCCAAATCTCTTTGTCCTAGCCTCTGGCACTATTAAAAGTTCCGTGCCACTAGACCGTAAGGGTCTAGCTGGTGTGTATCTTATGAGCATGTCCACCATGTAATTGGGTGCATCACAGTGAAGTGATTTATAAACTAGTAAAAGGATCTTGAAGTCTATTCTATGACTGACAGGGAGCCAGTGTAGTGATCTCAAGACAGGTGTGATGTGCGCTCTCCGTTTGGTCCTAGTAAGGACACGAGCAGCAGCATTTTGAACCATTTGTAGTCTATTTATCATTTTTTTGGGGAGACCTGTCAGGAGAGCATTACAGTAATCTAGCCTACTAGTAACAAACGCATGCATTAATTTTTCAGTGTCTGCCTGGGAGAGAAATGATTGTACCTTAGTGATGTTTCTTAGATGGTAGAAGGATGTTTTAATAGTGTTATTTATATGAGTTTCAAAATTTAGATCTGGGTCAATTATGACACCAAGATTCCTGGCCTGACACTTAGTGTTAAGAGCTAGTGTTTTCAAGTGTGCAGATAATTTCTCTCTCCCAGTTTTCTCGCCAATGATCAATACCTCTGTTTTTTCTTGATTGAGTTGGAGAAAGTTTTGTGTCATCCAAATATTAATATCGTCAATACAGTCTATCAGGTGGTCGATCATCTTGTAGTCGTTGGGAGTTACTGAGATATAAAGCTGAGTGTCGTCAGCATAGCTGTGGTAGTTAACGCTATGTTTCTTGATAACAGAACTGAGGGGTAGCATGTATAGGCTAAAAAGCAACGGTCCTAAAATGAACCCCTGGGGAACTCCACAGGTTGTGCTATAATTTTTTGACTTATGGTCACCAAGGGCTACAAAGTAGTCACGGTCAGCCAGGCAAGTCCTGAACCAGTTTAAGACCGGACCTGAGAGGCCAACCCAGTTTTCAAGTCTCTCAATAAGTATGGAGTGGTCTACCGTATCAAAGGCTGCACTTAAGTCTAAGAGTACAAGAATCGAGAGTTTTTTCGAGTCTGCATTTATCCTAAGGTCATTAGTTACTTTAAGCAAAGCGGTTTCTGTGCTGTGGTATGATCGGAAACCTGACTGAAGTGGGTCATACCTATTATTTAGGACTAAGAATTCATGAAGCTGTCTATACGCTGCCTTTTCTAAAATTTTGCTTAGAAAAGTAAGATTGGATATTGGTCTACAGTTTTTTGGATCAGAAGGATCTAGGTTACTTTTCTTCAGGGTGGGTCTAACCAGGGCAGTTTTTAGCGCCGCAGGAAATATCCCTTTAAGTAGGGAGTGATTTACAATGCCTAGTATGTCATCAGACACAGATTCAAAAATGTCCTTAAAAAAGGTGGTAGGAATAGGGTCAAGAGGACACGTAGACGGTTTAAGCTGTGACACAATTTTACCTAGTGTTTCCGTACTAATCATGGTGAACATGCTCATAGTCATGTTCTGTGGTGGCGGATCTGTGGTGCTACACAAACCTAGTCTTTCCTGAGTAATACACATTCTAATATTTGTTATCTTATCCCTGAAGTGGGCTGCAAATTCCTCGCATTTGGTGACAGAGGCTGCGCCGTCTAGAGTCCTAGGAGCAGGGTTTACAAGGCAATCAATTGTCGAGAACAAGACCCTGGGGTTATTCTTGTTTGTAGATATTATCTTTGAGAAGTGATTTTTCCTAGCATTTCGCATTGCCAAGTTAAAGGCAGATAGATGTTCTTTAAAAGTATTCTGATCAATCTGTAGTTTGCTCTTTCTCCATCTGCGCTCAGCTTTTCTACATGTTCTCTTTAAGAGATTTATTTCACTGTTTCGCCATGGTGCTCTCCTCTTGGCTCCAACCTTTTTTAGTTTGGTAGGTGCCAGGGAGTCTAGGGCCATTTTTACTTTATTGTTAAAGGTAATTACTAAGTCGTTTTCACATAACGTGGGAGTTGTGTGATTACTGTTCATTAAAGCTTTGAAATGTTCAGCCACTGCAGGGGTAAGATAACGTTTTTTAACAACGCGTTCAGCATTGCTTTCAGCTTTATGTGTTACAATGGTAAAGAAAATACAGAAATGGTCAGAGAGGGCCAGGTCGCTGATACCTGATATTGAGACCTCAAGACCCTTTGTAATCACAAGATCAAGGGTATGGCCATGATTGTGGGTGGGTTCATTGACATGTTGGACAAAATCCATGGATTCCAAGAGGTCAATAAATTCCCTAGCCCTCAAGTCAGCCTCATTATCAACATGAAAGTTAAAATCACCAGTGATAATAATCCTATCATAGTTGGGATGGATAATGGATAGGAACTCAGAGAAGTCAGGTAGGAAGGTAGGGGCTGGTTTCGGCGGCCTGTATACAGTTACCGTAAGAATAGGTGGTTGGCATGCCATAACTGTGGCATGATATTCAAAGGAGGAGAATATATCAAAGGATATGCTCCTGCAGTTTAGGTTATTTGAAGCTATGGTAGCTGTTCCTCCCCCCTTTTTTCCATTTCTGATTGATTGGAAAAAACTGTAGTTGGGGGGAGATGCCTCAATAAGGGCTGCTGCTCCATTTGTATCTAGCCAGGTTTCTGTGAGTAGCATGCAGTCGAGTTTTCTATCACAAATGAGCTCATTTATGATAAATGTTTTTTTGTTAGATAGGGACCTGATATTCAAAATTGCCATGGAGATGTCATTTTGACACTGGGGCTGACTCGTGGGCATACTTAATGAAATGGGTAATAGATTTCTCAAAATTGCGCCATGTATTGCCTTATTTGTGGTGGAGGGAGTCCGATGGGAGACAATAGTCTGGATGGCATGTTTGGTGTTAGAGGAATGGATCGGACTCATCCCACATCAGCGATGTTGACGCCATGCTGGTGTTAAACCTGGATCTATTTAAGAACATGTCACGTTTACAACCGCTAGTGTTTAGTCACAAGGTATAGGGCTCCTCTCATTGACTGTGGAGAAAATGACAAATATCATTCTCAATCAAGGGCATAATTATTATACAGTATATCTGGCAACACTTCACAGTAAATTGATGGTTACATTGTAATTACTCTAGTTATTAAGCAATGGCGTTACATTTGAATGTTTTTTAACATCAAAGTGAATGGTAATTTTTTACCTTGGAACTGCAGGAAACATCTTCTTTGCAATTGTTGTTGTCGTTTTAAGATTAGGATTAAGGTTGCAGTTCAGGTCAAGGTCATGAGTGAGGTTAGGTTTAATGGTGAGATTAAGGTTAGGGTCAGGGTTGAGGGGCCTCATTCTCATCCTCTTCCAGTTAACTTGGTGTTACTTGTGGGGCGGCTGTGGCTCAGGAGGTAGAGCCGGGGTCTAAGGATCGCACGGTTAGCGGGTCAGCAGTTCGATCCCCGGCAGGCCACATGTCAAGGTGTTACCTTTTCTTTTTACTGTTTTTCCCCTGCTCTTATATTCACGTACACAGACTGACTAGTTGAAAGAGGTGTGCAAAAGATTTAAGTTGGTGTGGAAATAAAATAAAGCCCAGTCTTGCCATTAGGCAAGTGGTAGTAAATATTTTCATAGGCGAAAGACTTAAATTGGTGTGGAAATAAAATAAAGCCCAGTCTTGCCATTAGGCAAGTGGTAGTAAATATGTTTCATAGCCAAAGGATTTAAGTTGGTGTGGAAATAAAATAAAGCCCAGTCTTGCCATTAGGCAAGTGGTAGTAAATATTTTCATAGGCGAAAGACTTAAATTGGTGTGGAAATAAAATAAAGCCCAGTCTTGCCATTAGGCAAGTGGTAGTAAATATTTTCATAGTGGTGCTGGTGGAAAGCCAGTGGGAAGTACAGAAAGACTGTGTAAGGTAGGGAGATGAAAGGGATATGAAAGTTAGATCTTTACCTTTTCTTTTTAGTGTTTTCCCCTGCTTTTATATTCATTCTATGCATGTATATGTTTTTATATATGTTTTTATATTCACTTTATGTTCTTATTCCTGTTGTAAAGCACTTTGAGCTGCATTTCTTGTATGAAAGGTGCTATATAAATAAAGCTTTACTTACTTACTTACTTACTTGGGCAAGACACTGAACCCCAAATTGCTCCTAATGAGCGACTGGCACCTTGCATGGTAGCTTGCTGCCATTGGTGTGTGAATGGGTGAATGAGAGGCCATTGTAAAGCGCTTTGGAATAATGCGCTATATAACTGCAATCCATTTACCATTTACTTGGTGTGAACACCTCAAAAAACATCACTTTGACCTTTCCAAAACATTAGGTAGGTGACATTAAACACCTGGGGCAATTTAGAAAAATGTGCTTCCAGTACATTTTTATAAATGAGGCCCCCGGTTTAATAAATGATATGTACTGCTGCACATCCTACATGAGGTGACTTTGACTTACTTTCAGTAAGCAAGAAGAAGTACACTGGTAGAGTACACTGGTATACACTACAGTGGCGTCTATTCTCTTCACGCAAAGCAATTTGACCTCCTCCCACAGGTCAATGACTTAAATAATTGTCCAATTAGAGGGGTCGGCAGTAATTACGCCAGAGAGGAATGTAGCGTGGCGCTGACCAGCTGTCAGTGGTGATCAGTCCACTAGAGAGAGACGGAGACAGACAGGACCTTTCTCTGTGGCTGCTGGCAGCACTTTAAAAGAATGCAGAGCACGTAACACATTATTATTAACCCTGTGTGTGTGTGTGTGCGTGTGTGTGTGTGTGTGTGTGTGTGTGTGTGTGTGTGTGTGTGTGTGTGTGTGTGTGTGCGTGTGTGTGTGCGTGTGTGTGTGTGCGTGTGGTACGTCACCCGCACGCTGTGTCGGGCACAGCAGCGGAGCAGCGGAGAGTCGTTTGTTGGTTTTAATAATATCTAAGCCAAAATTGACTTTTTATAACATCTAGCAGCATGCACACCCGTTGTAATTACCATCGTTAATGTAATAGGTGCAGATTAAGATGCAGTTGCAATTTCTATGGACTAGTAGTATCATACTAGTAGTATGTCAAACAAACAAGCACTACTCACCGGGAGAATATACCAGCAGCCGCGGCTCCCCCACGACCCCTCCCTCAAACATCCGAGAAGGGCGTCGATTCATAGCTTTCAGTCACGTGGTTTCTTCCCTAGCAACCACCAACCTGACGGGCAAAAAGTATCATAGCAACATCGCTCAACATGGCGATTTACCGGCTGCCTACTATTTAGACCACCTCACCCATGAAGAACTATCAAGATACACGACGGTGATAGGAGTGGAGGATCGACTCCATTCAAAAACGTTTGGATTCCATGTCTTCTCCTCTATCCGGACACGTTGGAATTATTTTCCTAACCCCCGGAGAATCAAAGTTATTAACCCGCAAAAGGTGCGTCATTGACCGGCTTTCTCCGTGAATAACACCGGTTATGGAGGTGGTACAAATACAAGACTATTATTGCTAAATTCACCATCAGTATACGGTCATTTTGAGCCCTTTGTTAAGAGTTGTGTGATATATGTCCTCAGTTGATATATAATGTGTAATGTGTAATGTTAAGATTGTGCCACAAGAGGCGCTAAGGCGCAGGGTATAGGACGCATGCCTGCGTCATCACGTTCATGTGTGTGTTGATCACCTGTGGGGAACTATGTTAGTTCGAGACTGTCACCGTGAGACTGATGTGTGTACAGCCCGCCAATAAATATGCCAGGCTTGGCTAAAGGTGATCTTCATCGTGTTTCCTCCGAATGCAACGTTAGCTGCACAAGTATAGGTTAACTTAACAGGTTATGGGCCCAGGAGTCATTCGGGGAGAAGTTTGAAGATTCATCATCGTCAGAAAGTCGCAGCGAACCGCGTGCTGACGGGATAGCAAGAAAAAGCTAACATGGATCAACGAGGAACAAGCAGGTTCTCTCGACTGGCATTCGACGGAGATGAGACAAAATATGAACTTTGGGAGACCAAAATGCTGGGACAATTTCATTTATTGGGGCTAAAGAACACGGTCCTGGGGGAACCGAGGACTGAAGCCGAAATGGCGGCAGACGAAAAGAAAAATGCCGACGCATACGCAGAGATGATTCTACTGTTGGATGACAAAAGCCTGTCATTAATTATGAGGGATGCGGCCAACAACGGAAGAAAGGCTCTGAAAATATTGAGAGAGTATTATGCCGGGAAGGGAAAACCCCGGATAATTAACCTGTACACACACAAAGACTCCACGTGTAGGCGTAAGGAAAGAAAGGATGGCGCATGTAAAGTCTCAGCAGATGGCGACGCTGACTACGCGTTCAAGATGAGAGACGGAGAGACCGGTACCCAGCAGCAGTCGGCGAGCGGCGTCCAGGAGAAAGGATTGATGGTGGACACGGGGGCCACATCTCATATCATCACCGACGTGACCAAGTTTAAAGACTTTGACAGCACTTTCAGACCAGAAAAGCACAGTGTCGAGTTGGCAGACGGCACCCGGTGCAGCGGGGTCGCTCAGAGAAGGGGAGATGCTGAGGTTTCTCTGATCGACAGCAGTGGACGACGGCACAAGGCGACGCTGAGAGACGCTTTGTTCATACCGTCATACCCCCAGAACATCTTCTCGGTGAAGGCGGCGACTAACGGCGGGGCCACGGTCGTTTTCAAAGAAGAGAAAGATGCACTGATAACCAGAGACGGTAACAGATTTGACATTCATGTATATGGCAAGTTGTATTATTTGCATACTGAAGGTGAATCTAATGATAAGTGTAATGCATGTCACGACATACAGACATGGCATGAGATATTAGGCCACTGTAATTATGACGATGTTCTAAAGTTGCAGAATGTGGTTGAGGGTATGCAGATCAAGGGCAAAACAGGTAGACCCGAGCAAGAGTGTGAGGTGTGTATTCAGGGGAAGTTTGCACAAACCAGAAATAGAGACCCTGATACTAGAGCGGAGGCTCCCTTACAGATGGTACACACAGACCTTGCAGGTCCTATAGCCACAGACTCAATAGATGGCTACAAATATGTGCAGTCGTTCACAGACGATTACTCGAGCGCAGTGTTTGTATATTTTCTGAAAAAGAAAAGCGACACAGTACAAGCTACGGAAAAGTTCCTAGCAGATGTATCCCCGTACGGGAAAGTAAAATCCATCAGATCCGATAATGGAACTGAGTATACATGCAATGATTTTCAAACACTGTTAAGGAAAAACAAAATTAGACATGAAACGTCAGCTCCGTATTCCCCACACCAGAACGGGACTGCAGAGAGGGGTTGGCGTACTCTTTTTGAGATGGGTAGGTGCATGATAGTTGAAAGCAAGCTACCAAAACAACTATGGCACTACGCAGTACAAACAGCAGCGATGGTACGTAACAGATGCTTTAACAGACGTACAGGGCAAACTCCTTACCAGCTGCTGACAGGCAAGAAAGCAAATGTATCTAAAATGCAGAAGTTTGGGTCTGTATGCTACACGTACAAACAGGACAAGGGAAAACTAGATACCAGGTGTGACCAGGGGTGTTTTGTGGGATATGACAAGAACAGCCCGGCATATTTGGTATATCATTCAGATATAAACAAAGTACAGAAACACAGGCTAGTGAAGTTTGTGAGCAGGGCAGCTGTAGAAAAACAGACACAGACATGTGAGACAAACTCAAATGATGACTATAACAGTATGGGACAACCAAGGACTAGCGAGACCACACAGGAGGCCAATAGGAGAACAGAAAATGCTGAAGAGCCAAGTGAACAGAGTAGAAGTACACATAGTGGTAATCCAGGTGCAGTGGTGAGGCCTAATGACCATAACCAAACACAACAGAGTGTGACAGGTGATGAACCTGAGAGTAGGAGGTATCCAACCAGAGAAAGGAAGAAACCGAGTCACTTAGAGGATTTTGCAGATGAAGACAGTGATAGTGATGGGGTTCATACCACAGTAGACTACTGCTACAGGGCGGTATGTGGTGTTCCACAGACTTTTGGAGAGGCTATGAGGTCAGATAACTCAAAAGAGTGGGTAAAAGCCATGGATGAGGAGGTCCAGTCGTTAGAAGAGAACAAGACATTTACCCTGACAACCCTGCCAATAGGCAAGAAAACAGTGGGGGGTAGATGGGTTTACTCTATCAAGAGTGATATAAATGGAAGAGACAAGTACAAAGCACGGTTTGTGGCCAAGGGTTACAGCCAGGTAATGGGGATAGACTATGGGGAGACGTTTTCACCCACAGCAAACCTGACGAGTGTAAGGGTGGTGTTACAAAAAGCAGCACAGGAGAACCTACTCCTACACCAGATGGACGTGAAAACAGCGTATTTGCACGCTCCCATAGATTATGACATATACATCAATCCACCAGAGGGTTATGAAGAGAAGGAGGATGATCTAGTGTATAAGCTAGAAAAATCACTTTATGGTCTTAAACAATCGGGGCGAAATTGGAATAGAGTCTTGCATGATTGTTTAACTGAAAACGGGTTCACACAAAACCCAGCCGACCACTGTGTTTATGCCAAAGAGTCAAAAGACGAGAAGGTGATCATAATCATATGGGTCGATGACTTGATCATTGCAGCCAGCAATGAGAAGGTTTTGAGAGAGGTGAAAGAGATGCTCGCAGGAAAGTTTAAGATGAAAGATCTCGGCAGTCTCAAACATTTTCTGGGTATCGATTTCAGCCAATCCGATGGATGTGTAAAGATGTCACAGGAAAGGTACACTAACAAGATATTACAGCGTTTTAATATGCAAAATTGTAGAATTAGAGAAACGCCTTGTGATCAGAAACTGGAATATACTGAGGATGCAGTAAAGATGAATGATGTCAGGATGTACAGGGAGGCTGTAGGAAGCCTTATATACCTAACTACTTGTACCAGACCAGATTTAAGTTTTGTGGTAAGCAGGCTATCACAGTACTTTGCTGAGCCTACAGAGGAGCAGTGGGTCACTGTGAAACACACATTGAGGTATCTCAAGGGCACTTCTAAGAAAGGGTTAAGTTTCAAAAACGACAGTGAGAAGCTAGGTATACAGGCCTACAGTGATGCTGACTGGGCGTCTGATGTCAGAGACAGGCGCAGTACCACAGGGTACTGTGTGAGGCTTAGTAAGAACAGCTCTCTAGTTTCATGGAAAACTAGAAAACAACCTACGGTTGCACTTTCCACCTGTGAGGCGGAATATATGGCACTGGCTTCAACCATACAGGAGTGTCTATACCTAGAGCAGTTACTAGGAGGTATAGATAACTACATGTACACACAAACAATAGTGTATGAGGACAATCAGGGAACAATTGCTCTTGCCAAAAACCCTGTAAACAGACAGAGGAGTAAGCATGTGGACATAAAGTACCACTTTATCAGATCTACTGTGAGTGAGGGGAGAGTTATTTTGATGTATTGTCCTACAGATGACATGGTTGCTGATATAATGACAAAACCTGTAACTAAGTTGAAACTGAAGAAGTTTGCAGCTATTCTTTTTGGAGTTTGAAATGTGTAAGACAGGGGTCCACTTTCATTCTGTATTTTTTGTTCTTTTCGTTCAGATTGCAACAACCTGAGTACAAGTGGGGGTGTTAAGAGTTGTGTGATATATGTCCTCAGTTGATATATAATGTGTAATGTGTAATGTTAAGATTGTGCCACAAGAGGCGCTAAGGCGCAGGGTATAGGACGCATGCCTGCGTCATCACGTTCATGTGTGTGTTGATCACCTGTGGGGAACTATGTTAGTTCGAGACTGTCACCGTGAGACTGATGTGTGTACAGCCCGCCAATAAATATGCCAGGCTTGGCTAAAGGTGATCTTCATCGTGTTTCCTCCGAATGCAACGTTAGCTGCACAAGTATAGGTTAACTTAACACCCTTAACCACCTCGCTGACACCCCGAGAAGATATACTTTTAATACGAAACTCGATCAACCGGGCGTTCGGGAGTTCTACCGCTGCTGGACGGAACTCCCGTTGACAGCGGGTCGAGGGGATATTTCTACCCGGGAATTCGCTCCTTGCTGTGTCCACGGTGATAGGAGTGGAGGATCGACTCCATTCAAAAACTTTTCGATTCCATGTCTTCTCCTCTATCCAGACACGTTGGAATTATTTTCCTAACCCCCGGAGAATCAAAGTTATTAACCCGCAAAAGGTGCGTCCTTGACCGGCTTTCTCCGTGAATAACACCGGTTATGGAGGTGGTACAAATACAAGACTATTATTGCTAAATTCACCATCAGTATACGGTCATTTTGAGCCCTTAACCACCTCGCTGACACCCCGAGAAGATATACTTTTAATACGAAACTCGATCAACCGGGCGTTCGGGAGTTCTACCGCTGCTGGACGGAACTCCCGCTGACAGCGGGTCGAGGGGATATTTCTACCCGGGAATTCGCTCCTTGCTGTGTCCACGGTGATAGGAGTGGAGGATCGATTCCCTGGCTTCTCCTCTTTCCGGACACGTTGGAATTATTTTCCTAACCCACGGGAAATCAAAGTTATTAACCCGCAAAAAGTGGGTTTTGCCCGTGGGTTTGCCCGCAAAAAGTGCCTTTTGCCCGTCAGGTGGGCGTTTCCACTATGCTGTGACGTCACATGAAAGCTATGATATTCATATCCAAGAGTATGTCCGCCCGCTGTCTGACCAGCAATGGAAGGCCTTCCAATCCAGACCCATGAGAAAGCCTACAGGGACCGCTTGAACACCAATCGGAAGCATGAAAACAACTTTGTTTCCTCCGGTGATCCAGGAAAGTGGAAAACGCTCGCTACATTACTAACTGGAATATTCTTCAAGAACGGAGTTTTTACAGCGCAAAGCCACAGCGGTAAACCTTTCGAATTACAACTTTTGAAATATGTGGCGAGAGTTTTGAAGAAGTTCCCACGGGCACAACCATATCCTGATTGTTGATGTTTTAACACCGGCCTCAACAGCTGACTGGATCCGCGTTCAGCAGCGCTTCCTGCGCGATACCGTTCTGCCCTCACTGGAGACACAGGTGAGCCGCGGCCGAGGGCGCAAGATGAGCCGGAATAAACTGGCATATCTCTGGCAGCATAGAAGATCTAAAGCGATCCAAGTCATCTTAAACAACAGTGAACACCCCAATCCTCCCCCCCTGCCCAAATGACATTGCAACCATACAAATGTATTATGACAGTAAATGTCAAGGCCAAGGGCTTGGTGACAATCTCCCACCCCCGCCTTGGCACATGGACTTGCCGCCACTGGAACCATCATTCCTCCCTGACACCACTCACTTTACCTTTGAGGAGGTAGAGACTGTTCTACATGGCCTTCCTAACAACAAAGCCAGTGGCATAGATGGGGTGACGAGACCCTTAAAGCCACACAGTCATGTCAGACCCTAACATACATCTATTTTTAATGTCTGCCTGGAAAATAGGAGAGTACCAGACACATGGAAGGGAGCATTAATCCACCGTATTCCCAAAAAAGACAATATCCCTGAAGATCTAACAACATGGAGAGATATATCCCTCCTCCCAACCATCTACAAGGTAGGTCATACTGGCCAGAGTCCTCCCTTGGCTGATGGATGCTGACATTCTGTCCACCCAGCAGAAGGCATACATCAATAGGCAAGGTATGAATGAACATGTTTTTTGCCTTAAAACAGGGATAGATGACTTTAAGCACGAGTCCTGTAGACTGTATTCCAGGGGCGGATTTAGGATCGTAGGAGATCCGGGGCTTAGCCCAGAGGGAGAATATAATGTGCGCGCGGAGCGCGCCGGAAAATTTTGCCTTCAACCTTCAACTTACCACCACCTTAAAGCAGACAAAAGGCACTGGAGAACACATATACATTCACACCCTTTAATGAAGCAAACTAATTGTGGTGGTTCTGGGCACAGAGGGAGGTCAGCACACGTAGCTCCCAGTGGTGTAGTCTACGTGATACGCAGGACTACGCCGTATACCCACTAGGAAAGGCCAAGGATTTGCGTATACCCACTAGAAAATGCGCGAGGATACGTAACGGCGTTTTGTGACAGAACTTTCACTTTCATTCATAAAATTCACCCCGTAGACCTGTGTTACGAAGCACTTACTTCGAACTTTCTGACATGTTTGTTATCACATAACCAGTCGTTCAGAATGCTAGTCTCAGTATTTCCCCTACAGAGCCTTGGGGTGGGCGGGCCGCGAATTTGCGAAACCTAGGATGGTAGGGGGAGGCAGGGCAATACCGCTACCTGATTGGTTGGCGAAGCACTCCCTCATTTCGCCAGCCAGCTGGACTGAAAAAATCAGGTGTAGTGCTGAGGCACAAATATGTACATTTCAAGCCTGCAAACTGCGACACTTTAAATAAATGTGCAATAACACTATTGTGCAATATGACAACCCTAGTCGTCTATCTGTACAGTATAGTATAGTGGATAGTGTACATAGCCTTTATTTATGTAAACCAGCTCCTTCCCTTCTTGTGATTTTTTTAAAAGTGTTTTTTCCCCTTTCCTAACACCAGGGGAGCCACCCCTCCTAAATTTCGTTGTTTGGTACCTGTACTGTAGCAATGACAATAAAGACGATTCATTCATTCATTCATTAATTCATTCATTCATTCATTCATTCAAGTGTCTGATTATAGTTTCATGGTGTGAATAATAGTGTCAAAGAACTAGCAAGCTAGCTAGCTAGCTCAGAGGTGATTAGATGAGCTAGTCTGCTGCACACATGCCAGCTAAAGAGCTAACTGGAGGCACTTTATTATTTTACTTAAAGTAGATATACAATCTTTCTTATTCTGCTAGAATTGGGCTTTATGGTAATACCATAATGGCATATTTACAGTACATGGACAGTGGATTGAAGCATTGGAACAAACCCTCACTCATTGGAAATGTCTGTTTTTTGTAGTTGGACATACGATTTTCTTACAGGTGAGAGAGTAATTAAAGACAGTATCTGACTCTATTGCCCACAGCAACCCAATATTCAATTAGAATGATGTTATGATTTTATATGAATTCAATGTATACCTCTTATTAAATTATAAATACTCTGGTTGTTATATTTGCCTTTTGGGTGACAGCAAAAGAGGGAGAGAGGAGGATAGAGAGGGAGAGAAGGAGAGAGAGCAGGATGGTGTCGGCACACCAGAGAGAGAGAGAGCAAGAACCAGGTGAGAAAGTGGACATGTAGTCAAGACCACGTAAGTAGCCTTGAGAACCGATGGTTCTCGAGCCTAACGGCCCTTAGGGGGCAGGAGCCTATCTCCTGTTTCTGTAGCGTGAGGCAGCTTGATGTACACGTACAGTCCATGCCACCCCCCCCCCCCCCCCCCCCCAAGGCAGCAAACACTGGTGTAGATGCATACTGTATGCATAAGTGAGTGTGGTGGTGCGTATGGGGTGTCGCTACGGGACAGGTGTCGCTCTGACTGGGAGGGCAAAATCACAGTATACCCACTAGAAAAAACTAGACTACACCACTGGTAGCTCCCCCTGTCAGTCACCATCATTTATATTTGTATAGAATTACATAATTGATGGGCTGAGGCTAGTTATGTTACAGTATGTATCAATTCAATTCAATTCAATGATACTTTATTTATCCCCGTGGGGAAATTCATTCTGCCACGCCACTCCACTAAAAACAACACATAACAACACAACATAAAGGACAGACAACAACACTGAGCCAGCCATATACGGTATATAAAAAAACAGCGAGATCACGATAAAAAAGTGGATAAAAGAGATGGCTATAGTTATTATATCAGGGCAGTCTCTGTGCTCACCACTTATATTGTATTTAGAGTCTTGTCCTGTGTTATATGACGATATATTACATGTATTGTTGGCCTGTGTATAGTACTGTGAAATCAAATCCCCCCTGGGACATTAAACAAACTTAGTTAGTTAGCGTTACATCTTAGGATAGATTTGAGTCATGTTCTGTATACATACATACTACCATAAGGGCATACTTAATGTGGTTACTCCATGTTTACTAGCTGTAACATTAACGTTACATCATTCTTTTTCACTTGTTACTCAGTCAACCAGAGTACAGATATCAAAGACTATCAGCCTGTTATTCACTTTATTTGTATAAGTATTATCCTTTGTTTGATTTCTTACCATGTACCGTAACAGTACCTTGCTATGTTTCATTTTCATTATAACATAACGTTATGTTATGATAGCCAGCTAGCATTAGCAAACCGGAAAAGTAGTGTCAGTGAGTCAGTCACCTTTCTAATAAGATTCACAAACCTGAAACATCATCTATGTCATTACTGCTGGTGATGTCATTGTTGTCAGCTGCTGATACTGCTGCTGCAACAAGGCGCTTGTTTTGTTGAAACAACTTTGGGATATCCATCCTTACAATTTTGCAAGTCAGGCACTGATTGAGATCACTTCTTCTTCAGGGCAGGGTAGGCTACCCAGTACGCAGGCTAATGTCGCGCAGCTGCTGCCTCTCTGTTGGACTCCGGTACTGCACGTTACTCACGAGATTATTTTTATTTTTTATTTTTTTTATTTTTTTTAAGTAAAACATTCGGGGCTTTTCAGAAAACATCCGGGGCTTGAGCCCCAGTAGCCACCCCCTAGCGCCGCCCCTGCTGTATTCTGTCTTCCTTGACTTTAGAGATGCATTTGGGACACTCGATCACAATGTTATGATTAGATCACTGGAGGAAATACAGCTACCCCAGCTATTCATTGACATAGTGAAATATGTACAGAGGCTCCTTTGTCCAAGTAATCTGTGGAAAACAGCTCACCCACCCAACACCTCTTCAGATAGGCATTAAAACCGGCTGTCCATGGAGTGCAGTTAATTGTATAATTGCCATCAACCAATGGTTAAAGTGGATGTGTCAGTGTGCCCCCCCCCAGTGTGATCTCCCCCATCCCAGTACAGGGCTATGCAGATGATGTCCTGATAGCCTCTAGAGAGGAGAGTGTAGTCAAGAACATGCTCACCAAGACAGATTTATTTTTGGAATGGTCAAGTCTGGAGGTCAAGAACACAAAATGTGCCGTTCTGTATGAGAGGAGGAGTGGAGGGAACCGGTGGTACCATTCAAAATGTGACACATGCCCAGAGTTCACAATAGCAACAAAACCCATACGTGTATACTCTCTTCATGAGACATACACCTACCTCGGCCATAAAATCAACATCGCAGGAGAATGGAAGGAACAAGTTAACATCATCTTGTCAGAGTTTACATCCAGGTTGGACCTGATTGACAGATGCCCACTGCCTCTGACCATGAAGTTAGAAGCCATCAGACAGGTGGCGCTGTCTAAAGTCCAACACCTGTTCTCCAATGTCCACATCCCACAGAAAGTGCTAAGTGAAATGAATGATAAATCAGTGAGCTTAGTACGGAAGTGGTTTGCACTCAATACACATAGCACCAGAGATATTATTTTCCATCCCCAGTGGGAGGGAGGGCTGGGTGTACCGAACCTGGAATGGATTTGCACCAGCATGCGGATTTCCCACCTTCTGAGGATGCTGAACAACGATGACCGGGATGTTAGGGAGCTGGCTCGATCCTCCCTGTTCCTCGACCTGAGAAGACGCAAGGTCCCACTAGCCAGGGAGTCAGAGCCCCACTTCCTGGGATTCAGGAGGAAAGCCAGCGGGAAACTGGACACCCGCTCTGCTGGTTTTAGGGTCTGGTCAGACTGGCCAGATCTGAACGATCTCTGCATCCGAACAGGAGTGTCCCTGGAGTGGGCGCGGCCGGACTCTGGGACCGTGAGGGTCTCAGAGGACATTATAACTGACCCCCTCGTTTACGTCAGGGCAACTGCCTCATATGGTGGAAACAGTCACCTGCTAACATCTGCAGGGGGCCAGGGCCAGGCGAACCCTCTTGGATCTACAACAACACCGACAACAGCAACACTGGACTGGACTAAAACTTCAGGGAAAACGTGCATGTCTTCCCTCTGCTGACCACTCTGTCTCTCATTCATTCTTCAAGAACAGCGCGCTCAACGAGGACATTGTCACATTCACAGTAAAAGCTAGACTACTTCCCACTAGACTCAACCTATCTATCTGGTTTCCTACTCGGGCTCCTCATTGTTTGCATCACACCACTGAACAGGTCACAGAGTCAATGTCTCACATCTTGAACGGCTGTTATGTTTACAAAGGAATGTACATAGCACGTCATGATAGAATAGTGGACTTGATAGTAAAGGACATATCTCATTTTCCAACCTCAGTGAGAATGTACAAACATTCCTGTGTCAATCCCACCATGTTCCATCTTTGCAGTAACCCAGCCACTTTTACACATTTGTCTGCCAATACACCAGATGTTGTTGTTGTCAATGAAGTATCTAGAGAGGTGTTCGTTCTGGAGGCAGCCTGCACATTTGACCCTAGCCTAGAGGAAGCCTTCATGACCAAGGTCATTAAGTACCAACCTCTCCTGAATACCATCTCAGAACTAGGCTACAGATGCAGACTGCTTGTGTTCATATTTGGCAGCCTAGGACATACACACAGGTTGGTCGTAAGAGGGCTCCAACAACTGGGGATGCCCAAAAAGAAGGCTAAACGCCTTGCAAAGTACTGCTCTGTCTCTGCTGTAATTGGCAGACGGTGCTACTTGTACCCCTGAAATGTGTAAAAAAAAAGAAAGTTATGCCGCTGGTCCATGAATTGTGATTGTGTATTAACTGCGACGTTAGTATTTGTGTCCCTGTACTGTATGTCTTTTTTTCTATGTGGACATAAATAAATGGTTAAAATGTGTGTGTGTGTGTGTGTGTGTGTGTGTGTCTGTGTGTGTTTATTAGTTGTTCGGAGGGGGCAGGGGTTGTGTGTGCATTCATGCGTGTACACGGGTGGACGACTTAACGAGGGTCAAATTGGAAGATTTCAGGTAGCACAGTAGATTCTACAATCTTCAATTCAGGCTTTGAAGCTTTTCCTCTCAAGATGACGACCACATACAACAGCACTGCCGGAACATGACTCACCTCTCGGATGAGAAGGAGAAAAAAAAAGTAATCAGTCAAAACCAATTTGCTGCTCTTTCAGTTTTCTCTCACAAACTATTATTATCGCAGGAATGACATACAGTGCAGCGTAGAACGTATCTCCTATTCCCATTGGTTGAAGTCACACATTTTCTTCTCCACCACGAACATCCCTGATGACGACTTGGATCCTGCTGAGAAGCGTCCCATTGGCTGCTCTACCCTCACGTCTAATATTAGCGAGATGGGCAGCAGTTTCTGTCGTCAACCTCCATTTTAAGACAATCCCCTGAGCTGTGATTACCAGGTTCTTTCAGCGAGGTCCATCACTCCATGAC
This sequence comes from Nansenia antarctica, assembly GCF_963989245.1. Taxonomy (NCBI): domain Eukaryota; kingdom Metazoa; phylum Chordata; class Actinopteri; order Argentiniformes; family Microstomatidae; genus Nansenia; species Nansenia antarctica. The sequence goes on along the minus strand of NC_137674.1, from coordinate 29,322,120 downwards.
CAGCAGTGAATCATGTGACCTAACCTCTAGTTCATCCAGGGGTTGAATGTTCTCCCTGCTAATCTGCTACTAGCTCGTAACAGCTACCGTGAGATTCATGTCAGGAGGCCAGTCACCGTTGACCCCCACCCAGTTCGACACCCTCCCAGTTCGACACCCTCCCAGTTTGCCCCCCTCCCAGTTTGACACCCTCCCAGTTTGCCCCCCTCCCAGTTTGACACCCTCCCAGTGTGACCAGTTAGTCTCCTGACACTCACAGCCCAGAGGATTCCTCACAAATGAGATGTTTTTCTTGTTGATGATCTGTGATGTGTGATTTTAGGACTTTGGGATGAATCAATGTAAGAATAAAGGAAGATGGACAGAGCAGGGTTTTGGTGAAAGAACATGTTTGACTGTGGTGCAATGGGAACCATTCCTGATTGGCAGAGATGCAGTGTGCATGGTGTCCAGCAGAGTGCAGAGTGCACTCTGAACATTGTACAGTAATAATAGGCCTAATAATGTCACTGTACAGGTGTACAGGTTTTCTTGCCCTTTCTTGCTTGAGTGTTCTGTCATCATGTGGTTTTAAATGTCCTTCTCAGTTGTTGCTTTATCTTCTTTGCTCTCTGTGAAGCGTATTGGGTCACATTTTGTGAGAAATGCGCTATACAAATAACATTTCATTTCATTTCATTTAATGGCAAGGAAAGTCCATACAGATAAACAAATAAGTCACTGAGGAATAAACCTCTTACTCTCGAGAAATAAATCCTCTACTTTTAAAGTTGTGTAGAATCCGAGACCCATATCTGGATGTATCACCTGAGCTGTCATGTTCTCTGATGATTCCTTTATTCCTTCTTTCTACACTCACAAAAGACAGTCATCATCTCCACTGTTGAAGAACTGAGTCTTTGAAGCCGTGAGAAACCCCACGAGGAGATGACGTATTCTCTGTCTATTAACTGCACTGAAGCATCTGAAAATCGAATGTGCCTCAGAGGAAGGGCATTTCACTTTGACTGCCGCTCGCTGAACATCCATCTGGTCAGAAAAAGTGAGATATGAAAATATGTAAACGGTGGAAATTGCTTTGGTTAAGCGCAGCTGGCCGGTAAACAAGTAACATAATGTGTTCTGTCAGGCATGGAACCCTACCTGGAGTTCAACTCTCACTGTCGTCACTCTCATACACACACACACTTCACCACATCATACACTTCACACACACACACGCACACGCACACACACGCACACGCACACACATGCACACACACACACACACACACACACACACACACACACACGGGTGGCCTGCAATGCAGAACAGCTGGATGAATGCACCAAGGCCAATCTGCTCTGTAGCACTGAAGGAGGGAGGGAGGGAGGATGGCTCTGTAGGGACAGGGAGCCACTTAACACATTATTAGTTCCAGTACTCTGACGCTATTTAGCCTGTCCAATGGCCTCAGCAATGACATCTCCCTTAAAAAAAACAGGAGTGCAATTGGCAGGACTTTTTTTAATGGCATCTCTCGATTAAGCTGTAATTTGATAGGGCTGAATGAGGTTTTCACAATGTTAAATAAGGTTTTCATTAATGTTAAATAAGGTTAAAACAGGATACTCTATATATGTTAAATGATATAGTTGGATGTTCTGTATGATTCTGTGTAACACTGTGTAAATTTTGTACAGCCTATCTCTTAGCTCTGTTAATGATTCACCCATTTTGTCCCTGAGCCCCTTCTCTCCCCTGCTTATCAGATCCATGAACTTTTCCTCACCCATTCGAAAACAGGTTTTGGTCGCCCAACGGCCACGTCTGCTTAAATGATTCGTTCTGAAACATCACCCCACTTTTCTAGGACACTGATAGGTTCACCACTGTCTCCTCCTTTTCATTCTGTATGAGAACTGAACCACATGTGTGCCTTTCTGAGAGAATAAAAGACTGGCTTACAGGAGAGAGTTTTTAGTACCAATATGGCGTCTCTTCCTACAGGAGAGGCCTCATATTCGTCCTCCTTGCAAGTAAATAATATTGATTGATTGATTCCGTGTCTCTTTGTCGTTTAAGTCTAGTACGGTCTGTTTGAACTAGCGACGGGTTTAGCATGGCTTGCTTTACAACCAAGCTGATAAGAATATGGCATTTAAGACCAGAACCAGAACACCCGGACATTTGGTCCTTCTGAAGCCGGATCTCAAGGTCGCCTGATGGGGGAAGAAGACTCGACAACGCCGACAGTCTGTTGCAACAGCCCGGGATCGAGCGAACCCGGAGAAAGTCCTGGAACGTTGAATTCGGTCCAGGCCGGCTAGATGTCGAACCTTTCTCCTTCAAAAGGACGGCTGACGAGATCCAGACCAAGACATAAGCAACAAAGACCGGTAAATAATAGAAACTATGAATGAAAGTGAATTATAATAGAAAAAGAAAGATTGCAATCGAAATGAATAAGTCTATCTATCCTAAATTGTACAAAATAGGAGTTGTTTGACATGCAAAAGAATCCACTTTAAAAGACAGATGAATATCTTTTTATGCTATGTAAACAGTAGACTACTGGAAATTAGACTGTGGAGTAGTTTGACATACGAAAGGAATCCACTTTGAAAGATAAATGAATATCCTTTTCGTGTTAGGTAAACAGCAGACTAAGAATGGAACTGAAACTATGACTTAAAGTGAGAAATAGAAAAGTGTAGAATTAGAAAGTGTATGTGTTAGAATTAATCCAAGATTAAGGATACTGTATGTTCAGTGACAGAGAGAGAACAGAGGAGAAGGCCACAGGGTGGGGGCTATTTGAAGAGTGTATGTGTGTGTAAAGAGATAAGAGAGTGTGAGAGTGAGGAACAGAGAGAGAAATGAGAGGACTCAACTAATCACAGACGTGTGTATGGTTGTGTTTAAACTACAGGGAAGTGGTTTCAGCTATAAAAGAAAAGACAGGGCAAGAAGTGAAGAGAGAGAGAAATGTTAAAGTTGTTTAAGGACGAGGGTGAGGAGAGAGAGAGAGAGAGAAAGCAGGAGAGAGAGAGGGAATATGTGTTTGAGTAAGAGATAAGAAAGTGTGTGTGTGACAGAGAGCGAGTGAATGTGTGTTTGAGTAAGAGATAAGAAAGTGTGTGTGTGACAGAGAGAAGGAGAGAAAGCAGTAGGAGACTAGTAGACGAGTAGAGGAGACTAGGAGACGAGGAGAGGAGACGAGGAATAGACAGACAGACAGGAGACAGACAGACAGAAAGAAAGGAATAGACAGACAGACAGAAAGAAAGGAATAGACAGACAGACAGGAGACAGACAGACAGACAGAGAGACACAGACAGAGAGAGGGAGACAGACAGAGAGACAGACAGAGGGAGAGACAGACGGAGAGAGAGAGAGAAAGTTGTTTAAGGAGAGGAGACGAGACTAGGAGACTAGCAGAGGAGACGAGGAGACTAGGAGACAAGGAGAGGAGACGAGGAGACTAGGAGACTAGGAGAGGAGACGAGGAGACTAGGAGACGAGTAGAGGAGACGAGGAGAGGAGACGAGGAGACTAGGAGACGAGTAGAGGAGACGAGGAGAGGAGACTAGGAGAGCAAGAGAGGTTTAAAGGCTGGCAGCAGCACCATGGCCTTGAGGTCTTATCTCTGCCCCTCGCTGTGTAGGAGAGAGAGAGAGAGACAGAGAGAGAGGGAGAGAGAGACTCAGAGTGAATTTTGACGAATGACAGAATTTGGAATAGATGGGAAAATTGTATTACAAACAGCAGCTAATTTGATACATGGTCCTTTTAATGACATGTATCAAAAAGCAGGGAAATGATGATTGACAGGAGTTAACGCACATTTTCACGTATATAATTACACAATAAAAAAAATAAAAAATATATAGTGATAATGGCGCACATTTCGTGAACGAATTGATCAAACACAGTGTCCAAACACCTGGACATTGAAGAGTGTTTCTCTAATGGAAACACACATGACAATAAAATTGAGACCTATGGGTTTGATATGAATGAATGAATGAATGAATGAATGAAATAAATGAAATTAATGAATTTGAAATAGTAAATGGGAGAAGGGGTTTAGACTACCCATAGTAGACGACAATAGGGAAGTATTGATTGATTGATTGAAAACTTTATTAGAAGATTTGCAGAAGCAAGTGACATGAAAGTACATATTTCAATTGGGGTCTTTGATACTCAATTCATCGTTATATGTAAAGCAGATTTGGCAGAAACGGAAAACACACTGGCCACGTGGACAGCTATTTAGGAAACAGGAAATAGCCAGAACAAATTATCTGCCAGACATTTCTGTTTCAGGAAACAGGAACCGGAAACCTAACCCTACAGGATCGAGAATACAACCTGACCAGATCCTCATCGACGAGATGGAAGGAGAACACTGGCAGCCCGCGGTGGGTTGAACCATTTGGGGTGCTGCTGAGCATCTCAACTGCTGTCAAGATCGCAGAACGAGATACGTGGATGCACAGAGCCATTGAGGGAGGGTGACATTGTTCCCTCGAACGGCGGGTGGTGGTGGAAGCCCGGGCTACAAAGGGGTTTTTCAGTTAGTGAATTACGTCTCAAACCCGGTGAAGAATTCTTCAGATCCACTATCCCTTAGAATGACCGACGACCAAACGAGACGCAAGTCCAGGCACACGACCCAGTCTAGGGCGGTAATGTCCCAGATGACATAGAAACCCTGAACTATCAATCAGAGACATTTGTAAACGCATCCCTTACGAACTGAATGACTCTTGACCTATCGACTGCTGAGGCAGGAGGAACATGTGTGATGCTTGACACCAAATGATTGTTTGTTGTGTCTTCCCCTGCTTCAAAGCTATGACTAACAAACTGATTTCAGGAATATTTGGAAGTACCTAACCCAATTTGAGAAACTCTAATCCAAATTGAGATTCATGTCTGTGATCTGTACGGCAATGTTGAATGACAGTTAAACTAGAAAATATGAAAGAAAGTTAAAACGACCTGAATAAAGAGAGAATGTTTGTATCGTGATAAATTATGAAAAACAGCAGGGAATGATAGGGCTGAATGAGGTTTTCACAATGTTAAATAAGGTTTTCATTAATGTTAAATAAGGTTAAAACAGGATACTCTATATATGTTAAATGATATAGTTGGATGTTCTGTATGATTCTGTGTAACACTGTGTAAATTTTGTACAGCCTATCTCTTAGCTCTGTTAATGATTCACCCATTTTGTCCCTGAGCCCCTTCTCTCCCCTGCTTATCAGATCCATGAACTTTTCCTCACCCATTCGAAAACAGGTTTTGGTCGCCCAACGGCCACGTCTGCTTAAATGATTCGTTCTGAAACATCACCCCACTTTTCTAGGACACTGATAGGTTCACCACTGTCTCCTCCTTTTCATTCTGTATGAGAACTGAACCACATGTGTGCCTTTCTGAGAGAATAAAAGACTGGCTTACAGGAGAGAGTTTTTAGTACCAATATGGCGTCTCTTCCTACAGGAGAGGCCTCATATTCGTCCTCCTTGCAAGTAAATAATATTGATTGATTGATTCCGTGTCTCTTTGTCGTTTAAGTCTAGTACGGTCTGTTTGAACTAGCGACGGGTTTAGCATGGCTTGCTTTACAACCAAGCTGATAAGAATATGGCATTTAAGACCAGAACCAGAACAACCCGACATAATTGCAATGAGCCATTTAAGACTTTTTTTTTTCAATATAAAACTAATTTGGAGATGTAGTGTATTAGCATCAATTACACAGCCATTATTTTGAATTATATGTTTCAATTTCTTTCGTCATATTACTTTGCCTGATGATGGCAGTGAAAGTCACACAGGAAGTATTTATTATACCACTTACATAGGCCATTATTCTAATTATATAAGCCATTATAGTAGTTTACATCGCTGAGAATTTAAAAAATAAGTGAGCCTTATTTTGTGAACTCAATCGGATGAGTATGAGCCAGAAACACATTTCTGTTTTGACAGATTATAAAACCATCTAAACTAATCTAACCTTGACAATGAATACCTATTTACTTCCTCTCTAAGTACCCTAAACTAACTTCTATCCTAAATGTAACCCATTAGCTGTCAAACACTTCCGGAGCAAGTGTTTTATGTTGTATTTACCTAGCAACAATACTTTAATTGGCTATAAAATGAAGCATCGTCATTGATGGATTTGTGGTGAATAAAGTCACCCTTGGTACTCGACTTTATTCATCCTTTGAACTAAAAGCGCTAAGACAATCTGACCAAAATGATTCCAAACTTTAGCCGAGCATTTCAGTTAAATGACGAAACCGCCTCTCATTGACTCCACTCCTCCCCCCTTCACACACACACACACACACATGTGCACGCACGCATGCACACACACGCACACACACACACACACACACATACAACTGACAATGTAATCTCTATTCGTTTTACATTACTCTATTTGACAGCCTACATAGTTATTGTTCTACTGCCCCTTTTGTCATTGTCTTTTTAAACAGTTTTTGCTTATATATTGTTGTTTTATTATATTGTTGTTTTATCTATATGTCCTATGTACCAACCTCACCACTCATCAATCAATTCTCTGCATGTGCAAATACACTTGGCAATAAAAATAATTCTAATTCTGATTCCCTCTAGAAAGATCTACTATGTAATGAGTTCTCTAGCGCTCCTGCTGAGAGAGAGAGAGACAAAAACGTTTTCATTAAACATTAAACAAAAAAAGTTGTTAATGAAAACAATTTTCATCATCGACTTCTCAAACAGTCATGCAGATGCCTCCTCCTCCTCATATTCCAGTAATAAGAACTCTAAAATACTAAATGCATTAAAATGTATGAAATTGTCTGCTTCATATTCCACAACACAGCATCATCCCAAATCAGCTTAACCCCTCACATTCTGACAAATCGCACCAAAGTCCCATTAAGATGAAACGGTGCAAGGAAAAATGGTTCAAGGAAAGGGAGTGCAACCGTGTAATTACCGTAGTCCCTCTAATTAGGTCCGCTGCTGCCTTTCTTAAGGGGCAGATGGATGAGTGGGTCGTCATCTTAACTTGATAACAGCTCGTATGGACCTTGTTAAAGGTTAAACCTCGTTAAAGGTCTCTACACCTCTCCCGGCTTACCCAACCTCATCATTGAAATTCAGGAACATCAATTACCTGACGTTCGTTCTCAGAGTTCGATGAACTCTTGAGGTTCCTCGTGGTCTCCACTGAATTGATTAAATCTGCTTTTTTAGTTGTGGTTGTGGTGCACCTCACTGCTGGAACAACCTGCGGGGAACGTTTCAGTTGGTTTTCAGGTGGTTTTCAGGTGGTTTTCAGTTGTTTTTCAGGTGGTTTTCAGTTGGTTTTCAGGTGGTTTTCAGTTGGTTTCCAGTTGGTTTTCAGGTGGTGCCGCTCTGGCAGTTGAACGTTTGGATTGAGAACCTCTTTGTTGATTTGTTTTTCTTGATCGTCGTGTATGCAGAGCTATTCTTGTTTACATTCACATTTACGTTGACATTTTTGTCATTAAGCAGACACGTTTATCCAAAGCAACTTAATATATTTGTCTAAGTAAGTGAATCATCTATCCGTCAGTCATCGCAATAAAAAGTAATCTCTGCTCACAGACTCACATAATGCGAGAATAAGGAGAAGACCTTGCTAAAATGAAGGTTAAGTACATAAATATGGTAATATTGCAGAGCTACAGAGCAGAGGGGCATACAGTACTGTATATGCTGCTGTTGATGAGAGATTAATCAGACACAGATTGGATTAGACGTTGAAGGTCAGAATAAAATTAGAATGGTAATGTAATCACAGCTGTTAAGGAGAATTCTCACAAGAGATCTTGATTGAGAGGTCGAGAACATTTGTGAGATGTGAGACATGTACCGGATGTTCGCCTCATAGAAAGGGCAACATTTCACACTGAAATATATATATATCGTTATAATTCATACACTTTTTTTTTTCCGTTGACAGTGAAATCCAAGTGATTCATTGGCCCTGTCTACATGCTCCTTAACAAGTGCCAAAGCCTTTGGCCCACAGGGCTTGCCGTAGGTGCTCTAGCAGGTAAAAGGCCGGAGATGGGAGAGGGGCTCATGGACTCCAGCAAAATGGACCCCATTCATCAGGTTCCTCATAGGCAGGTCACAGTTGCCCGGGGAGGGGAGGGGAGAGAGGGGAGATAGGGAGAGAAAGAGAGACTGGGCGAGGGAGAGAGAGAGAGAGAGAGAGAGTGTGTGAATGTGGGACACAAGAGCCTAATAAGACTTTTTAATCAATACGACTAGTTTCACTCCAAAGTGTATGTGAAAACACGCTCCCTTAATGGTCCCGTATTGAGTGGGTATTTACAATTAAGGGGGGGTGGAGGGAGGGAGAGGGATGGAGGGAGGGGGGAGGTGGGAGGAGAGAGAGAGAGAGAGAGATTGAAAGAGAGAAAAGGGGAAAAAAGAGAGAGTGATTTTGGACACAGCTTCTCCTAATCAGGCTTTTCAATCAATACAGCTATTGTGGTTGTGGGGGGGGATACAGGAGAATAACAGAGTGAAGCAGAGGGAAGAAGAGGGAGGCGGGGGGGGCAGGGAGACAGGGGATGCAGGGGGAGACAGGGGAGACAGGGGATGCAGGGAGACAGGGGAGGCAGGGGAGACAGGGGGAGGCAGGGGAGGCAGGGAGAGGCAGGGGAGGCAGGGGGAGAAAGGAGGAGGCAGGGAGAGGCAGGGGGAGGCAGGGGGAGACAGGAGGAGGCAGGGGAGGCAGGGAGAGGCAGGGGGAGACAGGAGGAGGCAGGGGAGGCAGGGGGAGGCAGGGGAGACAGGGGGAGGCAGGAGGATGCAGGGGGAGAGCAGGGGAGACAGGAGGACACAGGGGGAGAGCAAGGGTCTCCAGCACCCTGGGACACTCATCTTCATGTCTGAATTGATCTCAAGGACGGTCATAACTCCTTACATGGACGTCATATCACCCAAGGAACATGGCGGATTAGTGAAAAGAAGCGTCGACTTTTGATTAACTGTCGAGATCCTGTCTGCAAAAAAATAATTATCCAAGATATACAGTCACCAGGATCAATGTTGCCAGGGATCAATGTATCGCTTGAAAGTTGATTAAAAATTGGACCCGTTCATATTCTTGCTAAAAGTGATAGCTTTGGAGCTGGAGTTTGAATGTTCATTTATCAACAGTGTAGATCTCGAATGAAATGTTTTAATCCATAAACTGATCTTCACAGGAACCAGCATGACCCCCCCCCCCAGCATGACCCCCCCCCCCCCTCCCCAGGCTGTGTTTCCTGGTCTGAAGAACCAATCCCCTGAACGTAATAATGTCAAGATTGTGTTGAGAAACGTACAGTTACAGTAGGGCGACCAACTGTCCAACTGTCCAACTGTCCTGTACTGTCCAAGATCTCCAGAGACCCATCCCACCCTGGGTACGAACACTTTGCTCGGCTGCCCTCGAACAGGCGGTACAGGACCATGTTCGTAAGGACAAACAGACTGAAGCTCAGCTTCTACCCCAGGGCCATCCAGGCCCTGAACACAGCAAAGACCTAGGTTCTGGGCCCTGGACAGTCTGGACGGATTGATGGCAGCTGCTGGATTGAAATCAGGTGTAGTGCTGAGGCACAAATGTGTACATTTCAAGCCTGCAAACTGCGACACTTTAAATGAATGTGCAATAACACTATGTGCAATATGACAACCCTAGGGTACATAAGGTTGCAGAGAATAGGAAATGTTAGAATAGGTATAGCATAGCATAGAGTACAGCACAGTGTTTTATTTGTATAGTATAGTATAGTGGATAGTGTACATAGCCTTTATTTATGTAAACCAGCTCCTTTCCCTTCTTGTTTTTAGTTTTTTTTTCTTTCCTAGCACCAGGGGAGCCCCCCCTCCCAAATTTCGTTGTTTGGTACCTGTACTATATCAATGACAATAAAGACCATTCATTCATTCATTCATTCATTCATATGGAATGGAATGGACTTTATTGTCATTGCTACAGTACAGGTACCAAACAACGAAATTTAGGAGGGGTGGCTCCCCTGGTGTTAGGAAAGATTTTTTTTTTTTTTTTTAGAAAAAGCATAGATGCATAAAATCACAAGAAGGTAAGGAGCTGGTTTACATCAATAAAGGCTATGTACACAATCCACTGTACTATACTGCACAGATAGTCAACTAGGGTTGTCAAAGAGTATTTTTTCACATTATTTTAAAGTGTCACAGTTTGCAGGCTTGAAAATGTACATGTTTGTGCCTCAGCACTAGCTGCCATACAATCCGTCCGGACTGTCCTGGGCCCAGAACTTAGGCCTTTTCTGTGTTCAGGGCCTTGACGGCCCTGTGGTAGAAGCAGTCCTTCAGTCTGTTTGTCTTAGCGGCCGGGGTCCTGTACCTCCTGGTCGAGGGCAGCTTGACAAAGTGTACGTGCCCAGGGTGGGTCGGGTCCTTGGAGATCTTGGAGGCCCTCCTGAGACAGCGTGTGTTGTACAGCTCCTCCAGAGAGGGGAGGGGGGCGCCGGTGATCTTCTGTGCTGTTCTCACGACTCTCTGTAGCTCGTTTCTCTCCGCTGTTGTGCAGCTGTGGAACCAGTTGGAGATGCCGAAGGTGAGGATGCTCTCCACTGCGCCGTGGTAGAAGGCCACCAGTATCTCCTGCTTGTTGTGTTGTTTCCTGAGGCATCTCAGGGTGTATAGCCGCTGTTGTGCCCTGTTGTGCCCAACTCTATATGTTGGGCTGTATGAATATACAGGACCTTCCTTTTCCCGTTTATTCATCCAATCACAGGGCCCCCTCATGTGTACGTATAACGTAAATGCACCAATTCCTGATAACCCCACCCCCCGCCCTGTGCAGTGGCACGCCATCTTTTGTCTCGTATTCGGTAGTGAGAAAGTTGGCAACCCTTACAAGTTACAGTGACATACACTGACTACTCACTTCATAATCTGCAAACTCCTAAAAAAACAAGTTAAATGTTAAAGTGAAATATTTCACCGTTCACGAATGTTTCCAAATGCCGTCTCGTCGGAGACAAACAGAAGATTAATAGAACCCTGTCTCCTGTGAACAAAGGGCAAAGTCAAGTTTTCTCAGGAGCTAATTTTACTCTAATGACGTCTGTGACATTAAGTGCTGTTATCCTTGCTTGAAGTGACATCTTTACGACCACAAAAGGCAGACTCCCGTTCGAATACAGTTGCTCATGGTTGGTATCAAAAGGTTAATAGATAATATGTAAATCACCCCGGGGAGACGGAGAAAACCCTAATTTATATTCTTCAAGGCGCTTGTTGAGACAGAATGTCATCTGAGATATCAGTTATTTGTTTGTTGCCTGTATTTCTTCCATTATGTGCTTACTACGCTGTAGAGAGACGCCAAGCTAGATGACATGCTCTTGATGAATGTTAGCGACCCGAAGCCGATAGCAATCTTCAGGACTCAAAGTCTGAGTAAATCACATTTACTCATTGTCATATAGGGCAAGATAAACGCTTAACGTTTGGCTTGATAACAACAACACACTCTTTCATTATGGCGCCTGTCAAGGATGCTGACTGTTTAGGTAACTGTGTGCTTTTTTGTGTGTGTGTGTGTGTGTGTGTGTGAGAGTGTGTGTGTGTGTGTGTGTGTGTGTGTGCGTGGGGTGGGGGGGGGGGGGGGGGGTGGAGAGAAGAGAAGAGAAGAGAGAGAGAGAGAAAGACAAATACACCATGAGTAAACAGTGTCATTCACAACCAGTTGGCTGCCCTTCACTGCGGACACCTGGGCGTATGCACCACACCACACCACCCCACACTACCCAACCCCACACCACACCACCCCACCCCACACTACTCAACACCACCCCACACCACACCACACCACCCCATACTACCCAACACCACACCACCCCACACTACCCAACACCACACCACCTCACCCCACCCCACCCCACATCACATCACACCACACCACCCCAGCCCACACCACCTCACCCCACCCCACCCCACATCACATCACACCACACCACCCCACCCCACATCACACCACACCACCCCACACCACACCACACCACCCCACACCACACCACACTACACCACCCCACACCACCCCACACCACACCACACCACCCCACCCCACCCCACACCACACCACCCCACACCACACCACACTACACTACACCACACCACCCCACCCCACCCCACACCACACCACACTACACCACACCACACCACACTACACCACACCACACCACACTACACCACACCACACCACACCACACCACACCACCCCACACCACACCACACCACACCACCCCACATCACACCACCCCACATCACACCACACCACCCCACACCACACCACACCACACCACCCCACATCACACCACCCCACACCACACCACCCCACACCACATCACACCACCCCACACCACACCACACTACACCACACCACCCCACACCACACCACACCACCCCACCCCACACCACACCACCCAACACCACACCACACCACCCCACCCCACACCACACCACACCACCCCACCCCACCCCACCCCACCCCACATCACATCACACCACACCACCCCACCCCACCCCACACCACACCACCCCACACCACACCACCCCACACAACACCACACCACACCACCCAACACCACACCACCCCACATCACACCACACCACCCCACACCACACCACACCACCCCACCCCACACCACCCAACACCACACCACACCACCCAACACCACACCACCCAACACCACACCACACCACCCCACATCACACCACACCACACCACACTACCCAACCCCACACCACATCACAACACACCACACCACACCACCCCACCCCACACCACCCAACACCACACCACACCACACCACCCAACACCACACCACCCAACACCACACCACACCACACTACCCAACCCCACATCACATCACACCACACCACCCCACACCACACCACCCAACACCACACCACACCACCCCACACCACACTACACCACCCCACACCACACCACCCAACACCACACCACCCCAACACCACACCACACCACCCCACCCCACCCCACATCACATCACACCACACCACACCACACCACCCAACACCACACCACACCACCCCACCCCACACCACACCACCCCACCCCACCCCACATCACATCACACCACACCACCCAACACCACACCACACCACACCACCCCACATCACACCCCACCACACCACCCCACACTACCCAACCCCACCCCACACCACACCACCCCACACCACACCACACCACCCCACCCCACACCACCCCACCCCACACTACCCAACACCACACCACACCACCCCACCCCACACCACCCAACACCACACCACACCACCCAACACCACACCACCCAACACCACACCACACCACCCCACCCCACATCACACCCCACCACACCACCCCACACTACCCAACCCCACACCACACCACACTACCCAACCCCACACCACCCCACACCACACCACACCACACCACATCACACCACACCACACCACACCACCCCACACCATACCACACCACACCACACCACACCACCCCACACCACATCACACCACACCACCCCACATCACACCACACCACACTCCAAATGAGTTTACTGTTCACACCTGATCAGCCAGAGAGCCTGGTTCCTCTCAACGTTTCTCCCCAATCGGTGAAACAACCACTCAACCTCCAGAACACTTTCACCAGATCATTGAATTATTTCACTACGTTAGCGTAATTTTCCAGCTGGTTGCAGTCTCATAAACCGAAAACTGTCCTTCTGCTATATTTCTAAATGGGATGCTTTAGGGGACATCTTTCCAATCTAGGGTGGCAGAGAAACATTTAGACCAAGGTGAGCTATAGGATAAACTATTCATGAAACGTGGTCTAGGGCTTTGAGGCAGAAAACGATATCTTACATGATATTGCTTTATGGTGTCGAGAGGAACGGGAGCTGCCTACAATGGACGTTTAAGTGGTTCATCTCTGCCATGAAGCATTTAACTTAAGTACGCTAATCATGCATGCACACAGACACACACACACACGCAAACATACACACACACATATACACACACACACAGACAACATGCATGTATGCATGTGTCACACACACAGACACACACACACAAACACACAAAACATGCATGTATACACACACACACACACACATACACATACACAGTCCATTTGTCACCATTTGGGTGTGACAGCAACCCAATTTAGCAATAAATCAGCCATGCTTGTGAGCTTGTTTTGTTTTTTTGTCTGGGTGGGAGAATAAGGATAAATAAGCCAATTACTGAAGCTTCATATCGGGAACCCTCACCTTGCCCCCATATCCCACAAGCCCCAGCAGCTGCACAATGTGATATGTTCCATGTACCATCCCCAGCAATATCATAGGTATCGATTAATTCCAAGAGCTCTTTAGGAGATAGAACTGGTCTCAAAGGAATGGCACGACGAAACGCATTGACAACCAGCGCATCTCAGAGCGCGACCGTGATCTCAGAACAGGACCGTGGTTCTTTTCTTGTAAATGGACTGCCTTATTCCAAAGCACTTTACAATGGCCTCTCATTCACCCATTCACACACACATTCACACACCAATGGCGGCAAGCTACCATGCAAGGCGCCGGCCCGCTCATTGGGAGCAGTTTGGGGTTCAGTGTCTTTCCCAAGGACACCTTGACACGTGGCCAGCCGGGAGTCAAAGACTCAAAGAGCCGAACCACCGACCTTGCCATCATTAGACGCCGGCTCTACCTCCTGAGCCACAGCTACCCCCCCATGTTGTATTTCATATGATTTTCCAGGGGTGGAGCAGGGATTTTAAAAGTGTGGGGGTTCTAGGGGTGGGTGGCCCTTCGGCCCCGGTTCCAGTATCCACTACATGTCAAATCAGAGCAGAGTTTTTGACTGATGGGTGGTAGCGTGTGCTAAATCGACGGTGATGCAATATTGATTTTTCATTGTTTTTTTCTCCCCCCAGGATCTGGAGATCAGGAGCTATTCAGAAAACATTTGGGGCTCGAGCCCCGGACGCCCAGAGCTAACGACGCCACTGGAGCACAACACACACTGCAACACAAACAAGGAACACAAACGAGCACATACAAACACTGTATTGGAGGAAGACATTGGAGCACAGGCTCATTGTAATGCATGGCACTGACACCTGAAACTGCTCGTCATGCAATCTAGAGCCATATTTCCTTGGCTAATCTAAAAATGACAAATAAATGTCTAAAATAAGCATATTTTCTCCATTGGTCTGCAGATGTGCAGTTGTCTTTTTAATGAATGATACACATTGGTTATTTAACACTAGAACAGCTGTGCCTTTTGTACCTACTAAAAATGACCCCCTCTTTACAATGCTCAAGCTGCTATTTACACACAATGACCACTAGTTGTCTGCTTGTAAATTAGCCTGCTTCCTACACAGAAAAACAGCAAAATAGCTTTATGTGATTTTGAAAATGTAAGGATACTGGAATGGAATGGACTTTATTTGTCATTGCTACAGTACAGGTACCAAACAACGAAATTTAGGAGGGGAGGCTCCCCTGGTGTTTAGGAAAGGAAAAAGAAAACACATTTTAGAAAAAGGTAAGGAGCTGGTTTACATCAATAAAGGCTATGTACACAATCCACTGTACTATACTGCACAGATAGTCAACTAGGGTTGTCATATTGCACAAAAAGTATTTTTTCACATTATTTTAAAGTGTCACAGTTTGCAGGCTTGAAAATGTACATGTTTGTACCTCAGCACTAGCTGCCATACAATCCGTCCGGACTGTCCTGGGCCCAGAACTTAGGCCTTTTCTGTGTTCAGGGCCTTGACGGCCCTGTGGTAGAAGCTGTTCTTCAGTCTGTTTGTCTTAGCGGCCGGGGTCCTGTACCTCCTGTTCGAGGGCAGCTTGACAAAGTGTTCGTGCCCAGGGTGGGTCGGGTCCTTGGAGATCTTGGAGGCCCTCCTGAGACAGCGTGTTTTGTACAGCTCCTCCAGAGAGGGGAGGGGGGCGCCGGTGATCTTCTGTGCTGTTCTCACGACTCTCTGTAGCTCGTTTCTCTCCGCTGTTGTGCAGCTGTGGAACCAGTTGGAGATGCCGAAGGTGAGGATGCTCTCCACTGCGCCGTGGTAGAAGGCCACCAGTATCTCCTGCTTGTTGTGTTGTTTCCTGAGGCATCTCAGGGTGTATAGCCGCTGTTGTGCCCTCTTGATGGTGCCTTTAGTGTTGTCCTTCCAGGCCAGGTCATCCCGCATGTTGTGTCCCAGGAATCGGAGGGTTGAGACTATCTCCACGCTCTCTCCGTCGATGAGCAGGGGCTGGATCTCGGACTTTTTCCTCCTGAAGTCTACGATGAATTCCTGGGTCTTTGACTTGTTTAGCAGCAGGTTGTTAACCTTGCACAGCTTGCTCAATTGCTCTACCTCATCCCTGTACGCCGCCTCGTCCCCCCCCCGAGATACATCCCACCACGGTGGTGTCGTCTGCAAACTTTACGATGTAGTTGCTGGGGTGGATGGGGGTGAAGTCGTGGGTGTAGAGGTTGTAGAGGATGGGGCTTAGCACGCAGCCCTGGGGTGACCCAGTGCTGAGGCTGAGGGCTGTGGAGGTGTGGGGGCCCACCCGCACCCTCTGGGGGCGGTCGGTCAGGAAGTCCTTGATCCACGCACATATAGAGTGTGATAGACCCAGGTCTAGTAGTTTGGTCACTAGCCTGTCTGGAAGGATGGTGTTAAAGGCGGAGCTGAAGTCCACGAAGAGCAGTCTCGCGTAGCTGTTTCCCCTCTCCAGGTGGGATAGAGTGGCGTGGAGAGTCGTCGCTATGGCGTCCTCTGTGGACCTGTGGGCTCTGTAGGCGAACTGGTATGGATCCAGGTTGGGCGGGAGGCGTGTGAGTATGTGGGCCCGGACTAGTTTCTCGAAGCACTTCATGATGATTGGTGTGAGTGCCACCGGGCGGTAGTCGTTTAGGCAGCTCACCGTGCTTTTCTTCGGGACTGGGATGATAGTTGAGGTTTTCAGGCAGGGTGGGACGGTGGCCTGGGACAGGGACTGGTTAAAGATGTTGGTGAAAACCCCGGCCAGCTGGTCGGCGCAGTCTCTCAGCACCCGTCCCAGGACGCCATCCGGCCCCGAGGCTTTCCTGGGGTCCACCGCCTTCAGTACGCGTCTCATCTCGTGCTCTGTGAGGGTGAGACTGGGTGGTAGAACGCACATATCTAGGAAAAGTCATGAAAGGAGGGTCCTGAAATTTGATCAAGTGCAAAGACGTGTATGCCTTTTGAGTTAAACTGTTTAACTTTAAACTTTTGAAAGCAGCACAAATCGGAGGGGTCCTTGGGTCTATGGGCATGACGCCTCTGCCTGCAATACATGCTCTCTGACAAATAAACGAAAACATAACGTGTGTTGCAATACCCGCTGCGACGCGCCTGTGATTGTCTGGCTCTTATCATCGCATATCCACCTTCACATCCACCTTGCTTGTTGAGGGTCATGACTAAATGATTTGCTGGTTTGTTTGTCTGTCAATGTCAGAAGTAATTTAGCAAAGAGCAAGCAACGTGACCGTCCATTGTCAGGTGATGATGGATGTACGGTGGCCCCAGAGGACAAAGGGGTTATAAAGCTGTTAACATAGCTGGTTTATAAGATAAGAAGATTTTATGTCTTTATTTAATACATTTTATTACCGCTGAGGCCTCACTGATTAATATGAGCGCAGCCACCTTCAACCCACACCGCCTCTGCTGGACGCACGGGACCAGAACCCTCAGTTAAAACAGAACATCAATCACCAACAATGTCATTGGTTTCATTTTAGCCAATAGCAACACTGCGCCGTAAGTGGAATTGTGCTGATGGAGGTATATTACGTGATATTTCCTTCTCAGAAAATCACACAGTTGCATTTCTCAATCAGATTATGTGAGTACAAGCAGAACATATAAATGCTAATTGGTTGATAGCGATTCGTTGGTATGTCGTTAGCCGATAGCGATGTGAAGCCTTGGACAGGAAATGGTGCTTGTGGAAGTGGATCTCCGCTTCGTGACATTTCTTTATGGACATTACACGCCGTCCTGTTCACTCAACAGCAAGCCGTCCTACATCAGAGAGCTTCTTAACACAATTGCTTGCATGTCCGGTAGATTTCACAGTGTCTGCTCTGGATTACACTAAAGAGTCGATGACCTCTATGGCCCCCCTTATGGTGGAACATGGTTGAACTCCAACTCACCCCAGTGTACTGTTGAGGAGGGAGGGGAAGGAGGAGGGAGGGAGAGAGAGAGGGTGGTGGAGAAGGAGGTGAGAGAGATGGAGAGAGAGAGGGTGGTGCGGAGGGAGGTGAGGGGGGGGGGGGGGGGGGGCGGTGAGAAGAGAGGGGTACTCTTGTGGGTGAAGATGGAGAGGGGGGGGTGTTTTGGAGGGGGTGGGGGGTGAGAAGAGAGGGGTACTCTTGTGGGTGAAGATGGAGAGAGGAGGGAGGTGAGATTGCATCTTTTTACATGTGATATCCACTGTCTCAAGGTGTTGGGGTTTGATCTCTGTTTTGATCGACTTGAAAGGATAGAAATAGAATCCTAGAATTAGAATGAATAGAATTCAAATAGAATCCTAGAGCTAGAATGAATAGAGCTCAAATGATCACAGTAATTCTATGAATAGAACACCCTCAGAGGATCCATGTGTCTGTTTGTCCCTCTGTCTGGCAAACCTTGACTTCAGGCTGTCTTCAAACCTCCTGTTCTTGTCATTCCCTCTGCAACACAACACACTGTTGTTGTGACTGACTGCTGGCAGACACACAGCTGAACAGCTGTGACCCACTCCCATTGATGTATTTTCCACTGGAGTTGAAACACAAGTTTTTTTTTGTACGATTCCTTAATATTTCAAGGATGCCGTACGTACGGTTTGATTTGCACAAACTGGGAATAGTGCAATGTTCTATAACCGTGCAATATGTTTACATTCTTGTGATAAGGATCATATACTGTATATAAGTCTACTAGTCCATATGTTTATATGTTTATAAAAGTACACAGTTACATGCTAACTCCCCCCTGTCTATATACCCCCCTGTGAATAGGCCATATAGTGTATAGAAGTATAGAAGTTCACATAATAGATACATTCTCAGATGTCGACCGATCACTTATCACCCTATTTTTATTTATATCCCCCCCCCCTATTTATGTCTCTTTCTTGTTTTTTTTATTATCTTAGGACTGTGTTTGTTTGTTAGCACTTAGGGTTTGCATTTGAATTTCGTTGTACCTGTTACAATGACCATAAAGATCATTCATTCATTCATTCATTCATTCATTCATCATGAACCTGTATGTCTAATGCAAGGAACGGAATGGGGAATGGTATCTCATATGTATATGGAATGGACATGTGTTGAATGTCCTCATTTACATTCCATGCATTACAATGAGCCGTCCTCCGATTTCTACCTCCACCAGCCTCCCCTGGTCTATAGGGGGAGTATAGCTTTGAGAATGCCCCTCTAGATAAATAAACACAGGAGGCAGATATTTCCCCTCTGGGTCTCTGGGAGGTAAGCAGGCCAGCCGTGTCCTCATGGTGTCCTCTGGCCAAGCTAGAAACACAACACATGCTGCCACCTCTTCTGCGTGGAGCACCGCGGGCCTGCTGGCCTCCCAGTGACCCAGTGAAACAGAGGGGAAATGTCTGCTTTCTGTGTTTATCTTTTCAGGAGACATTAATCTTTCATGATTCGTGATGAGCCTGTGTGTGTGTGTGTGTGTGTGTGTGTGTGTGTGTGTGTGTGTGTGTGTGTGTGAAAGTATGTGTGTGTGTGTGTGTGTGTGTTATTGGTGCATGACTAATGGGAGACCATGTACTTTACAATCCTCTGAGTGGAGCTTGAGATCAGGTGGGTAGCTGGCAGGGTCAGAGCCGAGGTCAGGTGTGACCAGAGAGATAACTGATTATTCAATTATCTCTCTTGTATTTAAATATTGTCTGTCAAATGTAGAGAGTTAGCAATTACGCTTGCAGTAAAGCCAGTTGTTTTCACAGTCCTTTCATAAGTGCATTTTGCTGCGCTTTTTTCAGCAGCTGGAACGGCAGCATTGGCACTACGCTTGTGGACTGTTATGTCTGTTATGTCCACAAGAGGGAGCAATAATCAAATCTCACAACGACATCATACTTCACCAAATTACTATTCCATCACTGAACGTAACGTCACCGGTATAATATTTTCTGATATCCAAAACGAACTCGTTTTGCAGTTAGACTCATAGACGATATTTCACTCTTTTCACACATTCACACTTTTTTCACATGGTTTCATGGCACAACGTTTCATTTGAACAGCCTTTATTGTACAGCATTCTCAGTGTTTGAATGATGATTTCCACACGTTCACAATTATAACACTCCCAAGAGTGGTTTTAGAACAGTATGTTTCATTATATTATCTATAAATGCCATCAGATGGATTTGATAAATCCAAAGGAAGAGTATCTGTCTCGAACCTCTGTGTAGCTCATAATGTTAAAGGCAGTCAGTTATTCTGTGGGTGATGCCAACTGGTAGACACACACGTAATGTACATTAATACACTTAAATGTGTGAACGTACACAGTTCAAACACACTCACGCCCACGCAGACACACATAGTTAAACACCGCATGTTTGTTCAGTAAAATTGAACTTATTCATCAGCTGTCATCCATACTGAGTAAATATCACCCACAATAAACTCTGCCTGCGACTCTGTTTGACATCCATTGTGTGGATCCTGGTGCTGGTCCAGCACTAAACGTCGTTACTATCCCTCCGAAACATTTGGACAGGCTTTTGCAGGCTCATTTACGTCCGGTAAGCTTGTAACTCATGAACCAAAACCATAAAGGCTACGGTAAACCAATGCAGCTTGGACCATGATGACCATTAATACATAAACATTTCGCTCACTTATCCATAGAATAAAGTCATTATGTATTTCCATTCTCGTTTTACAAAGAAAACAAAACAATATATGAGCGCACAACTGTATGAAAAACGAACACGTTTTAAAACCACGTAGCAAAGAAACTGACAATGTTTGGGGGGGGCAAATACATCTAATAAATGATATTTAATCATCTATAAATAAAACGTTTAGCTCATTCTGATTGGGAGGCTACGAGGCGTTAATGGGTCAGTAGCCGTGGGAATAACGCGCGCTGTGCCGCACCACACAAACAACCTATTTGGATTTCTCACACTCTCATTGTTCATTCGATTTACAATCCTAATACACAGCCACGCTGTGCTTATCATCATATCACATATCATACGACTATTATTGCGTAAAGTTAGTCCCACAAATCCCCCTAATTACGCAAACGGTTATCATGCGTTCTGCTGCATTAACATGGGTACAATTTAAGACCGAGCGTGGATGCTGTTCATATACTCTGACTTCTCAGCTGATTTTGTAAGAGAGAGAATCAAATAAATATGTGATAGGCTACCTCCTGAAAGACATGGAAGACTGACTGAGACAGATAGGTACAAGTTCAGGCTCTGCAACATCTGAAGCGCACGAGTTTATGGAAAGCTTTCTTAAAGTCCTCGTTGGACATTGTATAGATGATCGGATTGATCAGAGAGTTCAGATAACCGAGCCAGGTGAAGAAGTCAAACAGTTCTTGGTAAAAACAGGTCGCACAGGTGGCCACCAACAGCGTGTAAATGAAGAAAGGTAACCAGCACACGATGTACGCGCCTAAGATGATCCCCAGTGTTTTCGTCGCTCTCCGTTCCCTCGCAGCGGAGATGCGTTTCTTCTCCAGCAGCGCGTCCGACACGGTCACTTTCACCTGGTGCTCACCCCCCGCCAGTGAACCGGTGTCGCTCGAGTGCGTGTCGCTTCTCCCGCATTGTAAATACGTCGTGGACGCCACCGACCCCCCGGGGGAGTTCGTCACCAGGTGAGCTGAAGTAAGTCTCTTTCCTCCTCCTGCCTTTTTGGGGGATTGTTTCAAGATCCTCTTACGCGCCTCGACGTATATCCTCCCGTACAGCGCAATGAGCAGCAAGGTGGGGATGTAGAACGCTCCGAACGTGGAGTAGATGGTGTAGAAAATGTGGTCCGTGTTGACATCGCAGCTGGTCAGCTCCTCCGCCTTCACCTGGCGCCAGAACAGCGGGGGCAGG
>NC_137674.1:29262381-29294881 GCF_963989245.1 Nansenia antarctica | reverse complement strand
TCTTTAAGTTCATAAAATGGCTTTGAAGAGTTGATAGCCTCTTGCATGAGGCTATGGATGATATGAGTGTAGTGTTATTGCCTCTCTACACAATATCGTTCTAAACACAATTTGCCATACCTTAAAGTTGCAATAACTGAACAGTATTTTGTTGTGTTATAGGCTCAATTTAAAATGGATTAAATTAAAAGAATTTGCCACCAATCCACACACAATACCCCAGAATAATAAAGTGAAAACATTTATTAAAATTGAAATACAGAAATACCTCATGTACAAAAGTATTCAGACCCTTTGCTATGACACTCACATTTTCACTAAAATGTAAAAATGTCATCAACAAATCACAAATCAACAAATCACAACAAACGGAGTCCATCTTAATACAAGGATAATAGTTCATGTGATTTTGGAATTAACATCTTTGTTTTTATAGGGTCTCTGCATTACATAGGAATCAATTACTTAGTAAAATAGTCTATTATAGCTGCACAACACATCATTTCCACCTGACTGTATCTTACATCGGTTACAGTATGGCTACAGTAAGTATTTACAGTCCTTGATTCAGGTGCCAGCATCTCCTACTGAAAGGACATAGCACATCTCCTGCTGATAAATGAATTTGTTGCTGACAAAGTGATCTTGTGTCCTTGTCCCGTGGGCAGTGAGAGGATGATGACAGTGTCATTTCTATGCCCTCTGGGAAATCCACAGAGATCATATTGATAGATCAACAGTAGCTTGTCTGATCTGTCACCAGGTGAGATGGCCTGCTGCTTGTGCCACCAATTAGGATGTCACTGACTGATGTGAATACCCACACCAGGGGAGGCTGGTGGAGGTAGAAATCGAAGGACGGGCTCTTTGTAATGTATGGAATGGAATAGGGAATGGTTTCAAAGAATGAAATAAGGAATGGTTTCCTCTGTACCATATTCCTCTATACTACAGTTCTATTACTATTATTACTACCACTAATACTAATACTAATACCACTACTACTGCTACTGCTACTACTACTACTACTACTACTACTACTACTACTACTACTACTACTACTACTACTACTACTACTACTACTACTACTACTACTACTACTACTACTACTACTACTACTACTACTACTACTACTACTACTACTACCACCACCACTACTACTACTATACTACTACTGAAGTAATATCCTCTCTACTGGTCTATTTCAATGACCAACATAATCAGATCAGGTCATGTGATCATGCCCCTAAGGTGTCCTGCCAGATTGATACAATGATCGATACTTCCCCTGTGTTCCTCTAATGATGTGAATAAGCGCCTGAGAGATGACATTTTCTCCGCTCCTGTTTCCTCACACCCTAGACAGCTGTGTTCCTGTCCAGCAGAGAGCAGGCAGTGAGAGGGATGGCCGTTACAAAAGCTAAATGTTGTTTTTATCTGGGTAGGAGATTGCAATGGGACTTCTAACGGGCAGTGTGTGTGTGTACTTGTTCCCTCATGAGGTTGTTAAAGTGTGCACAACATATTGTTGTTGCTTTTTTAAATTGTATGAAAGGGGATAATTAGATTTAATGGGAATCATCAAAGATAAACAATGTCATAAGGGTGTGACATTTTGGGTCTCTAGTTGGAACAAGGTGCTGTTTTTCTCTCTGAATGGTTGTCTGCTTTCTCTCTCTCTCCCTCACTCTCTCTTTCCTCTCTCCCTCTCTCTCTCTCTCTCTCTCTCTTTCTCTCTCTCCCTCTCCCTCTCTCCCTCTCCTGTTTTTACAAGAGCTGATAATATGCATTACACATGAGGACTGTGACTTTTAAAAGTTAATCATAGATTTTGTTGTAAAACTTGATTCTGAGACATTTCTTACTTCCCCTTGGGGAAGTTTGGTATAAACTACATTATTAATTCCATCTATCTATCACGTTTTTCATTGCCAATGTTCCCTATGTATTTCTCCCCTCTGGGTCGTGTTTTAACTTGGCTGGCTTTTTTTATTTTTATTTTTTTCGGTGTTGGGTGATATTGTTTGTATTGTGTTTATTGTTTAATATTGTTTAGTATTGTTTTTGTGGTGAAGCACCATTTGTGTAAAACCTGCTATACAAATACATTTGACATCGGATAGACATGGATCGGATAGACAAGGATATTTTTCAAAACACAGTATACAAGAATGTAAATAAAGAATGAGTCCGGAGTCAATGTGTTGTGTAGCCAGACTGTGTTACTGTCATCTGGCCATGCTAGAATGGAAGTGCCACTTCCATCTGGCCACGCAAGTGCAATACCCTCTACCAGAATCTGTTCTCTACCAGAATCTGTACTCTGCCAGAATGTGTACTCTACCAGAATCTATACTCTACCAGAATCTATACTCTCTGCCAGAATGTGTACTCTCTGCCAGAATCTGTACTCTACCAAAATCTATACTCTACCAGAATCTGTACTCTACCAGAATCTATACTCTACCAGAATCTGTAGTCTACCAGAATCTATACTCTACCAGAATCTGTACTCTACCAGAATCTCTACTCTACCAGAATCTGTAGTCTACCAGAATCTGTAGTCTACCAGAATGTGTACTCTCTACCAGAATCTGTACTCTACCAGAATCTGCACTCGCAAACCACCTTCATCTAATCCTTAAAGGAGACATACTGTAGCTCACAGGCTACTTGCTCATCCATGACAGGATGGTCATTAGCAGCCCTGCTCTGCTCCCTTCACTTCATAGTCATAATGTGACAGCAGCTGGGGAAACCGGGAACAAGTCGCCAACCGACGGACTGGTCTGACTTTTATTTTGAAAGATTTAAATACATTTCTGCATTGTTGAAAATCAATGACAAACTCGCTAGTCAAGTAACACATCTTGTTTTGTGAGCCTGCTAACAATGTAAAGTAGTGTTATAGTTAACTAGGTAGTAGTGGGGATTACTCACCGAATCCATTGCATTGCAATATTTTGGCTTGACTAGCGAGTGTGTCATTGATTTTCAACAATGCTGAAATGTATTATTATTTTTTAGTCCGGCTCTGCTCACTTCACTTTATAGTCCTATATGATTTCTCCCTCACGACAGGGAGACATCGGAGGACAGGCTCGTTGTAATACACGGAACAGAATAAGGAATGGTAGCAGCCCAACTTCATTCCCAGGGACCTGTGGGTGGAGGTGGATCTGTGGGGGTGTGGGGGTGTGGTTATGTGGTTGTGTGTGTGTCCTGTGTGTGTCTGTCCTGTATGTGTGTGTGTGTGTGTGTGTGTGTGTGTGTGTGTCCTGTGTGTGTCTGTCCTGTATGTGTGTGTGTGTGTGTGTGTGTGTGTGTGTGTGTGTCCTGTGTGTGTCTGTCCTGTTTGTGTGTGTGTGTGTCTTGGGTAGTGGTGGTCTGGTCTAGTGGATAGTGAGTTGGACTTGTGATCGGAAGGTTGTGAGTTCAAATCCTGCCTGAAGCCACACCACTACTAGTGTGCCCTTGAGTAAGGCACTTAGCCTTCAGTTACTCCAGGGAGAATGTCCCTGTAATTCGTAATTGTAAATCGCTTTGGATTAAAAGCGTCTGCTAAATGGCAAAATTATTTATTAATTATAATTATTTTATTACAATTATGTGTGTGTGTGTGTGTGTGTGTCTGTCCTTTATGTGTGTGTGTGTGTGTGTGTGTGTGTGTGTGTGTCTGTCCTGTATGTGTGTGTGTGTGTGTGTGTGTGTGTGTGTGTTAGTTTTGGTCTTCTAACATGGCTGTGCTCTTCAGCTCATTTCCATCATTCCCTTCCAGACCCAGAAGGCTGAGTTCACCCTGTCAGCTCCCACTGAAGCAGTGGTTAATGATAAATCTTGAGCTTAAGGTTAAGCTGATCTTTTATGTATTTTGTTTTGCATAAAAGCTTACTTTCATATGTTCTTCATCCATAAATGCTAAATATCTGTACATTTAGATCAATATCCATGTGCTGTGTGTGTTGCGTACTTTGCTCAGTGTAAAAGCTGGCCTTAGGGAGAGTGACCCAGTTCAGAACCAGCAGCACACAACCACACACACACATACACATACACGCATGCATACATACACACACGGACATACACACACGCATGCATACATGCATACATACACACACGCACACACACACACGCACACACATACACACACACAGGCATGCATACACACACACATGCACACACAGACACACACACACACACACACACACACACACACACACCATGACTTCTGTTATAGCAGCTCATCATTAAAACATATTACAGCACAGCGGAGGAGTAACAATCTTTGACAGGTCGTAAAAGTTGTATTTCAAGGTAATAAGCCATCAGAGCCAATCACAAGGAGGAATATACCAATATACCTCTATAAATATATTCTTCATTTGCACCAAAAAAACATTTTATTGAACATAAAATCAAACAGCCTACTTACTCACTCAATTTTGGCCACACCCACTTTTACATTTGGGGTGACCTGAATGGCTGACGGCTGTAGCAGTTGACACCAAAAAAGGACAAGCGTAGAATGAGGACAGATCCTTGGATGTGAGACAGGATGTGAGACCCCCCTAGAAATGATCACAGTAGGGAATGGTTTATTCCAAACCAAGTTTTTTCATGATATGAAGCTGGGTCAGATATGTATGCAATAACAATAGCAGATGGGGCTCATTGTTATGCATGGGATGCACACACACACACACACACACACACACACACACACACACACACACACACACACAGACACAGACACACACACACACACACACACACACACACACACACACACACACAGTAGAGACATAGAGACACAGAGAGAGTGTGGTCTCCATTTTTGTGTTTGATACCTTTCCTTGTTCCAGTCCATGCATTACAACAAGCCCGTCCTCCAATTTCTACCTCCACCAGCCTCCCCTGCAATACAGGTACTGTATCTCGTAATAAACGACACACACACACACACACACACACACACACACAGACAAAGAGGGAGGGTGTTGTCCTAATTTTGTAGCTAGAACAAAGTCACTGTAGGCTAATAATGCATCGAATGGAACGAAGAATGGTATCAAACACACATTTCATACCATTCCATGCATTACAATGAGCCCGTCTTCCAATTTCCCCCTGAAACTGAACTACATTACATGCACTAAAAGTACTCTGTCTTATTTAAAGCACTCGTGAGACCGACCATCATTCAAAATGTACCCACAAAAATGTATGTATTAGGAGTACACACACACATATACAACATAAATACAAAATCTTACTAACATAATAATAAACACTACCAGAGAGAGAACCGGAGAGAACCGGAGAACCAGATTCAGGCCACGTCTCCAGGTCCACATCACGTTGCGGCCCCAGCCGGGGAGACCTCTGGTCCGGGGGTCCACCAGTGAGTTCCCTCCCTACAAAGCCTCCAGCTAAGGAATCTGACAGGGGGGTCAAAGTCTATTTTCAAACACTGGTTGTTTTTGAAGTTTTCCAACAACCCCATGACCAGAGCTCAGGGAGTTGTTGTTGCTACCCAGACTGGGAAGGTTGCCCTTTCCGTACAGCTCTGGTCCGGTCCGGCCTGTGTGGTGGGTCGTAGTAGGGCTACAGCTCTGGTCCGGCCCGGCCTGTGTGGTGGGTCGTAGGGCTACAGCTCTGGTCCGGTCCGGCCTGTGTGGTGGGTCGTAGGGCTACAGCTCTGGTCCGGTCCGGCCTGTGTGGTGGGTCGTAGGGCTACAGCTCTGGTCCGGCCCGGCCTGTGTGGTGGGTCGTAGGGCTACAGCTCTGGTCCGGTCCGGCCTGTGTGGTGGGTCGTAGGGCTACAGCTCTGGTCCGGCCCGGCCTGTGTGGTGGGTCGTAGGGCTACAGCTCTGGTCCGGTCCGGCCTGTGTGGTGGGTCGTAGGGCTACAGCTCTGGTCCGGTCCGGCCTGTGTGGTGGGTCGTAGGGCTACCGTAGCAGAGTTGGTTCGGAGACAACACTTGTATGATGAGTAATCTTTCCTGAATCCCCGAACACTAAAGTCTTGGCTTTAGCTCGACAGGCTACAGCTGGGTTGATACTGTGCAAGAGACCCGGGTTCGAAAGGTAAGCGCTTTATTCAAAGCGCCAATTTTATCCAAAGCATTATTTTACAATATTTTTTTAAATATTTGGCTCTCTCATTCACCGATTCACACACACACCAATGGCAGCAAGCTATTATGCAAGGCGCCGGCCCGCTCATCGGGAGCAAACAGCCGCCTCCCACTTCACGGCCATAACTACAGTTCACAGGGTGTAAGAGGAAGGAGGGAAGACTCTTGGTAAAGAAACCCTATACAGTACAACAAGATTACTTAAAGTGTGGTTTGTTGTTGCTGGATGCACGGGGGGGTTTCCTAAGTGCATGCTTTTGAGTAGAGTGGTGACAGGAAATTGAGGTCATCGATTGACAAATTGACGGCCCGATTGTCCGTTGAGGTTAAGAGCGTGTCCGTGGTCAGTGGAAGTGGACTCCATTTAGGAGCGAAAACCACAACGGCTGCTAATGGTCGACTGTCCTGTCAGCACTTTGAGGTGTCGGGACTCACTCCTCCACACCACGGGGAGGCTGCTGGAGGTAGAAACTGGAGGACGGGCTCGTCGTAATGCATGGACGAGAACAAGGAAGGGTATCAAGCACATGGTCCAAAAAGACCTCTGCTCTCTCTCTGTGTCTCTACTGTGTGTGTGTGTGTGTGTGTGTGTGTGTGTGTGTGTGTGTGTGTGTGTGTGTGTATGTGTGTGTACTCTGTGTCTCTACTGTGTCTCTACTGTGTTTTCTCTCTGTGTCTCTACTGTGTGTGTGTGTGTGTGTGTGTGTGTGTGTGTGCGTGCGTGTGTGTGTGTGCACTCTGTGTCTCTACTGTGTGTGTGTGTGTGTGTGTGTGTGTGTGTGTACATATGTGTGTACAGAGATGTTGTACCTGTATTGCGAGAAGAGGCTGGTGGAGGTAGAGATCGGAGGACAGGCTCATTATAATACCATTCCGTTCCATGCATCCTCCGTCCTCCGAGCACATCCTCCGACTTCCACCTCCACTGGCCTCCACTCTTCACCACACTTCTGTTAGAGATAAAGAGCAGGATTGATTAAAGGATTTGTTGGGATAGTGGTTTCGGAAAATGTTTTCCTCGATGGCCTCCAGAAGGGTGGCGTCAACAGAACTCTCCTCAGAGCTTCCTGCTTCAGCTCCCCTCCAATCACGTCTTGTGATGATGCCTGATAGGGCGGTCATTATCGACAGCGTAGATTTTCACATTGCCGAGGCGTTTATTTATTTATTTATTTTCGCAACAACATAAAAGTGTAAACATCATAATGCCCCATCCCCGGAGGTTTGCTAATGCAGGGATAACACCCCTCCAGAAGCAGTAATAGAGATAGGGTGCTTAGAGGCGGCAGTCACACCCAGACGGAGTCGTTTCTTCTCGCTACACACAGTGAGATGCACCACGTCGTGTAACACGTTGATGGAACATAACATGGAACATGTTTTCAAAGCCACTGAAAGGTCGGTGGTGGAGGAGGGTTGGGGGGTGAGGGGGCGAGGTGTCCTGCTAGTACTTCTGCCTGGATCTTGCCAGCAACAAGCTTCATTGATATTCTGCTGATTCCCCCACCCTGTCTGAGATATATGACAATCACGGCTGTGGCTAATCATCGTGTCTGGAGACCACTGTCATGGCGAGCGTTTGCAGCTGTGCCTACATGCGCTCGCAGGATGGGCTAGCAGTAGGTGGACCTACTTATCCTGGAATAACATGCAGCATATTGTCCCATCTGTGGAGGCCAGAATGGCCCAACCTGTTCCAGACTGGTGATCTCTCAGTCTGGGCTTAATGAAGGGACTAATGACCGGTCTCAGGAGCCAGGGACCAGGCGTGCACGCTGGGTCAGAACGGCGGGGCTGGTCTGAGAGGGCGTGATGAGGGACACGAAGAGAGGCTAGTCTGCTGCGTCTCCAAACACTCATTATGACATGGTTATTATGACACGGGTATTATGACATGGTTATTATGACATGGTTATTATGACATGGTTATTATGACATGGTTATTATGACACGGTTATTATGACATGGTTATTATGACACAGTTATTATGACATGTTATTATGACATGTTATTATGACACAGGTATTATGACATGGGTATTCATGTTATTATGACATGGGTATTATGACATGTTATTATGACATGGTTATTATGACATGTTATTATGACATGGTTATTATGACATGTTATTATGACATGGTTAATATGACATGGTTATTATGACATGTTATTATGACATGGTTAATATGACATGGTTATTATGACATGGGTATTATGACATGGGTATTATGACATGTTATTATGACATGGTTATTATGACATGTTATTATGACATGGTTAATATGACATGGTTATTATGACATGGGTATTATGACATGGGTATTATGACATGTTATTATGACATGGTTAATATGACATGGTTATTATGACACGGGTTATTATGACACGGGTATTATGCTGCGTGGCATTCTAAACTATTCTATTTTATCTTCCTTGTTATCTGTGAAGCACATTGTGTCACATCTTTTGCGAGAAATGCGCTAAACAAATAAAGTTTGATTTGATTTGATAAATACCTCAGAAAGCATTCTGACGTAGCACACTAATGCGTATGCCATATACCGGTAATCGTTTCTGGTTCGATTCCGACCCTCAACATATCTTGCATGTCATCCCTCCTCTCTCTCCCCCATCCTTCCTGTCAATATCTACTGTCTCTACATCAATAAAGCAAAAAAAAAGGGTTAGGTGTGAATGTTTAGCCGGGTTCCTCTTTCCAAGTATTTGAAATTCCATTCTATCAATTCAGTTTGACACTTATGTAATGGTAACAGTTTGATTTCCAGGGGTTGGATTGTGCACACCTACTGCAATACAATAATGGCAACAACTAAATGGTAAATGGACTGCACTTATCGCCTTATTCCAAAGCGCTTTACAACAGCCTCTCATTCACCCATTCACACACACATCCACAAACCAATGGCGTCAAGCTACCATGCAAGGCGCCGGGCCCGCTCATTGGGAGCAATTTGGGGTTCAGTGTCTTGCCCAAGGACACTTTGACATGTAGCCAGCCGGGGATCAAACCGGCCAAGACGCCGACCTTGCGATCATTCGACGCTGGCTCTACCACCCGAGCCACAGCCGCCCCTGGCAACACAGCAATGCACTACAGACAATAGAAGAGGTTAATCCAAAGAGACACCTTCCCTTCCTAGAAGACCCTCTCTGGAGCTGAGTCTGACTCCGGCAGGGCTCATTATGCTGTCGACATGAATATAAAATATGAAACACCTCTGCGTAGCTGTGTCTATGTCAGTTCCTGTGTTGTTTTCACACTGTAATGAGCCTGCCTCACGTGCTGTACAGGCTATTTCAGTTCTTGTTTTGTTTCACACAGTAATGAGCCTGACTCGTGTGCTGCACGGGGAGGCTGGTGGAGGTAGAAATCGGAGGACGGGTTCATTGGAAGGAACGGAATGATGAACGGTATCTAACACGTGTGCTCCATTACCTGGGGACGAAGTGAGTTTGATACCGTTCCTTATTCCGTTCCGTGCATTACAATGAGGCCATCCTCCGATTTCCCCCTCTACCAGCCTCCCCTGGTGCTGTACCCCCCCCCCTCCCCCCATACAGCCTGCACATCACATCTGCACAACTCCAGTTTTAAAGGGATGATTCAGCCTATTTTCAGCCTATTTTCATGTTTAGGTGAAATATCATCGTAACCCCGAGTTGTCCTCAGTAGTAGAAAGCTTCTAGTAGTAGTGGAAGTCAAAGGGTCTCCATTGTCTACGTTGCTACGGCAACACATGCTCACAATTAGCAGCGCCACTGTGTCCCACAGACAGGAATCCGACTGTAACTAGTTAGTTGAGCATTGTTGAAATGACATGATGCCAAACTCTCCCTAGGGAAACTTCAATTGTATATCATCAACAATGGGATATGTTGACTCATATTATAATTAAGGATCGGCATCTGGGAATTGGAATCATGTTGATGAAAGAAACTGATCTTGCCTTTGTGTTAAACAGATGCAGGTATTTTATCCCAAAGATGTACCGCAAATGTGATCATGTGACTGATGCTAGCTTTTGAAGTCGGCCCTTTCCACCGAGTCTACATCGATGTGGTCCAGCTGATAAACAGCAACTGTGCTGCTACTGCACCTGCGTCCCAGGGGAGGCTGGTGGAGGTAGAAATCGGAGGACGGGCTCATTGTAATGCGTAATGGAATGGGAGGATCCATAGAATGGTATCAAACACACTTCATCCCCAGGTAATGGAACACACTCCATCCCATGATGCATTACGATGAGCCCGTCCTCCGATTTCTACCTCCACCAGCCTCCCTTCATGTGCATGCCTCTAGGACTCTCTACCCAGAGAGACAAAATGAGAAAAAGAGATTTCCATTACCTCAGGATTAGAACACTGGGTACATTGGAATAAGATAATTTGTGGGCGGTGAGCCACAAAAGGAAGTAAAAGACAATCTCTGCATAACCGTTACGCCGCGGCTATCAGGGCTGGTCTCACTGACCTGTTCCGATTATGTCATTTCTTTTGGTACTCACTCGCTTTTTTTCTTTTAGTTTTTGTTCTTTTTTTCTCCTCTTGTTGAACACTCTCTCTCTCTCTCTCTGTGTCATTCACTCTCTCTGTCTCTCCCGCTCTTTCTCTCTTTCTCTCTCTCTCTGTGTCTCTCTCTCTCTCTGTCTCAATCCCTCTCGCTGTCTCTCTCACTCTCTCTCTTTGTCGATCTCACTCTCTCTCTCTGTCGCTCTCACTCTCTCTGTCTCTCCCGCTCTTTCTCTCTCTTTCTCTCTCTCTGTCTCTCTCTCTCTCTCTCTGTGTCTCTCTCTCTCTGTCTCAATCCCTCTCGCTGTCTCTCTCACTCTCTCTCTCTGTCGCTCTCACGCTCTCTGTCTATCCTGCTCTTTCTCTCTCCTTCTCTCTCTATCGCTCTCACTCTCTCTGTCTCTCCTACTCTTTCTCTCTCTTTCTCTCTCTCTCTCTGTCTCTCTCTCTCTCTCTCTCTCTCTCTCTCTCTTGCTCTCTCTCACTCTTGCTCTCTCTCTCTCTCTCTCTGTGTGGTTTCTGCCGATTGATGTTACCCTGTCTTGATCACTGAACTAGCTGCAATTCAATACTGATGTATTATGTCTCGCCCTGTCCAATCAAACAGGCTTTTAACTAACTGATCGTCCAAGTACAGGTTTCCAATTGAAGTGTCACAGTGTCCTGAAAAAAAAAACATCTAAAGGATCAGAGAAGATGAAACAGGGATAAACAAACAAAAGTTTCCCCGCAGTATCCTTCAGCAAAGTCACCCCTCACCACATGAAATCAAAGTCACCCTTCACAAGATGAAATTAAAGTCACCCCTTAAGAGATGAAAAGGGACCTCGAGCTGTGATCAAAAGTCACCCCTCAAGAGATGAACTCAAAGTCACCCCTCACAGAGATGAAATCAAAGTCACAGTTCACAAGATGAAATCAAAGTCACCCCTCACAGAGATGAAATCAAAGTCACAGTTCACAAGATGAAATCAAAGTCACCCCTCAAGAGATTAAATCAAAGTCACCCCTCACAAGATGAAATCAAAGTCACCCCTTAAGAGATGAAATCAAAGTCACCCCTTAAGAGATGAAATCAAAGTCACCCCTTAAGAGATGAAAAGGAACCTCGAGCTGTGGATTGAGGAGGAGAAGGTGACTCAGCCTTTTCAATAGGAAACCTTACTTGGAAAAAAGGATTAAGAAGTCCCATAAACTCTGTTTGTGTCCCATGTCTCCACCCTTCTCCTGAAGTATGCACTTCCTCACTTGGAATTACAATTGCTTTAATATTACTTTATTATATTGTATTGTTGATTTACTGATTGTTGTTGTTCGAGGAGCTAGATTCAAAAAGCATTTCACTATGGCTGTATGTGATGTACGTGACCAAGAACATTTGTTTTGATTTGATTTGAATTACAAGCATGGGATTGGTTTTAGCCTGATCTCTTTTACACCAATCCATTCAATTCAATATGAATTGATTTTGAGGAGTAAAACAGTGGAGAAATTGGACACAGCACATACTGTAAAGGGAGACACAGATTAAGACTAATCCTAGACTGAAAAAATCTAAATCCTCCACACTGGAGATGTTCTATTGAAAAGTGTGATTTAGTGAGGACTGTCTCCAGGAAATCGGCCCGTAGGGTTTCAGTGAGCTCCAGTTTACTTCTGACATCCACTAGAAGGCGCTGTCTAATGGAGTTCCTCAACGGGCAGCAGGACCTCACTCTCAATCAGTATGAATTCATACAAAAAGCAGAACACCCAATTTGTACGAAATCTTACGACCCAGTTCGTATGAAGACCTAGGCTACAGTACACTGGGGACAGTGCA
Organism: Nansenia antarctica; assembly: GCF_963989245.1. Classification (NCBI taxonomy): domain Eukaryota; kingdom Metazoa; phylum Chordata; class Actinopteri; order Argentiniformes; family Microstomatidae; genus Nansenia; species Nansenia antarctica. The sequence continues at coordinate 29,282,393 of NC_137674.1, read as the reverse complement.
GTGCACAACTGAACACAACAGCTCACCAACAGGCACCAGGGCCTGGAGGGAACAGTCTGTCAGTTAGTAACGGTCACAATTCAATCCCTTCTCCATTCCATTACTTATCTGGTGCTAACAGGTTTGTAAACTGTCTATCGGGGTCAGGATCACCCGAGTGTGCTGGAGTTATGCGGCCCCGGGCCAGTGCTGTTTTAATGGGGGCAGCTCTGTACTGTCAACGGGGGCACCCCTGGAGGGGCCGAGACTGCCAGCAGCAGTGGTTTCACCCACTATTTTTAGGGTACCCGCAGGCGTCAGCAAGTGTTGGGACGTTCCAACTGCCAACACTCATCAACAGAGAGAATGCTAGAGTGTGTTCTTCATATGAGATAGTATTGATGCCAATCTCTACTCCAAAAATCTAGTTTACGATCAGCACTCCACGCCAGTAGTCTGACACAGATTATGGCGGTAAAGACGAGTTAATCCCACGGCTGCTTTACTCCACTCGTCTTGGCTGTCACATGCAAAGGTTTTGTTCGTAGTTCGCATTCCTAGAATTCCTAGATATTCTTAGAAATAGTCCTTTCAGAGTAACGATGCAAGTATGGGAGCAGTGTGAAGTGTGTGTAAAGTCAGGCCAAATCAAGTGTACTGTCTAAGTATGTATAGTGTCAGAGATATCGTCTGTTTTTACCACAGGCAGCACAGCCCACGTCCTCCAGCTCCAATCAAGGCTGTGGTGAAATACGTCCCCCGTTCAGACGTAATGGTAATTAAGATTTTTCTCGTTGCCGTGACATTTATTCAGCCCATAGCCTTCCCTCAGGGTGTTTCAGAGAACAGTGCGTGACTTTCATTTTCATTAAGTAGATAGTTTGACATGTTGCCAATAATTATAGACATAAATAGACCTTACTTACTTACTTACTTACTTACTTACTATAAATAGACCTAGTTAGACAATACCGTGTTTATGTCTTTGCGTATGTTTATGTGTCTGTGTGTGTGGTTTAATTATTGGTTTTATACCGCCCCTTCAGACAGACCTATAATGTTTTATGAGACCACTCATGAGTTATTCATAGGCAGCTCTAAACCAGCTGACTTGTGAACTGAGGGTCAACCAGTCAGAAGAGGGGAGGCTGGTGGAGGTAGACATTGGAGGACAGACTCATTGTAATGCCTGGAATGGAACGAGGAATGGTATCAAGCATACCATGGATTACAATGAGCCTGTCCTCCAATGTCTACCTCCACCAGCCTCACCAGCCAGAATAGCACAGCATTGAAGCTCTTGTGTGTGTGTGTGTGTGTGTGTGTGTGTGTGTGTGTGTGTGTGTGTGTGTGTGCGCGTGTGTGTGTGTGTGTGTGTGTGTGTGTGTGTGTGTGTGTGTGTGTGTGTGTGTGCACATTATGACAGAAACCGCAAGGTCATGGCATCATTCCAAAATGAATCAGTGATTGTTCATGAAATGAGTTACTTTCACAGATATCGATTTACAGATAGTGAGAAGCAGTATGTTACCACATTCTGCCACCTTGTGCGTAATAGGAAGTCCTACATCTGGGAACTCAACTTTACATTTATAAAACAAATGTATGCAAAAGAGAGTTTGAATCTTAACGAAATGGATCGAGAAACCCTAACCCTTTTTTATGTATACTGTATATATTGTTTTTGTGGTAGCCTTTTCAAAACATGTTTAATGTGTGGAACCACTGGGTTTTCGCTTGCTGTGACTTACAACAAGGTAGATCATTTACTGTAAGCTCACACGCACACACACACACACACACACACACACACTCATACATACATACATACATACATACATACATACATGCATAGGCTACTGTTCATACATACGCGCGCACGCACACACACACACGCGCGCACACACACACGCACGCACGCACGCACACACACACACACACACACGCACGCACGCACGCACGCACACACACACACACACACACACACACACACACACACACAGCACTTTCAACTTCAAAGCACCCAAGAGCCGAAGAGCGCACACGCACAGACGGGGGATTTTAAACAGCATGTCATTAATTAAGCGGATCGGCCAATCAGGGAGAGCGAATCCAGATCGCTCGTGAAAAAACAGGCGAAACACTTCATTCCAAAAACTGACAGCAAATGAAACAGGGAGTAGCCTACTACACTATAACATCGGCCTATAGCAACATACGAAGATAGCTTCATCATGTGCAATGAATTACCTCCCTTGGAAGCACACGCCTACAAGTTGTATTCATTCTGCCTGTCTGTCTGTCTGACGGTCAGCCTGTTGCTCCTGCGGTCCTCCTGCGCTTTGACGCACAGCGCGATGATGGGTACCTGGACCGCTCCGCCTCGGTGCGTCTCGGTGCGTCTCACCTCGCTCCTACTTCTCCTACATGTCGGCGGTAGTGTTTCAACCTTCGAGCTCACGCTGCTTCACACCAACGACAATCATGCCCGGATTGAGGAGACCAGTCGGGATTCGGGAAAATGCAGTGCCGGTGGGCCGTGTTTCGCGGGAGTGGCAAGGAGGTTCACCAAAATAGCAGAGATCCGGAGAAAGGAACGGCATGTGCTGCTGCTGGACGCGGGGGATCAGTTTCAGGGCACCGTCTGGTTCAACTACTACAAAGGCGCGGAGGCTGCCTACTTCATGAACAAGCTTGGATATGATGCGATGGTATGTTTTTTGGGGTGTTTTCTCCAGAGTTTATAGGATGGCTAGCCTATAAGCTTCACGGTGGGCAATAATCTGCACATCAAAGTGTGTTATAGTCATAATAAAGTTCATATCACCTGAAACAAGTGCATAATTTTGTCTAGAATGACGACACATTAAGCCATTATCTCTCTTGCTCTCTCTCATTCTCTCTCGTTCTCTCTCTCTCTCTCTCTCTCTCTCTCTCTCTCTCTCTCTCTCTCTCTCTCTCTCTCTCTCTCTCTCTCTCTCTCTCTCACACACACACACTCTCACTCACACACACACACACACACACACACACACACACACACACACACACACACCAAAGGTAAGTGAATATTAAAACAACAGCTTTTGATCTGATCTCATCAGATTGAAGTGGTGATTGTCATATTGTTGAGTTGAGTGCTCACTGTTTATTTCTCCTCCTCAGGCATTCGGGAACCATGAGTTTGATAACGGGGTGGAGGGACTTCTCCGGCCCTTCCTACAGGATGTGAACTTCACTGTTCTCTGTGCCAACCTGAAGCCAGACCAGACTCTGGACCCAGTCATCAGCGGCCTCTACCAGCCATTTAAAGTCTTCACCGTGGGCTCAGAGAAGGTGGCTGTGCTGGGATATACCACAGCAGAAACCCCAGTTTTATCCCTGCCAGGTAAAGTGTCCAGTTCAAGTTAAATTATTAATAAATAGAAGAAGAAGAAGAAGAAGAAGAAGAAGAAGATGAAGAAACAGTCAAACATAGACACAAAACAGAGACACACAAAAAAAGAGCAGCATCAAAAACAAACATAAAATTAGAAAACAGTAAAACACAACACATTAAAAAGATTAACGGCAGAATCAATTAAAGGCTAGTCTATAAAAATGTACAAGTCAATACTAGGATACAAAGGCTTGGGACAGAGCATCACTACAACATCAACATCAATCAACAATAACATGTAATAAAGGATAATAAAGATAATAAAAACAACAACATAAGGTGAATAAATAGCGGCAGGAGTCCACTGACTAACTGATTATTCGGTTGGTGAAGCCCTTTAATGCTCATTGCTGCTTCTAAGCATGTAGTACAGAACCCTCCACTCAGTGGAATAACTGGGTTGTCTACTGGTATCTGTTCTACCAGTATCAGTTTTCTAAAAGCTTTGTAACTGAAGTAGCACTTAATGTCTCCAGACCACCCAGCCAGGAAGCCATAAGAGATTGACGATTACAAGGTCAATCTTCTGTGCAGGAACGAAATTCATTAAATTATAATAATGTTCCTGGTCTAGGAGGAGGAGTGGACCTGGACTTCACTCTGCTAGAAGAAGGAAGGAAGGAGGAAGTATTTTTCTTATTAACAGTAGAGGAACTGTACAGAGGGGTAGTGGGTGGTGAAGAGGTCTTTAGGAGGAACAGTCAAGTTAGCTTCCGACCTCAATAACACAATAACTACATCAGAATCTGAATCAGAATTGCTTTTATTACAACCAATGTACAGGTACACAAGAGTCAAATTATTTGGCTTAGGTTCTTCAACATTGCCATTGTAGCAAGATACAAAATCATAGAATACAGTAAAATAAATAAAGCAAGTAATAAGGAAGTAGAATAAAGTAATAAAGTGATGGTAGTCATCATCAGGTATATTCGTCACGTTACAAAACATGGAGCTCATTGCCTATAGGGCTGTGCTGCCTCTACAAAAGTATTTGAGTCCTCCATTTCCTCTCCCCCTTCCACCATCACATGTTCCTCCTCCACCTCGTCTTCTGTCACTATCTCTCCACCACTTTGTCTGCTCCTTCCTCTTCTTTCACCGTCACATCTTGTGAAACTCACCCTTCTCCTAGACTGATCCATCGTGCTCCCTCTGTCCACCCAGGTGCCCGCCCACCTGAAAAGATCTCCTATAGCGCTCCTAAGTGGTTGTAATAGTACTATAGTAGTACTACTTTAGCTACGAAGCTTTCGTGAAACCCCTCCACCCCTCCTCTAGACTGACCCGTTGTGCTCCCCCAGGTCCCCACCTGAAGTTTGAGGACGAGGTGGAGGCCCTGCAGGTCCAGGTGGACAAGCTGCTCACTCTGGGCTACAACAAGATCATCGCCGTGGGTCACTCCGGCTTCGCCATGGACCAGGAGATCGCCAGGAGAGTGAGAGGCGTCGACGTGGTCATTGGTGGACACACCAACACGTTCCTCTATACAGGTACACAGCAGGGGAGGCTGGTGGAGGTTGAGCCCATTGGAATGCACGGAACGGAATGAGGAATGGTATCAAACACGTGTTACAGTGAGCCTGTCCATGAATTACATTGAGCCCGATTAGAGAGAGAGATGTTCAGTGAGCCAAACTATTTGAATAGAGTAATAAAAAAGGCTTCCTCATCTGCTGTTCCCTGCCTGTGGAATGCTCTCCCCCCCACACTGTCCGAGCTGCTGACAGTATTCACTGTTTTAAGACCTAAAATGGTCCTCTGTGGCTCAGTTGGGACGGCACGGCACTAACAGCGCTTAGGTTGCGGGTTTGATTCCTGCTGGGACCATATATACAGAAACATTTACGCACTCACTGCAATGTAAATAGCATAAGAGGAAAACTCACCTGTTCAGGCAGGCTTTCAATTTATAGGGCATATGTTACATATGTTATGTATGTTCTGTGACTGTCCTATATTTTTATTAGTTATTCTTCTTAAGTGCTTTGAGTCCATGGGAAAATGTTTTGAGTCCATGAGAAAATTCACATTTGATTTATTGTTATTATTATTATTATTATTATTATTATTATATATTATTAATATTATAATAATGATGTACCTAAAACCTAGGTTTAAAACCAACACAGGGTTCAGATTCAGATTCAATTTAATTGTCATTGGCAGAGTACTAGTAAAAAGACAATGAAACGCCTGTTCCGGCGTCTAGCCAGAGTGCAATACTGCAAAAGCCATAAGCAGATATATGTACAGTGCAATGTTCATCCTGTTGGGATGAAAACTAACTGTAACCTGGTTGTGCTCATGGACCAGTGTCATGTGTTCTAACAGTGATAACAACAGTAACTGTACTATTTTTCTCTACGCAGGTTAAGAAAACAACAACATACTAAACAAAAACGCAATTTTGTCCGTCATGACAGGAAGTGCTCCGTCCTCTGAGGTCCCTGCGGGTCCGTACCCCTTCATGGTGCGGTCGGAGGACGGGAGGGATGTCCCTGTGGTCCAGGCCTTCGCTTTCGGGAAATACCTGGGATACCTGAAGGTGACCTTTGACCCCGCTGGGAACGTGGTGAAGGCGGTGGGGAACCCCATCCTGATGGACAGCAGCATTCCGGAGGGTAAGGATGGGTTCTGGATCTGAAACCATGGAAATAGGCAACAAACTATCTAAAAACAAAACAGTGCTCTGTTGTTGATGATGATGATGATGACGATGATGGAGAAGATGATGACCATAATGACTTTATTAATTCCTAAAATTGTTCAATGCCGTTTGTCAAAAAGTACACACTCTACATAGACAGACAACCGTACAATATAAGGAAACGACTTTACAATAGTTATACCGTAGAGTTTCTTAGCATTTGTCTCTTTCCTTTCATTCTGTCTTTCTTCCTTCCTTTCTTTCTTTCTTTTCGTTGGTCCGTCTTTCCAATAAAAGCCTGAATTTTCCTCACAAACTAAACCCACCTCGTCTGGCTCCCAGACCCAGCTATTCTGGCCGACGTCACCGAGTGGAAGAAGAGTCTGGCCGAGTACTCGCTCCAGTACGTGGGGAAGACTCTGGTTTACCTCAACGGGACGTTTGCGGAGTGCAGGTTCCGCGAGTGTAACCTTGGAAACCTCATCTGTGACGGCATGGTGAGTGAGAGGCGGCTTCACGGACCTTTGGGGACAGAGCCTTCAGCGTGGCCGCACCTACCCTCTGGAACTCTCTCCCCATAGTGATCCGCAACGCCCCCACCCTGGACTCCTTTAAATCAGCCGTTAAAACCCATCTGTTCACCAAGGCCTTTGGCCCCTAGTCACTGTTTCTGTTTTGCTTTGTTTGTTGTTGCTCGTGATTATTCTGTCCCGCCAGGTTTTTCTCGATTGTTAGGAACACAACTCGCGTCTTCTCCCCGGTCCCTCCTCTCCCCCGTCCCTCCTCTCTGCGTCCGACTGAAAACAGCGCAGAGGAGGAGGAGGAGGAAGGTTGTAGGTTCCTCCTCGTACATATTCTCCGCTCTCCGATAGTGTTTGAGGACGAAGCGGAGAGGAGGACAGAGTAGAGGACGAGAGGAGTCGTGTTCCTAACAATTGAGAAAGGCGATAGTAGAAACTTGGCGGAAAGACGCTTGACCGGGCTATCATGCGTGTATGCGCGTGCTGGGTTAATGGACGTGCCCAGACACTCCCTCTTCTAATATACACTACATGGCCAAAAATATGTGGACACCCGAACATCACACCCATGCTTGTTGAACATCTCATTCCAAAACCATGGGCATTGATATGGATGTGGTCCCCCCTTTGTTGCTATAACAGCCTCCACTCTTCTAAGAAGGCTTCCCACTAGATTTTGGAACATGGTTGCAGGGATTTGCTCCCATTCAGACGTATGAAAATCACTGAGGTCGGACACTGACGTTGGGCGAGAAGGCCTGGCTCGCAGTCGGCGTGCCATTTCATTCCAAAGGTGTTCGATGGGGTTGAGGGTATAGAATATGAAAATAAAACACAGAAGAATAGATGATTTAAACATCTGTTCTACCAACAAGGGTTAAAGATAAGACATACACTTATTTCCAATGTTTATTTCTAGCAGTCATGGACATGATCGAACAAACTCATAATAAGTGGTCACATGACCAGCTTACACAACTTAACATTACGTTATATCTGACTCCAAAAGACATTTCAAGGTTAATAACGATTGACAATACTAGGACCTAAGAAGGACAACACGGGAGAATGGTGCCTGCGAGGGGCCTAACCCAAAACTCCCAGAATAATGCTTTGCCTCTCCTTAAATATAATTTCCAACAAAGGACAAGGTCTGAGATACATTACAATCACAAAGGAATTGACAAACGGTGAGGGTGTGACTTCTTGCTTCCAGGCCCATTCAACTTCTAATAGTAATACACATTGAAATGGACTCTACAAGGGTCAGGGCTCTGAGCAGGACAGTCAAGTTCTTCCACACCAAACTCGGCTAACCACTACGGACCTCGCTTTCTGCATGGCAGCATTGTTTTGCTGACACAGGAAAGGGCCATGCCCAAACTGTTGCCACAAAGTTGGCAGCATACACTTGAACTCTAGAATCTCATTGTCATTAAGATTTCCTTTCACTGGAACTAAGGGGCCGAGCCCAAACCATGGAAAAACAGCCCCAGACCACAATTGTGTCCACATACCTTTGGCCTTGTGGCGTATCAGTTCAGAACAAAGGCTTTTTCCACTTCAAGACCTCACACGTATAGCCCTCTTAAAACCTGAGCTGTGATCTCTGATTGTGATGTATGATGATTACCGGGGAGGCTGGTGGAGGTGGAGATCGGAGGACGGGCTGATGCTGATGATGGAACGGAATGAGGCTCGGTGTGCTTGAGGACTGGTATGTACGGTAGGCATCCCTCATTCTGCTCCATGCGTTCCAAAGCGCCAGCCCTGCGGTCACTACCTCCACCAGAACTCCCCAGGGTGGCCATGTTTAATGGGCTTTCCATTTCCTCTGCTAGATTCACCACAATATAAAATATGCAGATGAGGTCCAGTGGAACCACGTCGGTCTGTGCATCCTGAACAGTGGCGCCATCAGGACAGCGATAGACGAGCAGTACAAGAACGGTGGGTACCGTGGGGGTTGACTGTTTTCTGATCCAGAGCGTTGTTGAAACTAGGCCCAAGGCCTCTCAGTGTTACACAGCTCACACACAGGTTCTTTGGTGAGGCTGGTGAGACTTGTTACAGTACATCAGTGGCAGAATAGAAGATCATAGCCGAGTAATAGTTATTTTATTCATAACTGTATTCATTATTCATCGAGTCACTTTATAATGAGGAGCACAGAGGGAGGGAAGTGTGGGGAGGGATGTGGCAACGCAGCCGCAGCCTGCCTGCAACTGACATCGTGTCACAAATCTTACAGTAGGTGTGTGTGTGTGTGTGTGTGTGTGTGTGTGTCTGTCTGTGTGTCTCTGTCTGTGTGTGTGTGTGTGTGTGTGTGTGTGTGTGTCTGTGTCTGTGTCTGTATCTGTGTCTGTGTGTGTGTGTGTGTCTGTCTGTGTGTCTCTGTCTCTGTCTCTGTCTCTGTGTCTGTGTGTGTGTGTGTGTGTGTGTGTGTGTGTGTGTGTGTGTGTCTGTGTCTGTGTCTGTGTCTGTGTCTGTGTCTGTGTGTGTGTCTGTGTGTGTGTGTCGTTGCTTCCAGGCACCATCACCATGGAGGAGGTAATATCAGTCTTACCGTTTGGGGGGACGTTTGACCTGGTTCAGGTGAAGGGGTCCACGCTGAAGAAGGCCTTTGAGCATTCGGTCCGCAGATACGGGATGAACACGGGGGAATTTCTCCAAGTTTCAGGTACCAGTCAGTAAGTGATGGTTTTGGGCACTACGTCAACCTGAGAGAGTCTCGTTCCCGGACACCTCCGCCCAGGTCTGACGGGACCAACGATTGAAAATCGGCCATCATTAAGCAAAATGGAAAGACTGTCGAGAACAGACAGCGCATAGCCATTGACTTTACTTCACGTCAATAATCTCCCACAGCAGAAGTAGACTAAAAGTCTGGTGGATCAACTCTTGAAACTTGGCCAAACATTAAGCCAATGGAAAGACTGTCGAAAAGAGACGGCGCATTGCCATTGACTTTACATCAATCTCCCACATCTACCACAGCACTCCCCACATACATACGCTTAATTTGGGTTCAGGAAACCCCACCCTAGTGTGTGTATCTGGAGAAGAACCTCTTAAGCTCAATGCACACGGCCCCGATTTTGTCGCACCGCCGAATTCGATTCCATTGTTCTGAATGAGACAATGCACACGGCGTGCGATGCGATTTTATCGCACGACAACATTCGATTCTCCATTCACACCAATTGAAATAATTCAAAGAATTGAGAATCGAATGTTCGGCGGTGCGCCAAAATCGGGGCCGTGTGCATTGGGCTTTACAGTTGGTGTTTAGTCAACGTTTTTTAGAATTAATTTCTCATTCCCGTCACCATCCGACCCTTTGTCCTGGTCGTATACAGACTACAACACATCGCTGCGTGTCCTGTTGGCTCGCTGTCAACATGTCCTGTTGGCTGTGTCATCAACGTGTCCTGTTGGCTATATGTGACACGTTCTAATGCTTTGGTCCTCATGTCAGGATCCGATGTAATGATCAGACTTTTCTTTCGAAAAATGTGAAACATTTCTGCATTGTTGAAAACCAATGACGCGTCGCTAGTCAACTAACACAGCTTGTTTTGTGAGCCTGCTAACAATGTAAAGTAGTGTTCTAGTTAACTAGGTAGCAGTGGGGATTACTCACCCAATCCATTGCATTGCAGTATTTTGGCTTCATTGCGAGTTTGTGTTGTGATTCTCAACAACGTTGAAACGTAGTTTCTGTGTTTCAAAAGAAAAGTCTGAACATTTTGATTGGTTGCCGACATGCGGACCAAATGATCAGACTGTCTCACATATGCCAAACCAAGTAGCAAGTACCCTTCAGTGGCCAATAAAGCTTTGAATAACTAACCCCTCTTGATGCGTCTCATTTCCTCAGGTATCCAGGTTGAGTTTGATCTCTCGCGGCCTTCGGGCGACCGCGTGACCGCCATGAGTCTCCTCTGCACCCAGTGTCGCGTCCCCAGGTACGAGCCTCTGGACCTCCAGAGGGAGTACAAGCTGGTGATGCCGTGGTACATCGCAGACGGAGGGGACGGCTACGCCATGCTCAAGGAGGAGAAACTGAAGCACGACACTGGTGAGTATTTCATTGGTCGGTTCCGTTGTGACAGGCGAACCGATCGAGCACAGAATAAACGATTTAGACGCTGGTGAGTAATCAAATCAAATCAAATCAAATTTTATTTGTATAGCGCATTTCTTACAAGATGCAACTCAATGCGCTTCACACAATGAAAATGTTCAGTCAATCAGTCAATCAATCAATCAATACTGACAGAGCCGCGAGCAGGCAAAAGTAAAAAACCTGTATACTATGTAGCCAGGAAAAATTCCCTTAAGTAACCCTCTCACAGGGGAAGACCCTCAGTTGTCTGTGAGCGTTTGGCTGAGTCTGTCCGCAATGTCGGATGGGCAATTTCATTGGTTGGTGAACTCAATTTGTGCCAGGCGAACTCAATCGAGCACAGATAAGTGTATGAAATGATTTCCAATACTGTTTAAAGCCAGGTTCTGCTTGGCAGGGTTGGCGGAGGGTAGAGCATATGGCTGTCCTACCTGCTTCTCTACACTTCTACCAGACAAAGTGAGCATTGTTCACGCTTACTGGAGCATCGGATTGGTGATAAGCGTAGGGCAGAGGGAGTTTCCATCAGTGGAGGCTGGAGGAGGCAGCTATGGGAGGATGGGCTCATTGTGATGCATGGGATGGAATCAGGAATGGTATTGAAGGACTCCTTGAAGTGATCAATAATAAAGAGATATCAGATGGTGGAGTTGCTGACTATAGGTGATGTTTATTGGTCAAACAGGCCCGGGAGAAACTCTTGATGACATGTATTCAAGCATATTAAGTACTGAAGTATTCAGTCATTTCTCAAAGTAGAATTCTCCTGTGCATTCAGAGTTATCCCTGGTCACAATGGGATTAGAACACTGTAAAAGGTTTTGGGTGTCAATGAACTGTCAGTTTCTTGCAGGGTATGAGGTCACCTGCAGATGTGAGACCTTGACAAGATAACAAGCTACCTGTCCTATCTTTCCCTGTGTTATCTTACTGTCTTATCTTGCCCTGTGTCAGGCTCTGTGGACCACAAATGCTCAGAGTCCCACAAGATAACATTAACACTAGAACAGCCATGAGTAAAAAAAAAAGTTATATCTTTGCACTCGATCAAATTACAGGACCCTCCTTTCTTGACTTTTCATAGATGTGCGTTCTACCACCCAGTATCCTTACATTTTCAAAATCACATCAGGATAAGCTAGTATAAAGCTATTTTGCTGTTTTTCTGTGTAGGAGGCAGGGCAATTTACAAGCGGCCAACTAGTGGTCGTTGTGTGTAAACAGCAGCTTAGCATTGAAAAAAGGCGGCTCTTTTAGTAGGTAAAAAGGCACGGCTGTTCTAGTGTTAAGGAGTAAAACTCTTCTCTAATTAATGCTGGCCAACCTGCATATGACTTCACCCTCACAGACAAAGAGACGGTTAACTACATTGTTGAAGCAAAACATTTCAAAAACAGAACAATTGTACACCAAAGTCAGCATCACTCAAGCCCGCTTCTGTATTCTACACCTTTATTTACCACAGGGCACCAAATTCTTGACCTTTGACCCCCGACCCTTCAGTATCACACACAATACCTAATTCCATTCCATGTTTTCCAATGAGCCCGTCGTCCGATTTCTACGTCCACCAGCCTCCCCTGGTTTCTGTTATATTTCCCACATAAGTCCAATGCTTTTGGACACATGAGGGAGAGTGTGAAGGAGAAGGAGTGTACAGAATCGGAGTTCATCCTTGGATTGCAGTAGAACGTGTCCTTAATTGGTTTTGAAAGCGTTTCCCAGAGAGGTTGTTGTGGAAAGGAGAAGCAAAACCAAAACCGTCTCCCCACCCCAGTGCCTCGTTCAGCATAATAAACAGATGCCATACCACGGTAGATGGTTGTATGGTTAATGTTTCAGAACAGAAACATGAGTCCCAGATGAGATCACGCCTCAGTCTTTGTGGAAGGTCTTTTTGGGGTGTTAACCGCAGTCTTAAAGGAGGGCGTAGTGGAAAACTTCATCAGGAGAACATCTGGCAGGGGGTTAAAACACGGTAACAACACCCACAACAGTTTGTTTCCTTTCCTCCCTCCCTCCCTTCCTCTTTTTAAACAGACACATTGTGCATTAAGCTAACTATCTACTGTATCTAGCTTTCCTAATGTACGGAGGAAATGTTGAACATTGCCGGTTTGTGTTATTGTTGGCACATGTTTAAACAAAGGGTCATTCCACTAATAGCCGAGTATGAACTGTTCCCGTACAGGGTCTGGGGTGTGCATGTCTGACCAGTGACTGTGAACTGAAACAGCTGCTGGAGGGAGAAATAATTTAGAGCTGGTGCTCTGTCAAACAGATGTGCCCCAGACACAACATGATGAACGCTTTAAACAACTTCTCATTAACAGAAAACATGATCTAACGCTAAACTACGCATTTAAACTACTTCCCGTTAACAGAAAACATGATATTGAGTAAGCTACACTTTCAAATTACTTATTAGGTTAGGGTTGTTTAGCTGTACCAGGTGTGTTCGGGTTGTTTAGCTGTACCAGGCGTGTTAGGTTAGGGTTGTTTAGCTGTACCAGGTGTGTTAGGTTAGGGTTGTTTAGCTGTACCAGGTGTGTTATGTTAGGGTTGTTTAGCTGTACCAGGTGTGTTATGTTAGGGTTGTTTAGCTGTACCAGGTGTGTTATGTTAGGGTTGTCTAGCTGTACCAGGTGTGTTAGGTTAGGGTTGTTTAGCTGTACCAGGTGTGTTAGGTTAGGGTTGTTTAGCTGTACCAGGTGTGTTAGGTTAGGGTTGTTTAGCTGTACCAGGTGTGTTAGGTTAGGGTTGTTTAGCTGTACCAGGTGTGTTAGGTTAGGGTTGTTTAGCTGTACCAGGTGTGTTATGTTAGGGTTGTTTAGCTGTACCAGGTGTGTTATGTTAGGGTTGTTTAGCTGTACCAGGTGTGTTAGGGTTGTTTAGCTGTACCAGGTGTGTTAGGTTAGGGTTGTTTAGCTGTACCAGGTATGTAGCTCTCTAGGAGGAGGGTTGGGCACACCTGCATTAGAGAAACAACCGGAATATTGGCTTCTAGTGAACCACTGTGACATTGAGGTGACATAATTGCCAGTGAAGATAAATACAGTTTCCTTTCCTAGCAGGAAGACTAATTTGAGTTCTCACATTTAGGCCTAGATTTTAACAGTGGAAAAACAGTCTTGGCATAAACATGGGCACTTAAGAGGTGTTTCAGAAATATGAGGGCCTGCATAGAAATTAAAGTAAAGTATTACTAAAGTAATACACATTTTGAAAATAAACAAGTGTAGGAAATGTGTAGGAAAGTCATGATTCATGTCTGGTTGCAACTGTATGTATGTTCTTGTATGTGTGTTTGAAATCTAAATATTGCATGTGACCCCGTCGTAGTGATCAAGGGGTGGCTGGTGGAGGTAGACGGGCTCATTCAAGATTCAAGATGTTTATTTGTCACTCCGGTTATACAAGTACAATAGTATGAGATACCTTCGCTGGGGGGGCTCCACCTAGGCTAGGCTCCACCTAGGGTGCATAAAAACATTTCATGAATAACCTAGCAATAACCTAACCTTATAGAATATAATAACAAAATAAGAGGAAAGGGAAATATATTTAAAAGAGCGTGTGTGCGTCTTTCCGTGCGTGTTTGTGAGTGTGTGTTATGTGTTATTTATTAAGCAGTGTGATGGCCTGAGGAAAAAAGCTGGGGATTTCTACCTCCACCAGCCTCCCCTGGTAGAGACGCTGTGGTGGTGTGGTGGTTTAAACATCTCTCTCCTCTAGGTGATATGGACATCTCCGTGTTGTCCAGCTTCATCTCGGAGAGGAAGCGCGTGTATCCGTCGGTGGAGGGCCGTATCAAGATCAGGAACTCAGCCCAGGCTGCTGGTACCGCCAGACTGACCCTGGTACTACTGGGCCTTCTCTGGACCCTGGCCACGAGCCTCTGAGGGGGGGGACCCACTAGGAACCGACGTTCAGCAGAATAGGGCCCGGTTTTCACAGACGAGGCTTAAGACTCAATCACACTTTCAATGTCAAATCTCCATTGAGGATGCTTTTTTAGTCCAGGATTAGGCTTAATCTGCGTCCGTGAAACCGGCTCTAGAAGTTGAACTTCTAAACAGGTAAAGGTTTGGTTAAGATTAAGGGTTTGGTTACAGGACGTTTTTGGGCTGTTGATGGGACGCTGATCAGTTCCTTACGTCACCCATCCGGGGGCGGACTGTCCTACCTCGTAGGCTTCAGGCCCAGCCCAGCAGGGTCTAGTCACCTATGTCCGACAGGTGCTCTAGGGCTACGTTCACACTACAGGGGCCTCATTTATAGAAAGATATTTATACAATTTCAACGTGAGTCAATTTGACCGTGGAAACGATCGTAGCTCTACGTCGAGTATTGACCTTGCGTACGCCCATTACCTACTGGTTATGCGGAGTTATTACAGGCATGTGAGCCGCACTGCCTAGTGTAATTCATGCAAGTGGCTCGTAATAAAATTAACGATGTTGTTATCAGCCGAGAAAATGAGTTTAATTCAAGATTTAAAAAGAACTGATGTTTAGGATTGTATTTCAGTCTTTCTTTATATCCCTCCGGAGCTGTCTATCTCCCCTTCAACATGCCTAGTGCGTCCGGTGTCTGGGAGTTCGCAAAGGGAGTGAGCAGCCATATAAGAATAAGACCACCTGATAAGAATACGACCATTATATTATTACAGTATAAGCAGCACTCGAGTTGAGGGGGGATGGCATAAAATCTTCCCCCTCTTTCCATACGTCATTTTATCAATGAAAGTGGTATTACTGCTATTTCAAGGTGCGAGGGGGCACGCACACATGCAATGACATTTTTACCAAGTTACTGACACTGAAGTCACTGACACTGAGGGGATGCTAAAATTGTCCTCTTATGATAAAATCCACCACCTCCCCTGATTTTCTTTTACAACTTGAGTACTGAGTATAAGCATGTGCCTGGTTAGTTGTCATGATCAAACGTTACAAATGCAACTTACCGGGAAGCCACCCTTCTCTGCCCTCTCCCGCTTCCAGACGAACGCCTACCCTATATTATAGCACTTGTCTTAATTCAGCCGCTATAATTGAGCCGCTATCACAGGGCGTTAATACAAACCTCATTCACCTGCGTTCATTTTACCTGCGTTGGTATTTATAGAAGGAAGCACGTACGCACGTACCCGTTTTATAAATAATGCTTATGTCCGTTTAGAAAAATGTGCTTACGTGAAAGTCAAAGATGACGTTCAAGTACTTTTTTATAAATGAGGCCCCAGGTCTTGATGCTCAATTCCGATTTTTTACACAGATCCGATTTTTTGGTTTGGCAGTTACAGATTACTTTTAAAATGTGACCTAGGCCTCCATTGACTCCCGTGTGAACATTCCACGGCCATGAAGTAAAATAAAAAGAAACACAAAAATAAATAAAATAAAGTATAGGGGTCTAATTAATTTGTAGATTACTAAATCTAAATCTAAGTCTCTTTGTAGGATACAGGTCTACTCTGTATACTGCAAGTATATCTAGATGTATGATATATAATATATATGATAACATGATAACATATATAGAATAACATGATAACGTTACAACCGGATTCAGTTTTCAAGTTTTTGTGCAGCGGCGTCTAGAGTGCATTAAAAGGGACTTGACAGTTCAGATGGGGCCGCGTTGCTAAATATCAGACATGTATCCGATGTAATACCACCTCTGAACGCAACCCAGGTGAGATTTTTAAAAGTTTGATTTCATGTGACTTGCGCTGTTCCCACGGTCATGCATAAATCAGACCTGAGTCGCGTGTCGGCAAAAAAATCGGATTTGGGTCACATTTCACTGCAGTGTGAACATAGCCTAGTTGTGTTGTGACTGCGTTAAGCAGTAACGCTTTCTACCCTCCTGTGCCCACAGAGATTTTAATTTATATAAACATGTTGCAGACGAACACAGTCTGAATTATAGCCCCTAGGCTGGTAGATGCAGGCGAGAGAAGTTTTAAAGTTTATTGCCATGAGTACTGTGATACTGAGGAGTGTATGACAGTACAGATACAGTCTTACTCACAAGCTCTCCTTTTCGGAAACAGAACACACCTTGATTGAAGACTGTGATCAGTGGATGAGTTGAATCAGGTGTGTTACTGCTGGGCTGGAGCAAAAGTCTGCCAGCAGGTAAGATCGTCCACCCCTGCTCGCCAAGTGGTAGCTATGAGGAAGAGCATGTTTTTATCTTTGTAAAAAGGGCTGCTGTATATTATATAATATTCATAAGTATAATATTAATTCATATTCAAAAGTATAATATTCATTCATTCATAATCTGTGTTTTATATTGACTACTGTATACAGGAAAAGGCACATACAACCATGGATTTCATTTGTTTGTAATTGTTTGTAAGGGTCATGTGTTTTACTTTAATGTATATTGACTGACATGTAAATAAATAAAATGTAAATAAAAGTGAACGAAAGTGTGAATAGTAAACAAAGGTATCGTGTATAGCATGATGACAGTTAACACCACTTGCAGGGTGTTCTTTTTAATCTGTTTATCATATGATGTCGTAGATAGGCAGCAGTTATATTTCAAATTGGTGTTTTGCCTACAGTACACAGGTCTTCAGCTTCCATCACACTTAGTTTCTGACATGCTGAAGAGTCTAAAGACTGCTCTACCACATTAAGCACATCCGTCTTGATGATGCTTCACATGTTCAAACATCGCTGTGGTTGCGGTTGGTGTTTATGGCATGGTGTTTGACATCGTATTTTACAAGAATTATAGTTCTAGACTTCCTGCTTAGCAGCAGACTGTTAGTGGAGGCAACACTATTTTGGGCATGGCTGCTGCAGACTGAAATGACTCAAACATCCAACAAACATCCACACTAGGCTACTATAAATATAGTGCGTGCAGTCTAACAGACACTGTGGGTTGTTTATAGAAGCCGCAGCCCTGAAGCGGCGAAACCCTGCCTATACTATAGATCACACTCCATTTACTCCGAGAGTAAAGCCTTCAGCAATATCTGCAATTACCATCAACACTCTTCAGGATGAGCCCTTTACACATTTACCCATAAAATTATTGGATGTGACTCTTTATCAATAAATATTTTATTCAATTAAATACATTACATAGTCATGGGTATGTTCAGTCGTTATCCAGTGTTATATCCTCACAGGGGTTTTCATTTCATCAAAGAGTACAAAATGACACGTTATGAACAGGTACAGTAACAGTAAGGGTGATCACAAGTGCAGCGGTAGAAGTGGTGTCAGTAGTTAGGTGTAGAGGTGTCAGTAGTTGGGTGTAGAGGAGGTGTAAGTAGTTGGGTGTAGTATTTACATGCAGCAGGTGAAGTACAGACGAAAGACCAAAGTCAATCCACTGCAGAGAGCAGATCATCCAGGATTAATCAAAAACACGATTCTTCTTTGGTAGCGATAATAACTTGCATGCACATTTAAAATCGGACATGCTGTCATTCTGCACAAGAAGAATTATAGTCATTGAGAAATGATTGAGTTAGAGGCTACTGGAAACCCACCATCTGCTTGACACGTGCTGTTGATTGAACAGAAGCTAGTCTGTCCTCTCCCTACATCCACGGAGCCATGATAGACGTCTCCTTCTGTACCTGCTAGGAAACAAACAAACACACACAAAACAAGTGTTAGGGTAAGTCAGTGTATACACCAGGGGAGGCTGGTGGAGGCAGAAATCGGAGGACAGGGTCATTGTAATGCATGGAATGGAACAGGACATGGTCCAGTATGATACTATTCCTCATTCCATGTATTACAATGACCCGGTCCTCCGATTTCTACCTCCACCAGCCTCCCCGGGGGGTATTCCACCAACGTCGCTAAAGGAAAATCTATTATCTAGATCTAGATCTTTTGCGAGACTTATCAAAAATAAGTCTGGATTTTCCTTTAGCAACATTGATGGAATATCCCCCTGTTGTACACATTGACTTACTACAAACAGATCCATGTGTCAGTGTATACAGTGTATAAACAATGGTTATTATTACAATTGATTGTTATGATGTTTCATGTCAGAGTAATGGAAAACCGTCAAAGAAAAGTTTTTCTAGCTAAATGTATTCTAGCACGACGACTGCCAATGGCCCCTGGCCTGAGCATAGATTACTTTTTCCTGCTAGGACTGGTGGATAGATGATTCACTTACTTAGTCAAATGTATTTGTTGTAAGTCGCTTTGGAATAAGGTGTCTGCTAAATGCCTAAAATGTAATGTAAATGTTAATCTCTTTAATCACACAACTGACATAAGCTGACACAAGCGAATGTCCAAGGGCATCCTGTTCAAGATAAATGACTGATGGAAGGAAACGATTATGAATGAATGAAACTTCCTTCTTCTAGCTTTATGACTGCCAATGGCCCCTGGTTTTGGCATAGACTACTTTTTACTTATACTGACGGATAGATGATTCACTTACTTAGATACATGTATTTGTTGTGAGTCGCTTTGGATAAAGGTGTCTGCTAAATGGCCAAACTGTACAAATGTAAATTATTACAACATGGCTCATTTTCATTTTACCTTGTCCTTGTTTAGTTCAGGGAAAAGCTCTTGGATAGCGATGTCCAGCAACACGTAGGTCAGCTGAGGAGGCAAGACACAGGGAGATCATTCTACTGGACGCTGACTGACTGGGACACTTTCTAATTAGGATTTAGTGGAATGTTATTGGTCTAAAATGTGTTAATACTTGTGTTTAATTCATACAGTAGAACACACAGGGTTCCCGCGCTGGTCTTAAAAAGCCTTAGAGTATAAAATCCAGCAATCCAAGCCATAAGGCCTAAAAAGGTCCCAAATTTCAGTTATTCGGTCTAAAAATGAGATCAGTGGGATGAGATCAGATGGGAAATCAGTCCGACCATCTATTTACGCGGAAATGAATCAAGCTGGAACCAAAAAAATGCCAATCCACTTCCTTTTTTGTCTGTATGGCAATGAAATCCCTAATTTCATCACCTCGAGGATGACAAAATGGTGCCGCGATAGGTCTTGAAATTCTATTCAACGAGGTCTAAAAAAGGTCTAAAAAGGTCTTAAATTTGACTTGTTGAAACTTGTAGGAACCCTGAATACAGTACCTTGCCAACCACTAATACACTAAACAGCGTTAACTGTGATAAAGAATGTCCCAAGAAGTGTGTTTACATACATACAGGATAGAGGAAGATAACAACAAGATAACTCCATTGTCCATTACACAGGAAAACGGAAATTACACACACACACAATATGCACATCCAGAGAGGTCAATGCACAGGGTCAG